>NC_140977.1:26150275-26412775 GCF_056783735.1 Eptatretus burgeri
TTATTTACTTAATTTTTTTCTTTTTTTTTCTTTTATTTAAATTTTCATTTTTGGATATTGTCTGACAATTCTGTGAATTTTTCTGGTGTACCAGCTTTCATATCCATCGGCACGCAAAATTTCAGCTTTCTCAGTCACCTGGAAGGTACCGATCTTTTATATCAGTCAGTGAGTCAATGAGTGAGTCAGTGGTTAGAAAGAGCTTTTTGTTTGATATATTTAATAATGGTTTTATTAGACAATATTAATAGATAGATTAGATAATGGTGTTAGATATTTCCACAAAGCAAGTTTATAATCACATCACAATGAAGTCTCAACATGGATTTCATGTTGACAATATGTGATTGCCTGGGTGTTGGCTTCATGGTTAGGGTGGTGGGCTTGGGATCTGAGGATCCTGAGTTCAAATCCTGCTTGGATGTTGAATTAATACCAGGTGGGGTTGACTCTGCCTGCCATGAGATCCTAGGATACTGAGTTCAAATCCTGCTTGGCTGTTGAATTAATACCAGGTGGGATTGACTCTACCTGTTATCCTTCTGAGGATGGCAAAATGAGTATCAGCTTGCTGGTATCCTGTGTCAGAGTGGTGACCTGTCCAGGATTGTGCCCAATAGCCTAAGAGACTGCTAAGGCAGCACAAATGCCCTGCACAGGGTATGGTCCTGATGGATGGATGGAATATGTGATTCCCCAGGAATATGGCTATGGACAAAACATACAAATACACACACACACACACTCGTGTGCAACTTTGAGGCTGCTGGTTGCATCATTGGTTAGTGATTTGGCTATACCACTGATGTGTTTATACCACTGCCGCTATTACCAGTACACTGCTGCTCATTTTGCCAACCTCAGAAAGATGGCAGGTTGAGTCAACCCTACCTGATGTTAATTCAGCAGCAAATAGGGCTCAAACTCAGAACCCCAAGATCCCAAGTCAGTCACCCTAACCACGAAGCCAACATTGGGCTTCAACGCACAAATGTTTGTTCAAAAGAGTTTAGACATACATTGTTGCACAAACTGAAGTTGTCGCAACCTATAAACCGTTATGGATACAATGCCCCCTGATGACTTCAATTGTATAGATGAAGTCGGAAATTTTACCACATTTGTTTTGTCTGTTCCATTTGTTCCGTAAACATCGCAGCTGCTGTTGCAATTCCCTTTAGGTTTCTTCGTCTGAACAATTTGGAAGCTTTCAGGAGGTAGGTCACGTGAGCACATTTTCTCGGTCATGATCATGCAGGTGATTCTGACAACATTGTGCCGTTTTATAATTAATCTTTATATTAATCAAATTTTCAGTAAACTCCTTTTTTATTTCTACAAGTTCCCATAATAATGTATATCCATTTTTTTCTGCTGAACATACAACCTTGCGGATGAGACATCTTTGAGATAGCCCTTTCTCTGGTTTCAGAAGAGCGAGAACCAAGCACCAAAAAGTGAATACATCTCTTCGAACTCGTTTTCATAACATTTTTTTAGGGTTATACATTATTCCATTCACATTCAAAGTACTTTTCAGTGTCAAAACAGTTTGCTTTCTTTTGAAACCACAACTGCTTGTTCAGCCCCAACAAAGCACCCGCATTCTTTTTCGGGGCTAGTGTAGGCCTGTACATGCCTCGCAGCATCTTTCATGGATTCTCAACGGGGTGGATGGTCATCCCTTTGATTGAACCTGAAGCAGCTGTTCATGATTCCTTGGCACCTGTACTTTGCACCTGCTTCCTACTGCTGACGTCCTAGCCTCTTCATTTCCTCATTTCACCCTGCTCTACTTTAAGCCTTCCACATCCTACTTGTTCTTTGCTTCCAAGGATGCATGTGACATCTCCTGAGAAATATATAATCTAACTAATTTGAGTAAGCACATGATACTGTGACAACTATCTGACCTTTTACAAGTGGGAAGCCTATGAGAAGAACAAAGCATTTGGTTTGCATAGATGTCACACTTCTTTCAGACAGGAAGTGGAGATGCATGGGGTGACTTGCTATTATTATTGTGGGACTTTGGAATTTACATAGGTTACTAACACACAGGGGCCTGCTCATTTAGAAAGGCCCCATGGGTTCTTCAGTGTCTACAAGTGAACACTTATACTGTCTCAATTTTATTTTTATATACAGGTGATCAGGCTCGTGAAAGAGCAGAACAACAGGGGGCAAAGGGTCAATAGACAGAATGTGGGGCAAAGGCAAAACAAGAGAAGAATGCACGAATGCATGACAGTATGAGGAGAGTGGTTGCAGGGGAAAAGGGTACAGGATCTCAGCAGGTGTAGTAAAACTCATAACTACTACTATGACCACAACTATTCGCTCAACGTTCATTTTCTTGTATTAGGGGGTTGGCCCATACAGTCCCACCCAAAAGCATCCTCCTCCACCAACCCAACAACAACTACACATCTCCAATGATTGCATCCCCTCAGGTCCATCTCTCAGTATTCCCCACTCAACCACTAAACGAGTGACTTTCCCGAAAGACCAGCACCCCCCCCCACCCTCTCCCAATCCTCTTGCCAAATTCTTAAACCACCCTCGTCCTCTCTTTCTCAACTCTTCCTCAGTACTATTAGCTTTGAGCCTCTTTCCTCTGTCTCACCACCGTGCATCAAAACGGGTCCAATACAGGATAAATAAACCCAACCCTTAACCTCGCCTGGGATACTTTTGTGTGTTAAAATGCTTCCTAACTTTCACTCATTCCATGCCACCCCATCACCGCACCACCACCATCAAACATATCCCCCAAGCAACAAAACCTCTAAACCTTTTCCAATCCAACCCCAAATCCCACATCCACTACCCCTACGCTCCCTGCAGCCTGACCTCCACTCATGCACTTCCTCCATGTGCAACTGCCAGCCATCACACCAAAACCTGCTCCAATTCGACTGCATTTCCGATGACACCACCTTTTGCAAGACACACACTGAATATAAAATTGACCCTATTCCTTTACCACAAGTCACACAGGGCCACACCCCTGCCTCCCTTTTCTCCCTCACCCAACAATCAGCCTTGTCCCATCCAGACCCACCCTCAACCCCCCATACTCCCTCCCCAAAATACAAAACATCTCCTCTGCTTCCAACACTGCCCTTGCTGTCAAGACCAGGCCATCTGCACTCAATAGTTCTCATGAAAATCTTACCCCCACACCCATTGCAAACCCTTGCAAAACTAGCACAGAAAGGAAGGGGCTCAATACTGAGCCCTGGTGCAAACTAACCCCCACCCCAGATAATTATGCACATCCCCCACCAATCCTCCTGGTCTTTGACCCAACCACCCTCACCAATTGTGGGACATGTCCACTCTCCCACACAACCCAGTCATCCATCCCACTCCCAACTCTCCCGCCGCTTCCACCATCCAAATGACAACAGCAGTCGATACTACCGTAACACCCCTCTTCAATCCCCAATAACTGACCCAGCATCCTCCTCTGATACCTCCTCCTCCACCACTCCACTCCCCTGCTCTCCACCTCACCATCCCACCCACTCTCCCCACCCAACAACCCTTAGAAGTAATCCTTCCATTCCTTCTCAATTTCTTATTTTCCAACCACAACCCCTCCACCCCCTCCCCCTTCCCCAAACAGAAAAATTCACTCTTAGAATATTCTTTCCACCTTTCACCATTTGTTCACCCATCTCAAATATATTGATTCCCCTCCACTCTCCACACTCTCCATTTTTGCCATAGCTACTTATTTTCCAGCTACCCTCCCAAAACGCTAATATTCCTCTCCATCCATCCCCTCCCCACCCCCCCTCTTCACCTCCCATGCATTCCTCCTCTCAGCCACTGCCCCTGAACATCAACATTCCACCACCATGCCTCCCCCTCCCTCCACCCAACTCCTGTAGTCATCCCACATGCCACCCTCCTCCATGCACACGCCACCTGCCCCCAAAATCTATTCACCCCAGCCACACCCACCCATTCACCCTCCTTGCTCAGCCTCTCCTAAAATCCCTCCCTAATCTCTCCATCTCCAACCTCCAAACCTTCACCCCAGGTCTGCACCTCACACACTCAACCCTCTCCACAGTCTCAATCCTCAGGCTGCCAGCAACCAATCCACACTGCATCAAACACCCATCCAACCACCGCCCCATCCAACCTCATTTGGTCTTGCTTTTTCTGTCATCAAAATGGTAAAAGAAGCTTACTAGGGGGTCATTTTACTTCATTGCCCCAGTTGGTCAAATAACATATCAGATGCAGACAACACTGCACAAATTTGTGGCGGTTACCCTGTTCCTTCATCTGAGCGGTCAAACAACCTTTAAGCTCAACAGCATGATAAAGTGAAAGAATGTCAAGGCTTGTGCATAGCTAGGCCTGTTGCAGAGCACAAGTCCAGGCATGCTACGGCTGGACCAGATTGAGAAAGTTATGCTTGTGTGGCAAAGCTCGAGGCTCACCATTTAAAAGTGTGCAGGAATTAGCCGTTCGGAGGACTCTTTACAACTTTCTGTGCTTGAATTGTTTGACTGAGTTCAAAACATTAATTCCTCAATGTCCTTTGTACTTCGAGACTTCGTCCTTCGTATGCAGCACATGGCTGGGGGCACAGTAACGCTGCTGATGTGGTGGCCCATTTAGGGTAGAGGCAATATTTTGTAATTTGTTCAGGGTGCTGGCAGTAGTTCACCCACTCTTTGTGAATAACTCCGTGATCAGTTTACAACTACCAACTAATGCTAGCAAAAGGGACACCCAGTTTAATGTCCGTCTGAGGGACAGCACACACATTGATGCTTCACCCTGCCTGTGAAACACCAGGATGGGTTTATCGCTGGGTCAGAATTTGAACCCATGATGGACATGGCATCTCAGAAGCATGTACGCATGCCTCTAGGCTATCCTGCCAGCCTGTACTTCTCGACATTGTATGGTTTATATATTTTTAAATTGGAATGGACAGGACAAGGGTCAGATTCAGTCATTCACAACGACCCAATGAGGGTCAAATGCACGGAGTGGAAGCTAGCATCACGTGCAGACTTCGCGAAGGTCAGATCACTTCGTCTGAAACTAACTGGACTTCCAGAAGCTTAAAGTGCCTAAAAGGTGATTTGTGTTCAAATATATAATTAAATTTAAATAAAAATAACAATTTCAAGAGGGTGTAGGAAAAAAACTTTTTGGGAAGTTTACCGCCGTTGATGTGATGTATTTTATACCACCTTATTTAACATCTATATATTACTAAAACTCTCATTATATATATATATATATATATATATATATATATATATATATATATATATATATATATATATATATATATACATATATATATATATATATTCCTGAAATACAGCCAAAACGGTACATGATACCGCAAAAATTTTAGGGCCACCTTACTCACCATTCGCATGCGGTGTGCAGTATCAAGTTTTGTTTAAATTGGGCATCGAAAAAAATTATTAAAAAATCAATTCCCGATTCAATCAAGTAATCTTCGGGAGAATTTGATCAATGCAAACAACCTCAGAGGTATAGTTCGCTGGAGCTATCTTTTTTTTTCTTGAAATGATTTTTTTCATCAACTGCTGTCACAATGGGAACCCAACGGGTTCACGGGTCGTCCGTCTAGTGTTACATTAGTTCTTCGTGCCTGTTGTTTGTGTCCTTTATGACATCTTTAAAATCAAAACAGTAATTTTCTTGTTTGGAATGATTTTCCATTTTGTTTCACTGCCAGGCAGGCAGAGCAAAAAATGTTTTATCTCATTACTCTCAGCACATGCACGATTTGAATGAATTCAGAGCCAAAGTTCTGCTAAACTACAGGTTTGTTTTCCGACTAATGTTCAAACTATCACATTCAATTGAAATCAACTTGTTCCACAATCATAAACTGACGTTTGCAGACAGACGGACAAAGTGAACCAATTGCTGAACCCCAGTTTTTGTTTCGCGTGTTTGGGGTAAAAAATCATGACCATCACAATGCCATCAGCTGGAGCCTGCAACATCTGGTATGCCAGTCCATTATCATCAGCAACAAGCTACCACTGTATCCATTTCAACCAGAATTAGTCACGTGTAGGAGGAATTCGATTAAAATACTGACCCTGAAACATGGCAACCAACCGACTCTCACGCAGTTAAAAAAAAAAAAATCACAAAATGAGGGATTTCAAACCTCAACCCAACCAGTCTCAGTCAAAGGGCCACTGCCAAATAGAAGACTGCAGATGTAACATTGAGAGGTTACGAATGGTTCCCATAACGGTGAGGACGTGGTTAACATGGGCTGAAAAGGGGTCGCTCGAGCACACATGGTCTGGTGCGGTCTTAACCGCCTGTTCGCTGGTGTTGAATGGTCGAGGTACAACATGAACAAGTGGTGTCCCTCAACCGACATTGAGGGATCGACCATGTGCAACTGCAGAGCTAAAGTGCAGACTATGAGGCTCATCTTGGGGTGCAAGTTGTGTGAGGGTGAAATGCATCGCGAAAGGTCTCACGAGGGCAAATGATGCAGCGATACGCGAAGACCCTCATGCACCGTATGATCTGTCAGTTGTTCTTCAGACTTCAACACAGGAGGCCATTAAGCCAATCAAGACTGCACAATGGTTGCCAGCCGATGGTTGTTTGTTGGTGCTCGATTCTTTTTAAATGCTGAGCATCAAGCAAGGAAGCAGCAGGTACCATTTTTAGTCTTTGGTACGACTTGGCCGGGGATTGAACCGCCGACCTCCCAGCGAAGAGGAAGAGGAAGAGGAAGAGGAAGAGGAAGAGGAAGAGGAAGAGGAAGAGGAAGAGGAAGAATAAGAATAAGAATAAGAATAAGAATAAGAATAAGAAGAAGAAGAAGAAGAAGAAGAAGAAGAAAGGTCTGAGTACAAAGCGGACGCCCAACAATTATTTTTCTCTCTATGTAGATCCTCCCAATTAAAAGGAGAAAACCACAAAAACGTTTCCCGAATTACCACAAAGGTAATAAACAGGTGATAGACACGGGGAGAAACCTTTGATTGTTTGAAAGAGTAAAAAAGTGATCCTTCTGTGAGAAATCCAGACCCGGGGTGACGTGTCTGAGACCATGAGGAGCAGTGGACATCTCAAGACGTTTGTATAAGTTCAGCCAAACTTTGAAAGCTGAAAAGCAAACCATTTCACGGATGCTCGCTGATGTTAACAGTCAGGAATGCACGTATGATGAGAATGTGAATTGAAGAGGAATTTTCTTCAATTGTTGCTATCGAGGTGAACATGAACCACAACATTGGAGTTCATCAGCTGGACCCTATAAAGTTGCTGCGTTTCAGAAGGCCCACAAATAAATACACCAATGCCTCTCCAAGTTACCATCATAATAATCTATTGTGGCTGGGCACGGATCCATGATTATAGGTTGAGGGGGCGGGTGCTGAAAAATTAATATTGGACTGAAAAAGATAATTTCCAAGCATAGGGGGGCTTTATCTGTGGGTGTTTCTTTTTATCATAACTTCTGAAGGCTATCTATAATAGTGTGTGTGTGTTTTATAAAGCATAACATTTTCTCTCTGTTAACTCCCCTCCCCCCACCTCTCTGTCTGTCCCATCCTCGTTCTGCCCCTTCCTCATATAGTACAACACCTCTCTCTCTCTCTCTCTCTCTCTCTCTCTCTCTCTCTCTCTCTCTCTCTCTCTCTCTCTCTCTCTCTCTCTCTCTCTCTCTCTCTCTCTCTCTCTCTCTCTCTCTCTCTCTCTCTCTCTCTCTCTCTCTCTCTCTCTCTCTCTCTCTCTCTCTCTCTCTCTCTCTCTCTCTCTCTCTCTCTCTCTCTCTCTCTCTCCCCCCTGTCGCCGGACGTGTCCAGGCATTGTTTATCTCTGGATGGTGTTTGTTCCCGAACCTGTCCAGGTGGTGTTTGTTTGTCTGCGGATGTGTCTGGGTGGCATTTGTCTCCAGACGTGCCAAGGCGGTGTTTATGTCCAGACAGGAGTTTGTCTCCGGACCTGTCCGGATGGTGTTTGCTTGTCTCCAGATGTGTCCTGGCAGTGTTTGTTTCTGAATGGTGTTTATCTCCAGACATGTCCTGGCAGTGTTTGTCTCCGGACTGTGTTTATCTCCGGACATGTCCGGGCGGTGTTTGTCTCCGGACTGTGTTTATCGCTGGACCTGTCAGACGGTGTTTGTCTCCGGACGTTTCCTGGTGGTGTTTGTTTTGGGATGGTGTTTATCTCCAGACGTGCCCGGGCGGTGTTTGTCTCTGGGCGGTATTTATAGTATGACCGGAAGACAATGGATTTCAGACATTATTTTGTTTCCATCGTCCCTGTTATTCTTTGCAGAAGCATTTTGATGAGACGGTATGAATCGTAATTAATGCTCCACCACAGGTCTGCCTTCCCTTCCTCTCACATAATGCTGCCTTCCCTTTCCCCACCCCTCCTCACTCTCCCTCCATCCTTGCTCCCACACCCCTCCTCACTTCCCCACCCTCCTCTCTCTTTCCCTCTCCACATCCCCACTCTCCCCCATACCCTTCCCTCTCCCCCCTCCCCCCTTAGTATTCCCATCAGCGAAGCGACGAGTGGTATTTGCTAGTTCTAAATATAGACAAAGAATGTTCCAATACATTTGAAAAGATGTTCTCTGGTGAAAAAACTTTTTCTCAAAACTCAACATTTGTTTCAATTATCTCATCAAAAAAGTCAAATTGAATGAAAGGCAGACATTGCGAAGAATGAAACAAATGGCATCATGATCAAAACAACTCAATGTCTCTGATATGTTGAACAAGATTTGACGTGGAAGAGACCTTCGGTCAGAATTACGGGTTTTCCATCAGCTGAACATTTGATGAACATTTTCCATCAGCAAACCCAAAGAGCACCATTCTGATTGTGAAGCATGGTGGTGGTAGCATCTTCATTATCTTAACGATGTGAATCACTTACAACAAGGCTTCTTCTCCAACACATTCGATGCCTATTGTATACCCGAGAGAATGTTCCATGGTCAAAAATCATGTTCTTGAGTCTTGAAAACACAGACTGACTGAGTGCCTATTTCAAACAGAATGAAATACTTGGGATATCATTCCACTTTTTGGTTCACTTCTTCTTGGTTCTCCCCTTATAAAGCAATTGTAAATTAGCTCAGGTGTAACCAATCACCTTCAAAATCACACACCAAGCTAATTGGCCTCCACCTGTGTTAAATCATCGTGATTTGGATTATTTCAGAATAAAATCAGCTGTTCCTGTAGGTTTCTTCTGCTGGGTAGTGCATTTCACAGCAAAGATTCAACCATGAGCACCAAGGAGCTTTCAAAAGACCTCTGGGATAAAGTTGTGAAAAGGCACAGATAAGAGAATGGGTATATAAATATTTCAAAGGCCTTAAATATACCTTGGAGAACAGTCAAGACAATCATTAAGAAGTGGAAGGGGTATGGTACCACCAAGAACCTGCCTAGATCAGGGCATCTCTCCAACTGGATGACGAAGCAAGGAGGAGACTGATCAGAGAGGCCACCAAGAGGCCAAAGGCAACTTTGAAAGAGCTACAGGCCTTTGTGGCAAAGACGTCATTATGTGCATGTGACTACAAAATATCCTAGGCATTCCACAAATCTAGCCTGTATGGTAGGGTGGCAAGAAGGAAGCCGTTACTCAAAAAAAGCCCACCTTGAGTCCCGTTTGAGGTATGGAAAAAAAACACTCTGGAGACTGAAGTCATGTGGCAAAATGTTTTGTGGGTGACGAAACCAAGATGGAACTTTTTGCCCGAAATTGAAAACGTTACTTTTGGCGCAAACCCAAACAACACCATCCCTACTGTGAAGCATGGTGGTGGCAGCGTCATGGTAATGGGATGTTTCTCATCAGCAGGGACTGGGGCACTTGTCGGGATAAAAGGGAAAATTGATGGAGCAAAATACAGAAAAATCCGAAAGGAAAACCTGCTGCCCTTTGTAAGAATTGAAAGCTGAAATTGGGACGGAAGTTCACCTTTCAGCATGACAACAACCCGAAGCACACAGCCAAAACTACACTGGAGAAGCTAAGGAACAAAAAGATAAATGTCCTTGAGTGGCCCAGAGCCCCGACCTAAATCCAATCGATAATGTTTGGCATGACTTGAAGATTGCTGTCCATCAACACCCCTCATGCAACTTGACTGAGTTTTGTACAGAAGAATGGGCAAATATTGCCCAATCAAGGTGTGCAAAGTTGGTGGAGACCTCTCCCAACAGACTCACAGTTGCAATTGCTATTAAAGATGCTTCCAATAAGTATTAACTCAGGGAGGTGGACACTTATCCAACCAAGATATTCTAGTTTTGTATTTTTAATGAATTTTCCGAAATTTGTAGAATTTGTCTTTCACTTTGAAGTTATGTTACATTGCGAAAATGAAGGTGGAAAAAGTCTGATTTAATGAAAAAAAGAAAAATAAAGAATAAATAAATAAATAAATAAATAATAATAAATATATATACATATATATACACATTTATAAATATATATATATTAATATATATATATATATATATACATATATATATAAATAAATATATATATATATATATATATATATATATATATATATATATATATATATATATAAACACACACACACACATATATACATATATATATATATATATATATATATATATATATATATATATATATATATATATATATATATATATATATATATATATATATATATATATATATACTAGCGATACCCGTGCACATGCACGGGATAGCAGTACAACACAGCTGGTAGCAGACGACAGACCGTACGTGGGGAATGACAAAAATACGCTTGTGAAAAATGCAAGTGGTACTATGGAACGCCAAGACTTCCCAAACATTGTCGGCATGTCTGCTAAGTGCCACAGCAATTTCATAGGGATCGTGTGATGGCGATCCAACTTTTTAGTGTGCAAGCTTGGTATTATAATATATATATATATATATATATATATATATATATATATATATATATATATATATATATATATATATATATATATATATATATATATATATATCTTCTTCTTCTTCTTTCGGCTGCTCCCGTTCGGGGTCGCCACAGCGGATCATTCGTATGATCCGCATAGTGATTTAGCACATGTTTTACACCGGATGCCCTTCCTGACGCAACCCTGGTCACCTCTTACAACACAGGGATATGGTACACCTATTTTAACCAGGATATACACCAGCCCAGTACACTGGTACTCATTTCGCCGACCTCGGAAGGATGACAGGCTGAGTCAACCCCCTGGTGTATTAATTCAGTGGCTCATTGGGGCTTGAACTCAGGACCTTTTGGATCCCTAACCACTGCGCCATCACCAGCGATATATATATATATATATATATATATATATATATATATATATATATATATATATATATATATATATATATATATATATATATATATACGATGTGGCCAAAAGTGTGTGGACACCTGCTCATCCAACATCTCATTCCAAAATCATGGATTCGTCCCCCCTTTACTGCTACAACAGGCTCCACTCTTCTGGGAAGGCTTTCCACTAGATGTTTGAACATTGCTGCGGGGATTTGTTTCCATTCAACCACAACAGCTTTAGTGACGTCGGGCACTGATGTTGGGCGATTAGATCTGGCTCACAGTCGGCATTCCAATTCATCCCAAAGGTGGTCGATGGAGTTGGTCAGGGCTCTGTGCAGGCCAGTCAAGTTCTTCCATACCGATCTCGACAAACCATTTCTATATGGACCTCACTTTGTGCACGAGGGCATTATCAGCTGAAACAGGAAAGGGCCTTCTCCAAACTGTGGCCACAAAGTTGGAAGCACAGAATTGTCTAGAACGTCATTGCATGCTGTCGCATTAACATTTCCCTTCACTGGAACGAAGGGGCCAAGCCCAAACCATGAGAAACAGCCCCAGACCATTGTTCATCCTCCACCAAACTTGTTGGCACCATGCATTCGGGCAGGTAGCATTCTCCTGGCATCCGCCTAACCCAGTTTCGTCCGTCAGACTGCCAGATGTTGAAGCGTCATTCTTCACTCCAAGGCATGCGTTTCCACTGCTCCAGAGTCCAATAGCGTGAGCTTTACACCACTCCAGCCGACGCTTGGCATGGCACATGGTGATCTTGGGCTTGTATGCAACTGCTCAGCCATGGAAACCCATTTCATGAAGCTCTCGACGAAGTCCTTGTGCCGATGTTGCTTCCAGAGGCAGTTTGGAACTCAGTCATGAGTGTTGCAACCGATGACAGACTATTTTTCTGTGCTGCAGGTTTCAGCACTCGGCGGTCCTGATCTGTGAACTTGTGCGGCCTTCCACTTTGCGGCTGAGATGTTGTTTCTCCTGGATGTTTCGTCGTTCCCACTTCACAATAACAGCACTTTCAGTTGACCGGGGCATCTCGAGCAAGGCAGAAATTTGATGAACTGACTTGTTTGGAAAGGTGGCATCATCTAACAGTGCCACGTGAAAGTCACTGAGCTCTTCAGCATGGCCCATTCTACTGCCAACGTTTGTCTGTGGAGAGTGCATGGCTGTGTGCTTGATTTTATACACCTGTCAGCAATGGGTTTGGCTGAAATAGCCAAATCCACTAATTGGAAGGGGTGTCCACATACTTTTGGCTATGTGGTGTGTGTGTGTGTATACATATATATATATATATATATATATATATATATATATATATATATATATATATATATATATATATATATATATATATATATATATATATATATATATATATATGCATATACATATTTAGAATGACCCACCCACATCTCTCGCCTGTGAATGGAGAGAAGAGCCAATCAGCTCTCACCAAGTCAACTAAACCCAGGTGGCTAGGATTATAAAAATAAATTGACACTTCGCGTGCTCTTTGAGCCAGAGAAGCTGCATAAAGCAAGCAAGAAGGCCTACACAAGGAAAGCGCTGTTTGTGAATGTCTTTACAGCTGTGAAGGAACTCTGGGAACAGTTTGAAATAGCAAGGCACTTCCCTTACTCATTGTAAGTAATAACGATCCATGCTTCCATGTTGTCTCGGGTCGGTCACCTGCATATACTTTTTTCATTGTTTTTTTGTTCATTTATTTATATTTTCATTTGTGGGTGCTTTCTGATGGTTCTGTAATTTTTCCTGTTGTATCAGCTTAAATGTCCGTCGGTATGCAAAATTACCGTGCTTCTCCATTGGCTTGGGTCGCTCACCTGCATTTATTTTTTTCATTTATTTTAATTTTTTTTATTTTTTTTATTTTCATTTATGGATTCTTTTCAACAGTTCTGTGATTTTTTTTACTGGTGTATCGCCTTTGATGTCCATCAGCACACAAAATTTCAGCGTTCTGCATCATCCGGAAGGTACTGAACATTAATATCACTCAGTCAGTGAGTTGTTCAAATGTATATGTATGTGTATATATACTGAACAAAAATATAAACGCACCAAGCGATTGTTACTATTTTACCTCGAACTCATTAATACTAAATCTTCACAACAATTTGGTTATAGAATCCATGACAATTGAGTATTAAATTTCAAAGAGTTCCTTGAGAATTCTGGCGACAGTTTTTGCGCTACAACAGCCGACACAACCGAGGTGTCACTGTCAGAGTTCACACAGTCAGTAGCGGGTGTTGGCCTCCCTCAAGCTTGGCCTCCCTCAAGCTTGGCCTCCCTCAAGCGATTACGCACCGTCTGGGCTGAAATGCGCCTGTTATGCAGCCCGACAGTCTCATCGGCAGTCCTCGTGGCCGGTCGGAGTCGATCCCGGAGATGTTGCAGCCTCATGTGACGATCCTGACCGGCAGTGGTCACACGTGGTCGCCGGGCATGTGGGCGGTTCACGGTGCTTCCAGTCTCTCTGAGGCGCGTTCTCAAGCGGCTAATGGTGGAGTGGTGGACATTGAAGTGTGCTGCAACGGCCCGTACTGACGTCCCAGCATTCAGCATGCCAATGGCACGCTCCCTCAAGATTTGTGACATCTGTGGCATGTTGACATTTGGCACCAGTCCACATTTTGGGGAGGCCTTTTATAGGGCAAGCTATAGGGAGTGTTTATGTCCTGGTCACGCTTACTGACCATCACTCTGTCAAGCCCCATGGTGCTCATGGGAAGGATTACTCAACGTGTGAGTCCACACACTCAGAGTGGTCAATTTCAATGGGAACATCTGTCTTGAGCAAAACAAAGGAACCATTGCTCAAACATATCATCGGTTTGACCATTTTCCCATAATGGCAATCTTGACTTAGATATTTAGGTTGGTGCGTTTATATTTTTGTTCAGTATATATGTATATATATATATATATATATATATATATATATATATATATATATATATATATATATATATATATATATATATATATATATATATGAATAGAGCAGCTCTATATTAGGGACACTGAATGGGGATTCACAACATTTTAGATTGGAAATTGGTCTCCACCAAGGTTCTGCACCAAATCCCTTTCTTTTAGTGATGGTGATGCACATGCTTCTGTTCGCAGAGAGCTTGGTCAGAGCAGCAGAGTCGAAGGAAGATCTGCAGTGAAGAATGTTGAAATGGCAAGATAATTTAGAGAGGCAGGGATTGCAGATTATTGCTGGAAAGGCAGAACTTATGGAGTGTAATTAGACCGGAGCAGAGAGGCTGCAACGGTGATTGGCTTGAATAGAACATGGTAGAAAAAACACGACCATTGCCCAGAGTCCATCAAGAGGACCAGAGAATGAGGATGTTCAGCATGCCATGAATCAGGGCGTCAAGAGGGTCCAAAGCTCCGAAAGCTCTAGTGAGCCCAAACTGATGCTCAAGAGGGCCCAAGTCAATCAAACTAACACGCAAAAAGAAAGTCTCCACCCCACTGACCACCAGAATGACTTCCCTGCTGCCACAAGAGCACCTCACTTGCTTCACCCTGTAGCCATGAGCCAATCCCCTGCTGCCAACAAGACTCCACCCAGCAAGCAATGCCCTGGAAGGATGTGGTGATGGGAGTCAGCTTCATGTTGTAAACTACTGCCGAAAGCGCTAAAGCCCATCAAGTTGCCACTCAGCCAGTAATGGCAATTGTCTTTGCCAAGAGTTTTTATTTTATTTTAAACCACATTACAAATGTTACCACCCAACAGTCCAATCTGGCTCCACTTATTGCGTCTACAGCACTACGATATGAAAAGTCAAACATCTCTAATGTTGATGGGAATAACTACTGTGGCTTGTGGAATTTTTGAGGCATTGCGTACTGCGTAGGCTACTGCATGCCATTTTCCAGAAGCCGTTTTAATTGTATCATAACAGTCTTCGAATTTGTAAGTAAGCCTGTTTTTCACCACCTCTTGGAACTGCAGCATTACGGCCTTTATGAGGCATCTGCTTTCTGTTGATCGTCAGCCCCTGCCGAAACCGCAAAACTCCATCAATTTGATACTTTCCTGCAAACAAAGCTGTCAAGGCCAGCAATGGCAATTGTCTTTGCCAAAAGCACACCGGCATCAAGAGAAACCGACAATGAAAATATTCCACTTGTGATGTCTTGCTTTGACTGTCAGCTTCAGTGTGAACACTCCTTGGCTTTTTTTCACAAGATCTTGGCTATTCGTTGTTCACCTTGGCGTCTTGGTTTTCTATAGGTTTTCTTGGCGTATAGGTTTTCTATTATCATCGCTTTTCTGAAACCTTATGAATTCTTGGCTTTTTTTCATTGGCTCACCTTGGCATTTATGAAAATGAAGAGTGGTCACACTGGTCAGCTTATGTGGGCGGATACTAGATTCATCGTCACAACTTCATAAAACTTCCTCGAAATTACACTATTGGGTCACAAGTCATCCGAATGCGATGAAGTCCACCAAGTTACCGTCGACCAAGTTATTGCTCCTTTACCTTTTCCCGTTCTACTACCTATATTCCACCTTGAATTGTTTATCTGCACTTTACCATCTAATCCACCAAAACAAACTTTTAATTATTTGTTTATTCATCTACACTATTACTACATCTCATTACCTGCACATTTATTTCGTTATTTTAAATGTAAACTCCACATGTCCCATTGTTCATGTGCAGTTGGAGGCTGTGTCCTCGATGAGGACTTGCATCCTTGTTAAGTGCTACATCAGAGCAGGTTGTCCTTTTATGAAGCTGCTAAAGATAACTCATTTGCTGAGATGAGGGTTGCCGTCACAGCTGATTTTTTTCTGGTAGTTGTGCGTTTCTAATATAATAAAGCTGATGTAATACATCGGTAACGCCACCTGTTTGTTGGTTCACTGACCTGTAAAAACACCTGCCGGTGTGTTCCAGAACCCGAACTGGCATGATTTATACACACTATGTGGTGGTGCAAAATTGCAGTTTTTGAGTTTGGAATGGATTCACCTTCTTGTATTTCATTGAAGACTTGCAGTGCAGTTGACAATGATACTCGTGTAAATTGTGCACAGCTGCTGAGAGGTTCAAATCAGTTTGTGACTGTGGATAACAACAAACATCCTGGTGACACGAAAATGAAAGTCAACAGAAGTGAACGCCTATTTCAGGGGATACTGTCACATCCAAGAGAGTGATCTGGCAGAAGTGTTTCCGATTATCATTGCGAATGTTCCACCAGAATCTGAGTTTCTATTAAAATAGGACATGTCGAGTTGAGTGTTGAACTGGCATCGTGTGAGATATTGTGAAGATCGTGGGATGATGATATTGTGTGACACACACAATCATGAACACGTCACTTTGGCTGAGAACAGGACTATTTCATCCGAATTATAACCCAGATGTATAATTATATCCATTCATTTTCCCCCTATTTGGAATACTGAAGCAACATGTTGTGAGGTGAATAACATTTCCAAAAACGATGATATTCTGCATTCCAAAAAAATGTTTGACCAAGCCGTCATCAGTAAGAATTGGATGTCGTCCGGGTGTTGTCTCTCTTGTGTTTCATTTTTGCTGATTCAAAATTCAAACTTTCAATGTAGATGTGAAGTGTTTAACATGTTTTGTAAGTATCACGACGTCGTTTTGGCACTCCAACTAAATTCCCAATTTATATCTAGCTTATGTCTACTGCATCTTCATTACTTACTTCCTTCAAGACACTCTTACATCGGCTTTATGGGTTCATAGCTCGTGGCATGAATGATATGCATATGTGGTCTAATGGCCTTAATGACCATTACAGACCTAAAGCACTCAAGTTGGAACTCTATGTCCGACATTTGCTCATTACCCCACATGCGCAAAGTGAAAAGTAGGGTTAAACAATTAGTTCAGTTAAGTCTGTCTGTTTGTCTGTCGACAAATGCTCTGAATTTGGCTCATAGAGGAGTGAGATGATATTTTTACTCTGTCTTCTTTCCTGGCAATCAAACAAAATTGAAAATCATTCCAAACAGAAAACCTACTGGTTTTAGTGACGTTATAAAGTACACAAATGACAGGTGCAAAAAACTAATTTAATGTATTGAATATGGTGGTGTAACGGATGCCACATCAATGGCGGTAAACTTCTGAATTTTTTTTTTCTACCACGTTTAAAATCTTTATTTTATTTCAATTGAACTATATACTTGAACACAAATCAACTTTTAGGCACTTTCCACACCCTTCCGTTTAACAGTTCTTGGACAAAATATTACGGCATTTTACATAATCATGACCAATCAAATTTGTCGCTCACAGGCCCCGCCCACTTCCTTTTTTCTGAAGACTTTTTTCTCAAGTTCTATGAACTCTCTAGTTGTATTGTGAATTGAAGTCCTTGTTCTGCACGCATTCTCTCCAAAGACTTCCGGTTCTGGGTTTGGAGCGACGGCAGGGTCTTTCACGGCTCTCTGCTGACGATCTCAAAGTTTAGTTTCCGGTCATTATCTGTCCCGTTTTAACTGTTTATTTTCTCACCTACATGTTACTGTGTGTTCCTAGTTCAGTTTTGTTTCAAAAATCGTGCTATTTTGTGAGTTTTTGTCGACCTTGTCATACCGGGTTGTTTGAGGCCTACCCATCCTTCCCCTCCAGGTGTACGATCGTTTTTATTTGTATTTTCCATACTACCTTCAATTCCCATCTTCCCCACTTTCCCAATGTCCCCCATCCCTCTCAACAACACACTCTGTCTCTTGTCTTGAATCCAAAAAAAAAACTACCTTTCTCCTTGCATACCCATGAGTCCCGATCCTTCTTCTTTCTCCTCCTTCTGCCGGCACTCATCTTTATTCCACTTGAGATGACCCACCCTCGCCATTACCTTCACAATTTCTTCCTTCAACCTTCCATTCCCGAATCTTACCTCTTCTTCAAAAATCCATCAAAAATTAATACTTTTCTTTGATCCTTTCGATCAAAACACCTCCTGTAACCACGTGTCTCTCTTTCCACCCCCTTCCTGATATGTTTCATCGACCCAGTAGCTTCACTCTGTGTTTACCATTACAAATTCGCCATACACCTCCACGATTTCACTTCAACCTTCCCTTTTCCGAACATTACGCAATCCTCATTTAAAATAAATAAATAAATTCACTTTTGACGATACACCTCCCAAAGCCACGTGCTCCTCCCATAACCACGTGATCTGTTTACACCCTCTGCGTTTACCATCCAAATTCACCATTCACCTCACAATTTTTTCTTCAACATTTCCATTTAATTACCTAATGGTCCTAATCTGATGAAAACTCTTAAACAATAATAATAATAATGATAAAAACGATCTCTTATAATGCTTCGTCTTCATCTTTCACAAGTGTGGTACTCATTATTGTATCATAATGCACTATTCTACTATTTAAACAGACTTCTCTCAATTCGACCTTTCCTTCATACCTTGCCTAAAAAATCCAACTGTTACAGCGTTTCTTCTCTCCATTCTCTTAATTTGCCTTTATTGCATCCATCAAGAAATGTCTTTAACCGCATCTCTTACCTAGAAATTAATAAAAACGATCTTGTGTCCAAAACCCATCGATTTCTGTACCCACCTGACCCAGTTGCACCCAACTGTCCCTGGACTCTGTGTCTGTTTCTCCTGACAAGATGGAGAGCCTACTGTCAAACCTCGACTCAGATTCTGCAACCGGTCCAGACAGCATCAGCCCACATGTCCTAAAAACCTGCTCCTCTGTGCTTGCTCATCCTCTCTCTCTGTTCTATTCACCCTCTCATTTGCTCAAGCTCATCTGCCATGTGCTTGGAAATCAGCAAACATTACTGCCCTGCATAAAAAGGTGCGAAAATAGATCCCTGCAACGATAGACCAATCAGCCTTCTCCCAATCATCAGTAAGGTTATGGAATCCATCATCGCTTCAGACATTAAATCCTTCCTCTTCTCCAATGGCTTGATTTCCGATCATCAATTTGGTTTCAGACCAGGTCACTCGACCCTGGATATGCGACTTCTGCTCTCCCAACAATGGATGGAGGTCCTCAATGCTGGACATGAAATCAGAGCCATATCCTTCGACATATCGTGTGCTTTTGACATGGTCTGGCACCCTTCCCTGCTCACCAAACTCTCTTCCAATGGTATCCAAGGCCATCTCCACTCACGGCTCGCAGACTTCCTCTCCTGTCACAGCCAACATGTGGCCCTAAATGGAGTTCTTTCATCCCCTCTTCCTGTCCAGGCTGGACTTCCTCAAGGTGTCGTTCCAGACCCTGTTCATTTTATGGTTTTCATCAACAATCTCTCTGGAAAATCCTTTTTATCTCTTTGCTGATGACTCCATTCTTTGCCGTACCATCTGTCATCCTTCAGACCAACAAGCATCAGCCTCTTCGCTCACTGCAGATCTGGGTAAAATTACAAACTGGTCCAACACGTGGAACATGTTTATCACTCCGGACAAATCTCACACTCTCACTATGTCTGTCCAAAAGGACCGTTTGGCAACCCCCCCCGCCCCCTCCCATCCACTTTCGCAACAATCCTCTGGAAGAAGACTTTTCCTTGAAGCTTCTGGGTCTCACTATCTGCCATGATCTTTCCTGGGAAAGCCACATTTCCAACCTGGCCCCCAAAGCCAATCACCGACTGGGAATCCTCCGTCGTGCAAAGTCCTTCCTCGGCCCACCTGAGCTCCTGACCACATGCAAAGTGTTCGTCCACAGCCTGATGGGGCATTTCTCTCCCCAGGGCTGGTGCTCCTGCCTCCCACCTTTCTCGGCTTCACCCTGTGGAAACCAAGGCATTTCGGATCATTGGCATCTCCCGCGATGAGGCTGGGTCTTTGGGCCTCTCACTCTCGTACCGCAGGCAGGTCGTTGGTCTTTCTCTCTTCTACCATCTCCTCTACGGTCTCGCCCCCCCCCCCCGCTGCTGTGTCTGTGATTTGTCCCCACCATATTTCCGCAGGGTGCTCAAGGTCCACCAACAACCCCATTATGGTAAAACTACCAAAATCACGAATCACTGCTCACCTTCACTCTTTCATTCCTCTTTTTCCCCACCTTTGGAATAAACTCCCTCACTCGATTCAATCCCATTCTTCCCTCCAGGCCTTCAAAACAGCTGTTCACCACCACCTCTTATCACCCCCAATCCAAATCCTTGATCTTTTCTACCCCCGTTAATCCACCCCAAGCCCACCTCCTTAAAATTCCCTGCTTTCCTTCCTGAAAGCCCCTGTAATGTCCATCTTCTATTCCCCTTGTTCCCTGCCACATCCCTCTCCCTTCCACAGATCTCCTAATGTCTCTGTTCACCACTGTTTTGTCCTTCCCACTCTTGTCTCATGCCACCCTTGCTGTGCGTTGTGTGTTAGCTCTCATACGAGCCTCGACAAGGTATACAAAAAATAAATAAAAAGCGTCCAACGTGAATCTTAATCTTTTCCGAAAAAAGAGACTTCTCCAATGTTTCGTTAGTTCTCCTGAAAAGGTAATGCAACCCTTAGTCATTGCTTCAGACACAAAGGATATAATCTGTGCATTGACTGATGTAGTGTTTGTTGGATTCCTTGAGATTACAGACAGAGATAGAACTACAAAGACAAAATGTAGACAAAATATCATTGGCTAGCAGACTTTGGGAGATGGCGTTCTGTCGTAATGTACGTAATGTTTTCGATTTGATCGACATGGGAACTTATCTCAGTCAGAGATTACCCCCTCACTCTGATATGACACCTATTTTGTTGTATAATATTTGTCGATCTGTTTTATTGTGTGACACATTATGAACATTTTCCTTTTTGTCTTTATACATTCTCTCTTGATTTTAATTTGGTACTTTGATCAAGTTTGATTATCTAATGATCAAGCTGCTGCACAAACATAGTGAGACCCTTCTTACAATGGAACAGGATGACAATTGGCAGAACAGATAATTCTGTGGCAGCTTAATCACTTCCCAGCTCACAAATCTGACCTGTGATTGAGACAGATTTGTTCATATCATGAGATACACACTACTTCTTGTTTCATGTGTAGCACTTGGCTGCAGATGGGTGGCATCATTTGCTGGGCTGCACAGCTGTACCGCTGATGCAGTACCTCTTGAAGGTTAGAGCGGGAATTTGGAATTTGTTTAGGGTGCCGGCGATAGCTTGGCTCGTCTTCGCGAAGGACACCATGGGATCTTTTAACATACACCAACTAACGCAGGCACGCATGATACTGGTTGAATGTCCATCCAAGGGACAGCACACATATTGATGAATCGCCCGACTTGTGCAGCACCAGGATGAGAGTTTATAGCTGAGTCGGGATTCAAACCCTGGCTAGATACTTTAGAGGCAAGCGCACATACATCTGAGCTATCCTGCCAGCCAGTAAGATGCACACAGGGTGGTATGTTACACATCACACTCTCTTTGGTGTGGAACGACTAGCGGCTGTGCTGTCCGTGCTCACATATATTAATAGTCTTCATGGTCCTTTGGGCTGGTAATTTGATTTGAAAAACATCATAATTACAGGTTATTTATTTAAGTCTTTTTATATTAGGAAGAGAGAGGTGACAGAGGATAGAAAAGCAATTGACAATGGAGGAGTGGGCTCACATTTGGCCGCAGCAAGCAAGAGGATGAGTTAACAAAAGAGGTGGAAGAGGGAGGAAGGAAACACTGTACTGTATTCTACAAGTAAGAGCGTTGCTTTAGGGAAGGTTACTGGGAGTACAATTGATCGCTGGTAGATATAGTGAATGACTGTAGATTAATGTACCACCTGCTTGACGCCCTGGAAAGAAGGGCCTTGGCCCCCTGATCTGAACAAGAAAAACCTTTTTCCTTGTCTGAATGTTTTCAATGCCAATTGTAGGATACGAAATTGCTTTCAAGGTATTTGTATCAACGATCAGTGACGTCAAAATTGTAAGAAACATTTCTGTACAGGTGCCAAACTCTCCGCCATATCAACCATCCTCTTTCAATGATGCAGATACCAAGGCTGGAAATCGTGGCAGATACGAGTGTACTTTCAGCTCACCAGACCAGATGAAAATAGATGGGAGTGATAACAATGTCAGTTATGCCACGCCGAAGGGCAAGACTACTGACAGACATAAAGAGGATAAATATTTAGAAAATCTGGCGGCCACATCAATGTACTAGATTCTAATGTTAGACGTTTGGTTTGATATCACTACTTAGCCAGTTAATCATCTCAGAGGAAAGTTATTTTATTAGACGGATCAAACGGTGCCTTGCGTTGATGTTATGAGGGTAAGGTCCCAAAAGTAGAGATGGACTCCTCCAGGAAAAGCATGGAAGCAGTTGATTTTGGCACAACTCGTGATTTCGATTGGAATCTTTACTGCCGAGCCAACAAGAAGCTCGACGAGCCTCGTACTTTCACATCCATTTATTCTTGAACTTGCTTAGCCAGCAGATTTTGAGTCACTGATGGACTACCTGCCACGCGGATCCTTGGTGATTCCATATGTATACATATTTGGCATCGTTTTGATTTTTTTTTTAAAAAACCCAAAAAACAAACAAACAATAGCTGAGAATCGGCCTCAAATGTATCGGTCTACATGTAAATTTGTTTGTGGGTGTGATTCTATTTTAAAGTGAAATGATATCAGCATTTTTATCCCATCGGTACAAAACATTGCCATGAGAATAAAGGCAAGTCACTTGTATAATGGGGCTGACAGGATGGCCTGGATGTACGCCCACTCGCCTCTGAGCTGTCTAGCCTGGGTTCGAATCCTGACCCAGCTATAAACCGTCATCCCGGCGTTTCACAGGCAGAGTGATTTATCAATGTGTGCGCCGGGAAGTTAAACTGGCGTCACGTCTGCCGGAATTTGTTGGTGGACGCTAAAGATCCCACGGTGTCCTACGTGAAGAGTGGGCGAGCTATCGCCGACACCCTGAACAAATTACAAAGTTATTGCTTTAACCTACACGAGGCACTGCTGTCTCCAAGAAAATAATATTCCCCACAAGCATGTGGCACACAAAAGAAGAGAAACCTCAATCTCATTACCTATTGGGACCAATTCGGACCAGTGTCGTGGTGGACACGGTTGTCCGAGGACTGGTGCTTCGTCATCACCTGACATTCGACTTTGGGTTTTAGAATAGATATTTTGATGATTTAATTATTTTATCACAGGATGAAAGTGAACAACTTTATGTCGTCTTGACTTATAACAAATTGCAACTTTTGAGTGTTGAAACTTTCTTGGCACAAGAAAGGCACTCAGACGATTATGCCGCTGACCCGACAGCAGCCTGCCATGCTGGTGTTGTGAGAAACCATTGTTGAAGGCAGACCTTGACAGACGACAAGACCATGGATGGAATGGGGAGGGTTTTAAGGACAACATCAAACACTGTGAAGAATGTTCGGCATCCTTTGAAAGATGGTTGCTTTGAAATGAGGCATTTTCAGGAAGCCGGAGGATTGTTCAATCCGAGGCTAAAAGCTGCACGTAGTCTGAAGCAGTCACAATAATGGAGAATGAGTCGTGCTTATCATGGTGTGTGTGTGTGTGTGTGTGTGTGTGTGTGTGTGTGTGTGTGTGTGTGTGTGTGTGTGTGTGTGTGTGTGTGTGTGTGTGTGTGTGTGTGTGTATCAGCCTGGTGTTAGCTTCGTGGTTAGGGTGGTGGCTTGGGATTCTAGGGTCCTGAGTTCAAGCCCTGTTGGCTGCTGAATTAATACACCAGGGGGTTGATTCAGCCAAGAAGGGAGAGGGATGTGGTGGGAAACACGGGGTATACAAGATGGACATTACAAGGACTTTCAGGAAGGAAAGCAGGGAATTTGAAGGAGGTGGGTTTGGAGTGGACCAACCGGGGTAGAAAAGATCATGGTTTTGGATGGGGGAAGATAAGAGATGGTGGTGAACAGCTGTTTGAAGACCTGGAGGGAAGAATGCGATTGAAGAGAGTGGGAGTTTGTTCCAATATCAGGAAAAAAAGAGGAATGAAAGAGTGAAGGTGAGCATTGATTCTTCATTTTGGTAGTTTCACAAGAAGGTGGTTTTCCGAGGACCTTGAGCACCCTGCGGAAATATGAGCGGGACAGATAGCAGACAGAGCAGGGGGGGAGGGGCGAGACCAGAGAGGAGACGGTGGAAGACAGAAAGACCACTGACCTGCCTAAGAGAGAGAGTGAGAGACCCAAAGACTCAGCCTCACCGCGGGAGATACTAATGATCCTAAATGCCTTGGTTTCCACAGCTTGAAGTCGAGAAACGTGAGAGGTGGGAGCACCAGCCCAGAGGGGAGAGCAGTACTCCATCAGGCTGTGGATGAAAGCTTTGTAAATAGGTAGAAGCTCAGGTGTGCCAAGGAAGGTCTTTGCACGATGGAGGATGCCCAGTCGGTGACTGGCTTTGGAGGCCAGGTTGGAAACGTGGAAAGAAAGTGTGTGTTGTGGAAAGTGTGTGTTTCACAGGAAAGATCATGGCAGATAGTGAGACCCAGAAGCTTGAATGACAGGACTTCTTCAAGAGGATTGTTAAGAAAGTAAGTGTGTGGTGGGGGGGGGGGGTCCAGATGGTTCTTTCGGAGAGACATCGTGAAAGTGTGAGATTTGTCAGGATTGAAAGACATGTTCCACGTGTTGGACCAGCTTGTGATTTTATCCAGGTCTGCAGAGAGTGAAGAAGCTGCTGCTTGCCAATCTGAGGGATGACAGTTGTTTCAGCAGAGGGTGGAGTCATCAGCAAAGAGATAAAGAGGATTCTTTTAAGTGATTCTTCACCTTTGAGAGATGGGGCCAAAAACGATACATGGCATGATGTCTCCAAAGGTTGTGGATGAGTTATGACGAAACTTGGTGGATGAGTTAGTTAGGTGACAAGAACAAGCAGATTCGATTTTGGTTCAGATCCAGATCCAGACCTGCCCTATCACTGAGATGCAAAATGTAAACTGTTCAGCCTGGCGGTGGTATGCGCTCTACCAAGTGTCTGTTCTCATTGCCAATTGTTTCGGTGCACTGATGAGTAATGTCACGGAGGATGCACACAGTTACAAAGTACTCATAAACCTCCAAAGGAAGAAGAGATGAGGTTGGTTTTTCAGAAACTATCACTGGTAGCTGATACTTCAACAGGTTAGGAAGGTAGCATAACCTTCATGGTAGAATATCACCAAATTTGGAGGAACTTGTCCCCGCACCTCATTCTGCATGCATAATATTTACTACTCTTGGCCACAACTTCATGACAGTAAAGAGATGAGAACAAAGAAAGGAAGGAAGATTGCCAAAATCTGCATAAAAAAAGGTTTAGCAAATGAATAGGAAGAGGAGGGACAATACCCCACAACTTATGGACAATGCTGCATAATGACATGCAGCAATATAGTATATAAAAAACTTGGTTGTTCAAGGTAGAAGAAGGGACTTGCAGATGTGGGATTTTCAATCTACTTACCTACTACTAGATAACGTGACGAGTACAACTGATCATGTGTGGGAAAGGAAGACAATACCCCACAACTTATGGACAACGCTGAAGTATTTATTTGACGTGGATATGGAGTGGAGGAGGGAGGGTGTGGCGGTGGTAGGGAGCGGCAGAGACCAAGACTGAGGGACAATTTAGGCCGGAGTGAGCGAGAATTAGGCAAGTAACAGCAACATCAGAAGGAGGCTTAAAAGGAGGAGGCTGGGGTGTAAGAACACAGATATTCAGGCAGGAGGGGGTAAGAGGAAGATGCGGAAGTCTGCACTCCAGAACAACTACATGTTCCAAGGCTGGCCGCCCCGACATGGCAATTTTTAGCCAACTCGCACTCTTTGGTACTCTGTCCGAAGGAAGGTTCGGTGCTGCCAGAGCGGTTGGATGGCAAGGATTGCATTGGGTTGTTTGCCTTTGCCTTCGCAGTGTAGTTAAGGCAGACATTTGTAATTTTTCAGGTTGCTGGTGGAAGCTCACCTTCTCTCCAAGACAAACACTTTGGTGTCTTTATGAACAACCAGCTCTTGTGAGCAGACAGGACACATGGCTTAATGTCCAAACCAGGGGACAGAGTGCTTTGCGATGTGACACCCTGTCTGTGAAGCACTAGAGCTGGGTTGACAACCAGACTAGACAGCTCAAAGGTAAGTGTCCTTGCGACCTCTTCGACAACTTCTCACACTTCAGCCAACTCGACCCTTGTAAATATATTGTCTCCTTGAAAATCAATTTATTATTGCTCCAACTACCCTTCATGGAAGGCTCTTCTAAGTAGATTCGACTACTCTCTCAGAAATATATCACTGTAAAATGTAAAAATTTCCATTTATTCACGGATCAGAGTGAACGACCTATCAGCCTCGAACTTGGTGTCGCTGGAGTTGATACTCCACAAGATGTCCTGAACACAGCTCGGCGTTCATTTAAATTGCAGAGCGCCAAATCTATGGTGGATCAGGGGATCATTAATGTCGCCAATTTGTTTGCACAAGCCGAGAACCCAACTCGTGTGTCCACTGGCCATTTGTTCAGTGCAGATAAAATGATCAATCCCAGGAACCACACGAATATACTAGAGCGGCACTCAGTAGAGCGCATACCTCCACCAGGTCGAACAGGTTACGTGTTGTATCCCACTAATAGTGATAGGCCAGATCTGGATCTGGACCTGAACCAAAATCGAATCGACTTGTTCTTGTCACCTACCTAACTCATCTACCAAAACTTTTTGGGATATCATGCTACGTATTGTTTTTTGGCCTCATTTCTCAATGGTAAAGAATCACTTAAAAAATAAAAATATATATTTGATCTCCTATACGGATCTGGATCTTCACCAAAATCGAATCAATTCACCCTTGCCACACACCCAACCTGTCCACCAAGTTTCCTCGGAATCCGAACACAATCTTTTGAAATACTCTGCAAACGGACAGACTAACTAACAGGCAGACAGACCGACGGATCTGAAAAAAACCTCTGAGCACCTTCGGTGGTGGAGATAATAAAGAACATTTCACCGTGAAAAATACAAATCAATGGAGGGAGACAAGGCCCTGCTAAGCATTGTCTTGGCAGACCTAATTTGAGGTTTATCAGAAACGTAAATTACGATATGCAACTAATATTCAATTGAGCCCGAGGAGTCCATTTTAGTTACAGTACTTTGGATCGTCTCTGCGCTCTCACGACACTTCATTTCGCTTGTCGTGCACATCAGGCCAATGGCAAACAGCATTGAAAAACCGAAATGGGATCTGCACTACCACGTTCTCTCCGACCACAAAAATGGTGCTAAAACAAACCAAGAAAGCTTTTCCATTAAAATCCATTCCAGGTTCGGTTTAATCCTCACATTGTTTGCCTGGAGTTTACAACCTCAGTCGCTGGACGCGACGTACACTGCAGACTGCGTATGCCGCATACAGTCAGCCGAACAACATGGAACATCATACTTTCCAGTCTGACGATTAAACAAGAGGCAATAACGTTTCAACATGAAGCCATCTGGATCTCAGCTCCATCAAGGCTACACAGTTCACTCGCAATACCCCAGGCCTTGCTTTTGACCCCCATGATTCGAGCGTGAAGCTTTCGGTGGACTCGCGCCGAGCAGATAGCAGTCTGAAGTTCTGAGTATCATGAAAGGAAAGCATTGTGGTATCAGCTTTACAGGAATTCTCCAAAAGCCGACAAACTACTCCTGGTTACGTGCAGTGAAGGCCCTTACATGAGAGATGCTATTCTTTGTTTTTCCCTTCCCTCCCACGCTCAGTGCATATAGTGCTGGCAGTGGGAAACCCACAGGGCCTTCTGTTCAATCCTGTGACTTCTCCTCTTTGCTTTTGCTTGTTTTCTGTTTCCGTGACTTTAGTACATGTACAAAACTGGGTTTCCTGCGGGAAGCACAACAACAAACTAAATTCCCCACACATTGCCCGGTGACATGAGAGTCTGGGTGGATACTTGAAGCAATAATGATGGGACAGTGCATTAATCATTGCGTTACCAAGAAAACGTCTCAATACCTCGCATGTAATTTTTTTATGAGGCCTTCGTTGTTCAGTTTAGTACAGAGATTGTTTCTCTCCATGAATGTGAGATTAATCTTTATTGTCAATACAATAGGTCTCTGTCTCTGTCTCTCTCTCTCTGTCTCTGTTTCCAGAGGCAGTTAGTTGGCTCGGACGAGTTTTAGTGATTTGCCTTGATATCAGTCATCAGGACAGGAATTTTGGAATTCGGCCAGAAATGCGATGAAAACACATACTCTTCGCGAAAGTCACCATCAGGTATTTAACGTCCACCAGCTGATGCTAGCAGACGGGACACATGGCTTAATGGCATCCCAAGGGACGGAACACTTTTGTGATGCACCAATTGAATGCTGCCTGTGACACACCAATTGAACAGTTTTAACATAGCGGGGTGGGGGATCGAACCCAAAACCACACATTTCAAAAGGAGGTATTAAGCCTCTGCACTCTCATGTTCGTGGACCCACAATAGCTAATTGAAGATTAATCTTATCACAGCTTTTGGGGCTGGCAGGATGGCCTCGGCCCTAGAAGTATGCATATTTGCCTCGAACCCGTCTCGCCTGGGTTTGAGTCTCAGCCCAGCCCAGCAGCAGCTACCCTGGTGTTTCACAGGCAGTATGATTCATCAATGTGTGTGCTGTCCCTCAGATGGCCATGAAACTTGGTGTTCTGTCTGTCAGCATTAGTTGGTAGACAGTAAAGATCACATGGTGTCCTTCACAAAGTCGATGAGATATCGCCAGCACCATGAACAAACAAGGAGACAAGCCGCTAGGTGGCGATGGGTCGCCAAGCATGGAAACTATGAGATATAGAGCAAAATGGATGTCATATAGCAGATAGGGAATCACCTTAAGATTATGCATATCAAATCTCATCCAGTTCCATCTACTGATAACTACTAGGTATCCATTTGAATGAAAAGTACCGAAAATGCGGTTTGAAATCGGAAATCCCAAAAGTTCGAGGGGGTGCTGTGGGTGAACAAAGATCTAAATCGAAAATCCGGCTCGATCGTTTGTGCACAATGTATTCCAGATGATTAGTGGGATTTTCATGACCATCCGAACATAACCCTAGGAGGAGTAGCATTTGGCGCGAAGACACCTCCAGGTCTCGCATATTATCGATTTTTGCACCAATTGACCTTTGACCCCTGACCTAAGCGAAATCGGTCAATATGTCCTGAGGCAAAGTTGTACTCATTGAGTACCATGAACCTGCAAAGTTTCATCCATATCGATGCACTCACCTGGTCGCTAGGGGCCTTCAATTAGAGGGGCCTTCAATTCAACGCTAGGGCCTTCAAATTAGAGTATGCGCGAATTCAATTCGCGCATACTCTAATTGTAGGGGGCGCTGTGGGTAAAGTATTCCATATATCACAAAAACCGGTATATATTTTATAGAGCATCACCTGTAGATCATTCGTGCCAAATTTCATAAACTTACGTGGGATAATGGCTTTCGGAATTGATTTCACGTGAACGGTACCGATTTTGAAGGTTTTTTGGTTGTTGCTCGGGAACCAAAGCGTCCCGAGCAACCATCGCAATTTCCAAATCACTAGGTCATAACATGTACCTACCACCCGAGTTTGGTCAAAATCCGCCCACGTTTATTACCAATTATGCTGATGACAAACGAACAAACATCCAAACAAACGGACAGAATTACTGACAATAAGGGTCACCTATTTCGGCGACCCAACAAACAGACATAAAATGTCTTAGCCCCCATGGTTTTAGTAGTTTTGCTATATGGAGTTAAAGGGCTAACCCATATTAACATTTATGTGTACTAGTGCATGCCCGTAGATGCGTGGCCGTACGTGCAAACCCTCCCCACCCCCCGCAAAAAAACTCAAACCGCGTGCCAGAAACAACAACCACACAAGCCGTTCCTTTGCTTTCACGTGCCCGTACGTGCGTGGCTGTACGTGCAAAAAAAAATATATATATATATATACTTTAAAACCGCTTGCCAGAAACAACTACACAGGCCGTTCCTTTGCTCTCGTGTGCCCATATGTGCGTGGCCAAAAATGTAAAAAAAAAAACAACAACTTTCAAACAACTACACAGGCCATTCCTTCACTCTCATAAATGACGACTGGATTGGGGCATTGTGTTTATCTATAAATGCGGATAAGAAATCGAGAAATTATTAGAATACAGTAAGTCATCACTATCCAAAAGTAGTGCGTGCCCGTACGGAATGTTCACATCATTCCACGAATTATCGCTTGTATTGAAGTAACAACTGCTGTGATACTTTCACACAGAGTTAATTAAAATCAAGTTTACCTCCCTGTCTTTGCTTGCCATGACATTCGCTGCCATTTACCATTGGCACTCCTACCCCACGGTAACTAAGGCACCGATCTATCCCCATCGTAACCAGCACGGCACGTGACGTCATCGTCCGCCGGCCGTGTACCGGCCTACGCAGCCACGCCTACGCAGCACGTGTCCTGTCATTGGTTGGTAAATAAATGGCCATAACTTGGGAATCACTTGTCCGATTAATATCAAATCTTGAAAAGGCACATACTCAGGTCCCCAGCAATATATCTGGCAAGTTTCAATTGGATTGGACCAGTGGTTGTTGGGAAACAGCGGTCACAGACACACAGAAACACACACACAGACACACAGAAACACACACACACACATTGCTGGAATTATAGATAGATAAAATGAGGTCAATGAGATGACAAATGAAGGGTTGAATGCAGACTGCAGAGCAATGAGTAAGGAAACCCATCGTTGTGAATCGTTTTTACCACCAAATTGAGATGTATTTCATTGGCAAGCACGTTGAGTAGAGCTGAATTCCTTAACAATTCCAAAGGCCACAGCGTTTTGACAATTGGAAACAAAAAGAAGTTGTGCACTTTTTTTGATAAATTATTTTTGGAACAATTTTTCTTCAATAAATAAATAATAATAAAAATCGTCTCCATGTACATTGTACACACCTTTATCTCGTTAGCACCTCTTCATAAACAACATCGATGAGGAAACGGCGCTTCTTCTTTGTTTCCTCGTCCAGGTCAAGAATACGGAGGCTTTTAACGGCCAATTATTCAATTAGCGCCAACGTATTTTGCCTTTTCGCAAGGAAAAACACGAAGAGAAGAGAAGAGAAGAGAAAAAACCCGTAATGGCGAACGCGGCTGAGTTTCTCTTCCCCATCGACCACCGCTACGCAGCAACGGTTCCTGTCATTGGTTGGTAAATAAATGGCCATAACTTGGGAAGCACTTGTCCGATTAATATCAAACCTTGGAAAGGCACATCCTCTGGTCCCCAGCAATATATCTGGCAAGTTTCAATTAGATCGGACCAGCGGTTGTCGAGAAACAGTGGTCACACACACACACACACACACACACACACACACACACACACACACACACACACACACACACACACACACACACACACACACACACACACACACACACACACACACACACATTGCTGGAATTATAGATAGATGCGCAACTTATTTGAGTGGTCATGTGACATGGAAGATTGCGTACGATTGGGCAAGATTGTGTAAGTAACAAAATGGCTGCGTGCCATGTTTGAACAAGATTGGTAAATGAATGTCCGAGAAATGGTTGAGGACTTGTTCAACATTGGGGGGTTTTTTCCAACTAAAATGGCCGCCAGTTGGCCATCTTAGATCTGATCTTGAAAAAAAATGATGGGCTTATGTAAGCCATCATTCTTTATCTGTTTGCCAAGTTTGAACAAGATCGGTCCATACATGTCAACGATATGGCTGCAGACGCACAGACAGATGGACACGTACGGACGAAACTCAATCCATAAGCCCCCATTAAGTCCAACGGAGGCTAATTTCAAAATTCCTTCCCTAACTTTCGTCGAACATCAGGCCTGGCCATCTGGTTCATGAAAGACTTGGGCCAAGCTTCCCCTGGCCAACCCCACAAAAACGCACCAAATAATTGTTGCTTTTAACGAAGAAGAAGAAGAATCTGATCTGGTGATAAAAGGTTTGGACTTTAAATATTAACTCAACTCAAACTTCAAAGACTAAGAATGAATAGATTTGATCAGGGTTGAATGTTTACTTTTATATACACCCTCATGCGAAAATATATGTGCAAGCATTGAATGCAACATATTGCCCATCTCTGTACATTTCTGTGGAGGTAGCCATGCCTTTCTTAATGTCAGTCTGTGGTTGGCTATGTGAGATGTCGCATGCAATTTTAATAGCCAATCAGGGACTCACTAAGATAAGCCGTGGCTGCCTCCATCATAATTATGCAGAACTTCACAAAAGTTGCACTTGTTCCCTTTTGATGTCCAGTATTTTGATTTTTTTTTTTGTTGCCATATGTGGAAGCGAAGTAGAACATTCAATCTTGATGACACCTCGTATGGTTGAAATTTCGGGTTTGTTTCCCAGACAAGGACATGAGTTCACTGCACGGCTTGTAGGCTGCTCCGAGCCGATTCCCAATTCCCCTCCCTCTTCTCCCATCCACATCTTTCACGGCTTAGATATGGGCAATGGCGTGGAGGAAGCAAAGTCGGGGGCACGTGATGGAATTCCAGTGTAGGCCTTACCCAAACATGTACCTTTTTGGCTTGCGGTAGCGATGTGAGTGTTTTGTTTTGTTCACACGATATGTTTCTGGTGCTCAAAGGTTCGTGGCAAACAATCCTTGCACCGTTCACGTGACGAAGTACCGTGTTTCACACTTGCAGTAGATCATCAGAAATACTTGTTTCCAGTTTCACACAGATGATACCCAAAAGATAATCAGCACAGGAGTGATATTCCATTTATTTATTTAATTCACTTGGTGTGGTGATGTTACCAACTACTCATGTGGCGGTTTAACTCTCCTTCGATAATTAATAGCCCATTTCGGCCTAGTCGGGCCTGGCCAATACGTCTTCATTTGTCCATCTTTTTCAGTGCACTTTTACATTCCACAATCTTGTCCTGCAATGCGAGGTTAATTGTGCGGTCAGCCCGTTTGCCTTTTGCATTAATTCTGCAACAAAAACATGTCATGCGATGTAATGTTGCATTTCTGCCTGTGAGCTGTGCGGAGAGCCCACGGGACGGTTCAAGTTCTCTTCGTAGTGAGTGAGCCTTGAGCGGCGCTGTGCTGATCCTATGGAGCAAGTATGGATGTAATTGGCCCTAGAACGGTGTGTAGGAGGAGTAGCATGACAAACATACACACAAACACCGGTCCATGAATTATCGCAAAGGACACCAGCGTGTTGGGCCCAAAGTTGACTCTGCATCACTCTTCATGTAGAGGTTAAAAGTTACTTGCTTGGTCTTCTTCTGTACGACCAGTTGCTTGATTTTTCTGTGACCCCAGCTTTGCATCTCGTATGCTGTTTTGATTCATCATCGTCTATTCATTGCTTCCTTCGCATCTCCTTGATATAATTACCTCTGCCACTGAAGGTGGTATTCACCCCCTTTTTGGCTGCCTGTTTGTCTGTGAGCAGGATATCTCAAAAAGTTGTCGGCAGATTCGGCCAATCTTTATGGAAAGGTTGGGTGTTTGACAAGGACGAATTGATTAGATTTTGGTGAATATCTGGAATCAGATCTGGCTACTGGAATTATTTAATTTTCAAAAAGAGATTCTTCACCATTGAGAGATGGAGCCAAAAACAATACATATTTACAGCACAATATCGAAAAAAGTTGTGCATGAGTTATGACAAAACTTGGTGGATAAATTGGTTCGGTGGCAAGACCAAGCCGATTCGATTTTGGTTTAGGTCCATTTCCATATCCAGCTTATCCGTGGGGTAGAACACGTAAACTGTTCATCCTGGCGTAGGTATGCTCTCTACTGAGTGCTGTTCTCGTTGCTTCTTTATTGGCTTAGCCAGATCCGCATGATCTGCAACAATCAGATTGTCTCCTACATTATATTACCGATAATATCCTTGTAGTTTTTGTTTTCCAAGTCCATGTAAATCATGACTTGGAGTTAACTGTCCAATCCTATAGTTAAAGGGGAATTATGCCCTAACATGTTGACTAGTGTCGGCATGTAGCATACATTTTATTTAGCTCCGAGCAAATAAGTTCGCTGTTGTGAAAAAAATAACTCAGAGAACATTTTTCTTTTCCCAGTTGTGGTTGGGAACTCGTATATTGTGAGGATGCGAAGGCACAACCATGAAAGTAACCAATGGGCCAAAGGCCGGGAGATTTTTTTTTTGACTGTTCGGTGGTCTTCAAATGGGTCAAAGCGTAGCATCCTTTGCTGGGTCTTCACGTGACCCCCAGGTTAAAGAAACTTTTCGATGCCGCTTGGGTGGATCTCTCGGTCTTTTGTATAAAAGTGCAACCGCACCCTTTAAGAGTAAGTCAATTTTGGTGACAAATTCCCTTATAGGGGTGTCCACCTGTTCGACCAGGCAACCGGGTAAACGTATTCCTTGTTCACTTGCCTGTGACCTATTTTTATAATAAAGTTTATTATAGGACTACTGTACGAGCACAGCATCCATGGGATTGTGTGTACTACAAAGTGCCCATTCACTTGTGGTGAGCCACTGCCTTATTTTCCATCCATGTGCAGCTTCTGAGCGATGTTGCAAAACACATTATCCATTTACATTCAGAAAAATAGAGCGGTTGTCTCCGCTCGCCTTGTCATTGGAAACTCAGCATGGCCGTTAGCTGAAGTTGTATAAGCCAGGCCTTATGATTTAGTACATTTGTACCAGATGTGGCATAGCGAACATAACGGCGTGACCTTGTGCCCAGAACTCTAGAGGTTATCGAGGTTCCGCAGGGACATCGGGACAAAACATGAATGTCACTGTAGCTTGTGAAAGCTCAAACCTAATGACCCTCCGGGGATTGATTGTGTTCTGTTGATAATTTACTCGTGTTGTTTTTACAATCGTCCGTGAAGAAACCAGCTGTTATCAAGATCCACTCTACTGGCCGAGGGTTCTGCGGAAATGCAATAGAAGGTTCCAATAACGAACGAGGAGCTTCTTGGAGGTGGAGATATTACAGTTGTTTGAGACGGTTGAGTGCTGGGATCTTCTTATCTATGTACTCCTCAGTTGTTGCTCGATACTCTAATTGACATCACAATTGTGAAGGCCTCGTTTATTTATTTATTTATTTATTTATTTATGGGATTTTTGGATACAGTCAAGGCTCATGGAAGAGATAGAACACTTAACGTATCAGGACACAACATAACAAAAGGAGTCTGAGAGAGAGAGGGAGAAGGGGGGGGCAAGGTTTTATCCTTCAACCGTGCCTAATTGAGGGAGACTTGGACAAATAAGGGATGTGGGGAGGAAAGAGGGGTAACTTGTATTTGGCCTTAACTCGGGTTTGCCACAGAGTGGACATCTGCTCGAAAACCCCATGTTACAAAGCTCAACGGGTGCGTACAGCAGAAGGTTCCACGGTAGAGGAAATGCAAAACGCAGCTCCACATCTGCTTAACCCAACTATCTTGTGGTATCCAAGCCAAAAGGCAAATTAAGAGGATGGAAATATTTTCCACAACAGCTTTAAGATCCATTGTCCCATGCATTAATTTTTTCGGGGGCACGCATTGAAAGTTGGAAATCACAATTTTAGGAGCGAAACGAAGTTGAACCTCTGAGGCCTGGGTTCGAAAGGAGATTTGCTTTCCTGCCGTAATCACCAAGCTTGGGCAACTTGATTCCCATCTGATGGATAAGCATTCCTATACTCTCCTCCTGGTACCTTGTTAATGCTTCCATGCATTGTATGACACAGGAAGCAAATCGGGAATGAAAGGGTTTAACTTGCGGAATGCTTCACCAGATTTCCATGTTTATACGATGACATTGACATCCTCATCTTTTTTCGGTCTTTTGTATTTTCCTTAAAAAGTTTAACGGAACCATATTTTCTTGGGAAAGCTCACTCAAGAAGGGAGGGTCGTTACTTGGGGTATTCAAAATAATCTTTGCAAGAGGGGTACTCTTCCTTAACAACTTGATACTTAACATTCCCTTTTAAAAATTTCTCTCGCATTCAGCTGACGAATATACTTGCCTGTACCTTTTGAGCTTTAGTCATCTGCATGCATGCTCATGACGTCATGACAAAACATGCCTCTTCAGTGAAGTGTGTTCAAATTTTTGGAACTGATGCACAGGGTTTCTTCTGTGATCGATATTGAAGGAAAATCGTGGTGGGTGTGACGCATGCATGGCAAGACTAGTGCAACTGTGTGTCCTGTGTGGGAAGCTCTGTTTTTCTATTAGCCACTGTGAGGGTTGTAGCTGGAGCAACCGAGGGCTGATTCAGCTGGCCTGCCATGGGTTGTGTTTCAGTCTGGAGGGTGTGATACAAGTCAAATCTGTATCACATGGCCACAGCAGAGAATTTTTTTTCTTTTCAAGCGTCCTTTGTAGATAGGTGGCTTTTCTGTGCAGGTTATATAGCACCCATTTTGATTTTCATTCAAACAAGTGTATCTCATATCATACATGTACTGTAACCTGGGGCTGACAGGATGGCCAAGAGGTACACACACTTGCCTCTAAGCTGCTAAGCTGTCTAGCCTGGGTTCAAATCCTGACCCAGCTATAAACTGTCATCCCAGTGTTTCATCCATCAATGTGTGTGCTGTCCCTTGGATGGACATTCATCAATGTGTGTGCTGTCCCTTAAATGGGTGTCCTGTCTCGCAATGCTAATAGTTGGTGGATGTTAAAGATCCCATGGTGTGAAGAGTAGGTGAGATATTGTTGGCACACTGAATAAATTCCAAATTCTTACCCTAACCAGCAGAGGGCACTGCATTAGAGGCACAGCTGCACCCTCAGCTAATGATGCCACCCTGCAGCCTACCCTGCGAATTGGGTTTTCAAAACACTTATGTTAACACTCATTAAGATATAACTAATTAATTATTAAATGCTCATTAACCCCTAAGTAATTTTCATGACATGTATGTATATATATATATATATATATATATATATATATATATATATATATATATATATATATATATATATATATATATATATATATATATATATATATATATATATATATATATATATATATATATATATATATATATATATATATCATGGACACCATTTTTGCTTAAATATTGAATTCTTCATTGTGCAACTTGTAAGGGCCCTGTCACACCTTGACATTTTAGCCAGCAATGGCAACGTATAAAAATGTATGTAAAACGTTGGCGTACGCTGAAATTTTGATGTTTTTTTTTAAAGTTTTGGGCGTATTCATAACGTGTTAGTCGTATGCATAACATATTAGTATCGGGCACAAAACGTTTCGTTGTGTTATTGATAACTTTTACCAACGAATGCTTAGCCTGTTGTCGGCGTTCACAACCTATGCCCAACGATAGTTTAACTGACGCATAGCGCACTAAACATATCACCGACGAACTCGTGGCGTAGCTTGTTAAGAACCTGCCGGACGCCGATTTAAATCATAACCGCCTGAGAATTTGAAGTGTCAACATCGCAGTCACACCTTGACGATTTTGCCAGCGTATGCCGACCTATGAAAAATGTGTCTAAAACGCTAGGCGCATGTCAAATACAGTATAGGTAAGTTGTGTATACGTTAAGAGTAGGCTGGAAAACAATGAAGTACGCTGTCATATTACGTGGTACGTGTAATACGTCGTGAAATTTCAAGCATGCTGAAAATTTTACGACGTACTCGGCGTATGGCTAACACGTTCTGCATGCGTTGTCATATGTTCCTGGCACGCTCCGCGATCGTTTATAAACGATGGACACACGTTACTTGTAGGTTACTCATAAGTCGAAACACGTCAAGGTAATATTTAACATACCCGCAACCTAATTTTCAACCAATGGGTAACGTCCTTTTAACCTATGAGTAACGTGCATTGAACCTATTTGTAACTTGCCTTGAACCAATGACGAGAGTGCTATGAACCTATGAGTAACGTGCGTTTAACCTATGTGTAGCATGCTTTGAACCTAAGTATAACGTGCTTCTAACCATTGAGTAACATGCTATGAACCAATTTGTAACATATCTTAAACGCACATTGTCGTATGTAAACGAATTAGATTGACATCTTGTTTCTGAACACTTACTGAACATCCACAGCACTTACTGAACGTGTTTCTAACTTACATCTACCATGTAATGGCGTATTGGCAGCGTTAAGGGGAATCGGTATATACAAATGGGCTTCACAAGAGGAACCCATCATTGTTCCAGACTCCATGTTGAGTAGATGTCAATGCCAGTAGTATCAGTAGTAGCAATACTATAGTCATAGTTGGTGTGCGTGACAGTAGTAATAGTAGTAGTAGTTGTAGTAGTAGCATTGGTAGTAGTCGTGTGTCTATCAGTAGTAGTAGTATGTGAGCATGATGGGGAGGGTGTGGGTGATGATGGATCCTCTTATCATCCACGAATAGGAGACTACTTTGCACCATTGTTCGATGTTCTTTTCGGCTAATTTTTTTTCCTCATTCCCACGATGAAATATTTTTGTTTTACTTTTTAAAGTATTAAAAACGATTTTGACACATGCATAATGTACTAGTAATGAACACAGAACGCTTCGATAACTTATAGATAAGTTATACCAACGATTGATTAGCGTGTTTTAGGTGTCCACAACCTATGCCCAACGATAGTCTAGCATATGCAAAGCGTAATAATTCCCAAGCACGTTATTCATAGGTTATAAATAAGTCATGGGTACCCTAAACATTACTTTGATGTGTTTCGACGTATGAGGAACTTTCAAGTAGCGTGTTGCAAAGTGTGAACAACGTTCGTGTAGCGTGTTTACAAAACGTTACTCATAGGTTAGAAAGAAGTTTCGGGTACACGAATGTTACCTCTACACGTTTCGACTTATGAGTAACATACAATTAACGTGTGTCAACGATCGCATAACGTGCCTACAACTTATGGCCAGCGTAGCGGAACGTGTGAGCCAAACGCCGAGTACGTCGTAAAATTTCAAGCATGCAAAATTTTTTGGACAACTAAAAAGTACAAAGTTTTAAACCAGCGTAATACGACTTATGGTAGTGTTTTTCAGCGTGAACCTAACGTACACATAACGCACCCATAACGTATTCGACGTGTGCCAGCGTTTTAGACAAATTTTTCATAAATCGGCATACGCTGGCTAAATCGTCAAGGTGTGACAGCCCCTTAAAGTGTTCAATCACGCAGAGATGGTTCTGCTTAGCCAATGGCTGTGTTTATATGTCGTGCACTGAGTGAGAGGTGTATTCAAACTACAACAAGTTAGCAAGTTTGTTCGATGGAGATCACCATTTATCATCGGCAGCCTTTTATCTGGAGAGAAGTTTAGAGAGTTATGGCATAATTTCAGCACCTTTCAGAAACAACAACCTGGTGTTTTCAAATTTGCCACTTTAGTGGTATTTTAGCCAAAGGGAACATTCTGGCGTTAGGAAAGTAGGGGGGGTGGGAGAGAACAACTACTGGAGGAATCATGATATTTACGTCATCAATTGCATTTGTAAGAGTGGTGAAGACTCATGGAAGAGTATATACAAACTACGAGGGCATGAGGAGATATTATTGGACTTTTATATGAATGACAGAGGGATGAAACTTTTGGACTCGTAAAAGAATATTTGTGGAAAAATGAATGCAGAATGTGGGTTTCAAACTCGAGGTTGCAGCATCATGAGCAAAACACAGATAATAAAACATTGTACTCACCAATTCAAATAAGGAAATAAATTTTATGGATAGGCAAGAAATGCTTGAGCATGTAGGCCTTCTTCGGAAAAGCCTGTAGGCCAAAAGACTTCTTTGGAACATCCCTTGTTTGTTATTTCCAAATAAAATGTGGCTCCCACCCCCCCACCCCCTCTCCTTATTTTAATATTTTTTTTTCTAGTAACTGCATTTCCTTTTAAAATTACTGACATATATTGTAGGTTTTGAATAGCCAGAGCAAACAAGCCAAAAATGTTTTCATCTGACTTGTGGATGAAAGATAAGCCACAACATTAACTGATGAGGTACATAGTTGACATCGAAGTGGTTCAGCCGAGTGTGATTAGATTGATTCTGGGCCTAGCTAGACTAAGCTAGGAGGAGTGGCTGAAGGAGACGGGCCTTTGTACATTGAAAGGAGGCGATTGTGAGGGGATATGATAGATATGTTTAAGATAATGAAGGCTGTAGACAAAACAAGTGCAGAATATTGTTTCAGCAGAATGGACACTGACAAGACAAGCATGCACAGTTTCAGAGTGAAGAAGAGGAAGAGAGTTAGGATGGTAATAAGGTTTTGCTGTTCCACTCAGAGTAGTAGATGCATGGAATGGTCTCCTTGGAAAGGTAGTGGCAGCAGGAACACTCGATAGGTTTAAATTTGAGATAGATAAGTACCTGGAAGCATTGCGGATATTAGCAGGAATGGTGGGTATCTTCTGTATGGATTCGGAGTACGTAACCCTACAACTGTGTGCACCCCCCCCCACCTCCACCCTCTTCTAAAAAACCCATCCCAAAACAAAAATACTTTCAGAGGTTCATCAATGAGTGCCAGAGAGTGTTTTCGGAGAAAAATAATTTTTTTGGAAAAGAAAAATTGGATTTCTTCAAAATGCCAACAGGATTACAACAGCACTGGGTCATGCTGGATACCCCTTGGTATTATGTATGTGTGTGTGTGTGTGTGTGTGTGTGTGTGTGTGTGTGTGTGTGTGTGTGTGTGTGTGTGTGTGTGTGTGTGTGTGTGTGTGTGTGTGTGTGTGTGTGTGTGTGTGTGTGTAAAACATGCTGGTGATGACTGTGCTTGGCCTCACTGTTCTCATCCCCACTCCTCCAATTCCTATCCCCCACGCCCAGACAATTTAAGTCGATACACTGTCAGATTGCATGAATGTGGTTTGCATGTATTGCAGGATTGATTTGCCAAAAGTTCTCTTACTGCATCCAAGTTGCTTGTGCACCATTTGATGAACCACACACTGTCTCCTGCAGGGAACTGATTGGAATACGGGACCGTGCCAAGGCAGAGACTGCAGTACGGGATGTCAGTGCTTCCCCGAGAAAGGGAGCCGGGTGAGTCTTGGTGTAAATTTTTTGTTGAGCATTTCTCTATTTTACTTGAAAGCAACAAGCCTGTCAAGCAGCCATTTATTGAAGCAAATCCATTCCTGCTTTTACCTTTTATTACCAATTATATAATATCACAGCTGCTCAATGATTTACATGCCATTTTGAAAACCAGTCATTAAATTGTTAAACAGTTCACACACCTCTACTGAGCTGATATTTAGTCTGCTTCCATGGCAGGAATTACACAATCTCTTGGTGGGACTGTAGCTATGGGGCTAAGTTGTTGTCAGTTTACCCCATTTGTTATTGGACCTGCATCCTGGGCCCTGCATTCCTTTGCATTTTGGTGCTACGCCGATAAGTGGTACAAGGCCGATAGCATCCGATCTCTTCCGGAAGAGGCTGGGAATTTAGACTAAACATGGCATTCGATGACAAAAGTATCAACCTGTGTCAGCACTATAATGTGCCGAACCCAAACGACTTCATGGATTCCCAAAAACAAATTAATGAAATATCTTATCACACTACTCATCCACGGCTCTTGAGGTTATTGTAACACTCTACTAAGTTTGACAAGGATTTAAAGGTTTTGATGAAGCAAACCGAGGGGCTGGTAGGATGGCCCAGATGTACATGCAATCGGCTCCAAGCCTCCGAGCTTGAGTTTGAATCCTGGCCCAGCTATAAACTGTCATCGCGACGTTCCACAAGCATGGTGATTCACCAGTATGTATGCAACAGGCAGGAGAAATATCTGCAACTGCAAGTCCCTCGGATGGACGTTAAACGGGATAGGATTAGTTGGTGGATGTTAAAGATCCCACGGTGTCCTTTGTGAAAAGTAGGTGAGCTATTACCTAAACCATGAACAAATTCCAAATTCCTGCCCCAACTTTCGTCCAACATTAAGCTGGTCGAAAAGACGTGGGCCAAGCTTCCCCTGACCAAACCCACAATAACGTGGGAATAATTGTGCCCATAAAGAGGCAGAAGAAGATGAAGCAAACTGGTCAAGCTTTCCTACGGACATCCCTGTGATTTAAAATTTAGTAAGAGTGCAGCCCCAAAACACAGGGAGAATGGGAAGTGGGCTATTTTACATTGTCCATGATTACAGGTAGGATATACGAAATGAATGCCCCCTCTATGGAGGTTCCTCACTGATGTAAGCTGTTGGCCCACCATTTTGTACATCATCCAGATCATATCCACACTCAAAATGTCTGGAGAAATGACTGCAACTGGAAGTGGCTTCTGCCTTTAACATCTAATCTTGTTTGTCATCGAGTTTGTAGAACAGGCATGGGTATATCCAGAAATGAGAAGTCTCTGCGGTCACAGGTCCATTACAACTTGCTGGGAAACTTGCTCACCTCATGGGTAATGAGGAGCACTTGCCGAACCTACAGTACCCCATCTCCATTTATCGAGTAAACATGTCCTCTTACTACAAAAACGAGGCTATGACAGCTTATAAGAATCTGGACGGTGACACAAAATTTTTAGGCGGCTGGGTTCATCGGATGCATTTGTAATTTGTAATACCAGCTTCCACCGAAGGTGGTACTATGTCAATTTTGGAGTTTCTGTGACGTCCACATTTGTTCCAAGATAGTAAGATTTACAACAGGGACAAAGCTAAATGTCTATCAACTTGTGATACTTACACATACACATACACAAACATTCCAAATGACAAACTCATGGAGGCACAGAGCGGTAGATGAAGCATTTACCAGACGTAGTGACGTGTCAACGTCACAGTCAATCGAAAAAGGAGTAAACTGGTTTGTCAGGGAAAGTCCATCTTCATATAGTTCGTCCATCTTCCAAAAATGAAAAAAAATATTTGATTTCCTTTGAACAATAACTGCTTTACATTTGGCAACAAGCTACTCCAGAGGATGGTGCACGGACACCCAAGAGTTCATATCCGGCCCCTTTCTTTGCAAACTCCTGCATAAGTACGAGTCTGATTGGGTCCATTACATGACCCTTCTGTCTCTTTCATGGAATTATAAATCAAAATCAATAATAATAAATTTCACTCCAAATTGTTTGATTAAATGACATGCTTTTCTATTTCACATTGTACGACTGCCTTTTCTTGGACACAAACATTCCAAGAAAGATCTTATATGGTGCAGGTGAAAAAGCAGAACAGGTAGAACAACTACATACAGCACTGAACTTATTAATTGATAAAAAAAATGGCGAGTTTGACATTTACGAACACAGCACAGAACTTATCAACAGATTAAAACACTTCGTCAGATGTTTGTTAACAAAGGGAGCTCCAGATATCAGATTGAGATCACATCTTCCAAGGTCGTTGGAATCTCTAACGATGCAGCCGAGTCAAGGGCCGATCATTTTCTCATTGCAGACAAGTCGGTGATCTCCCTGCCTTCGACTGCCCCCTTTCTGGTCTTACACCTTCTGCTATTTCCATGCTCTGTCCCTCAACCTCCTCTCCAGGTTTCTGCAGGGTACATCATCATCCCCCCTTCTGGTGAAACTCCCAAAATCCAGAACCACTGCTCACATCCACTCATTTGTTCCTCTTTTTTCCACCTGTGGAACCAACTTCCACATTCTCTTCAATCTAATTTTTCCCTACAGGTCTCTAAGATATCCATTCACCACCATCTCAGATCATCCCCAATTCAAAACCATAATCTTTTGCTCCAATATTTTGACACTGTTAACCTGCTTCAACCCCCCCCCCCACCCTACCCAAGCCTATCTCTTTCCAAATTCCCAATTTTTCGTTCCTGAAAGCTTGCTCTGTATCCTTCTTGTCCATCTCGCACGTCGTCTCCTACCCCTCATTCCTCCTCACTTTCCTTCATTTTTCTGAGTCTCCCTCTCATTTCTCCCTCAACCCTGCTGTTGATGTGCCCCCCCATCTTGTTCTACTGTTCATTTTATTCTGTTACATCTTGATCCATTATGGGTGATTGGCTCCTCCCCAAGCCTTGACTTTGTATCCATTAAAAAGGAAGAAAAAGACGTATATTTTTAAAGATCACAAAATGATACAAAATATAATTTACTAAATACATTACAAATGATAAAAAAATTATTAATGAAGCATTTGAATAAATATATTGTTGTGTCGATGGGCCTGCTATCACTGATCTGATGTGCTGAAGCAATTGCAGCTTCATGAATGGCTGAACTCAAAAATGGTTATGCCTGAGATGTTAGCGTGCTTACTTCCCCCCCCCTCCACCACCCCCACTCCTCCCCACCCCATCTCCCATCCTCCGGTCAGGAATGCTGATCCCGCCAGTCTCTTAAAGCAGACATCGCCAATTTTACCTCCCCCAGGGACTTACCAAAAACCGAAATGGTTTCATGCACACCACACGAGAATAGTACGGTGAGCCATGACAAGACCCATGTTCTTATGGAATTACAGGTTTATTGAAAGGAAGGACATGACAACACAAACAGAGAAATCCCAAGATGAAAGGCAGACTGTAATAATGAATGAAGATAAATAATTAAAAGCACACCCAGTATAATGAGAAGCCCTTAATGCAAGATAATATAGTCTTTGGCGCCACAAGCAGGTGATCATGCATGCACAATGGGGGGGGGGGGGGTCAGGGGAGGTTTTTCAAAAGGATACCAATCGCAGGCATCGAAATAGCTCCACTGCGAACAGGTTTCCAGTGGTGACGCCTCTTTGGTGATGCCATTTGGACCCAGTGCCTTCACAGGCAATGCCCGTACCAATTATGCGACACCTGGGATTGTGCAATAAGCAGTCTGTGCTGCCGCCTTGCTGGATGCTTCTTACCCATTGCGTCGGGAGAGGGGGGGGTGGGGAGCGTTATCACCTCAAACAGATTGCCGACACATGCAAAGTTCATCCGTCTCCTTACCCTGCCTGGAGCATCACCTGGTTCACAAAGAGAACGAAAACAAATAACGCTTTCCTACCTAATACCTACGTTAACTCTGTACCTCACACAACTTCACTCTAACAGGTCCCTGATTACAGAAAAATGATTGAACCTACGCAAATACATGGACCACGCTAACTTATCGTCGACCTAATACATACCCCTTACAACTTAACAATATTTACAGTGGTTGATAGGAAACCCCATGGAGCACGTGGGAAATCCATTAAAATGAGAGTTTTTGCATTTGAATAACAGTTTGCTTCAGTGGGTAAACAAAATGGATGTACTCGGTCACGTACGGGAAATGTGCAAGGTAAGGCGTTCATGATCTACTGGTAACGTAACATCGTATATGTATTGTTTTGTCACTCAATGTATGATGAGCATTATGATAATATGTGAAACACTCTTATAAGAAAGGTATGGAGACTCTTCCGTAAGCCTCGCACCTGTACAGAAAAAGGTAAACATTTATAGGTAAAGCTATACAGTATAAAGTTTGCATCGTGGGGATGCATTGCCAGGTTGTCTGACTGTACAGATGTGGCTGAGGACATGGATCAACTTATCTAGACCCATGACCTTGGAGAAGTTGACGGTGAACCCACTGTTTGACTGATAGGGTCGAAATTTAGATGAAGAACGGGGCTCAGATGACGATTCGGGCGAGTCGGAAAATCTATCAATCACTTACATTTTAACATGGTTTTTACTTTTGTTGAACAATGACTTCGAAGTTTGAGGTCAATATTGAGTTTAGCATATCGGGTGCTGTTGAATTAGTATCATTTATTACATCCATTAAATATTTATATAATGCTTACGGAATAGTGTTACTGTTCAATGAGCGGTTAGAATTGTGAGGAACAGATTGATCAAAAATGGTGTGTGTCATTTTGGTGCCCTAAATCCATTGGAAGAACCACTGTACATGGTGTAATTGCATCTCCCAGTAGGTTGCGCATCCTTCGGTGGACCGAGAGTGCCTCAAGGGCCACCACAAGACTGCGACTGACATGAGTGGCCACATGGCTGGTTGGGGCATGAATTTGGAATTTGTCTCGTGTGTTGGCAGTAAATCACAAACTCTTTGCAAACAGACACCTTGAGGTTTTTAATATCCACCAGCATTCAGTGCAAGTAGACAGCCCTCCAGTCCTATTTGACAGACGACGCTATTTCTCGGTTTGATGGAACACCTTGCCCAAGAACCAGCGATGTAACAGTTTCAAGTCGGTTCTAGAATTGAACCCAGACGATGCAGCTCAAAGGCAACTTTCCGGAATCTAACCCAGATGATACAGCTCAAAGGCATCTACCGTATGTTTCCTCTCCGCCAACCTGTGGGACACATATCTGACTCTAATAGGACTTGTACTTACTTCGATTTTCTCTGCTGAAGGTTTACTTTCACCTCATCAGCCTAAGAAAGCTTACATCCACCATTACAAATTCTACTGATGTCATAATCTTTAGTGTTTACTCCAAACTGTCAGAAATTATGTTCCTATGGTGTGTTGGAAAATTGATATGTTATTAGTGCTTGTCTTAGTAAGGCATTATGGAAAATGTCTGGGTAGATGGGATTAGGATAAGAGTTATGGTTCGTATAATTATCGGATACAGTGTCAGACCTGCGTGTGAAGAAAAATATTTACAGGTACTGAAAAGAAGAGCCAATGATAATACTCATAATATATTGAAGAATACAGGTTTATCAACATGTATCATCTGAAAACGACAGAATGAATGAATATAGAGGTGACACCGGGTCCAAGCAAGGAGCGTTATTAGTACGAGGCGGAGCAAAGCCAGGTCGAGGCGGTTTATTCCTGATACGTGAAACATCCCGCAACCCACATCCACATTAAACAGCCTTTTTGGAACGCCGGCCACATTTTCCATCCAATCATTTAACATTGAGAAAGAAAAATTATGCATGAGTCGGCACTCCTACGTTGAAAGTTTTGTGTCAATCGATCAAGCGGTTGCAGAGAAAACGAATTTAAAAGTGAATAAAGGTGAAAAAGTGAGAGCCTCCGCTGACGTTCCACAACATGGTCAAGGATGGTCGTGGATTCCTATTACCAGTTTAAAGATTTGGATGGTCACGTCCCAAGAGAGGGTATTGACTTGTCCAAATTGAGGAGCACGCTCTACTAATTGAACTGCAGCACATCGTGGGGTTTCGTTTGTAAGAGGTGCAGTTGAATATTGTGGGCAGCTGGAAAGAGGTGAGACTGCAGGACACATAATGGAGTCTTCATCGAATGTCATACATCAGATGATTATAACTTGCATGCCAATTGGGTAAGGGGTTCGTTGTTGTTGTCTGGCAAGCGCGACATCAGCTGGAGATGCACTATGGATTATGGACTGGAGTCGGGCACCACATGGGGTAGGTAGACAGACCTGCCTCTCTCTTCGCAAACTGCGTATTCTGTAGGCAAAACGTATGATCCATGAAAATTGTGCAGCAAAAAATTATTTAAAATAATATTTTATTACTTTGTGGCTTCCCACCCCCCCACCGTTTTCACGCCCAATAGTCCAGCAGCGTAGTCTGATATTTCAGATCAATTATTCAAATTTTCATAAAAGCACCAAAATTGGTACACATGTAGAATAATGCATTATTGTACATGTGTACCAATTTTGGTGCTTTTATGCAAATTTGAACAATTGGTTTGCAATGCTGCAGTACTACAAGCAGCACCTTTACTGTTTACATCAACCCAGCTCAATGCATGCCGTCAGTGTCCTCGCCACGCAAGCACAGCTTCAAACTCGGGAGAAGGCCAATTCTAAAATGGCATCAAAGCCAAAGGGTCATAACTCGTGCGATCAAACAAAGTCCACTCCATATTAAAGTGCACAACATGTACAACCAGAACGGCAGTTGGGAGAATGCATACCTCCACCAGGCTGAGCAGTTTACGTTTTGTATCCCACTGATAGGCCAAATCTGGATTCGGGCTTAACCCAAAATCGGATTGGCTTATTCTTGTCACCTACCACATTCATCCACCAAATTTTGTCATAATCCGTTCACAACGTTTTGAAATATCATGCTGTGAGTTTTTGGCTCCATCTCTCAATTATGAAGAATCACTTAAAAAAAAAATGTTTGAACAATTCTTGTATCCGAAGCCGGATCTTCACCAAAATCGAATCAATTCGTCCTTGTCACACACCCAACTTGTCCACCAAATTTCATCCAAATCCGTGCATCACCTTTTGAGATATCCTGCTCACAAACAGATAGACAGATGAAGAAACAGGGGTGAAAACAACCTCCATCCATCTTCGGTGGCGGAGGTAATAAACAAGTGATTCGGTTTCAAAAAGACGGCAGAAGGCGAAACAGTTGAACTTCCTACCTGAGACGGACGTCCCAAAGTGTTTACATCGACGTGTATGTTTTTCTTAACCCCCTTGTATTTGTGCACACCTCGGAACCATAATCCAAACGATTTCATTTCCTGCAAAGGGTTTTCATAAAATAAATATTAAATACAATTGGGGTAGGCAGGTTGAATCACCCTTGCTCAGCCAAATGAAGATCCACTTACCACTTCCCCCATATAAAAGCTCTTTGGAAGAGAGGAGTGAAGAAACTTGAACATTCGGACATGGTTAATTTGCTGCCTTCTGCATCACTTAACACAGAAGCTTAAACACCCTTTGTCGATTTCAATTGTGGAGGAAAACTGATCAATAAAGGAGGAAGTATGATTGGGCCTGAATTTGGATCAGCGGGTTATGAATCCAAGAAAAATAAACTTGTGCTTTCTCACAACCGTCTCACCAGCAAAGGTCGCATCGATGAGGAGACGGTCGTGGAGAGGATGTTTTAAGCTTCGCTTCTTACCTCCGATACAATCCCTCTGAGTTCTCAAGGTAATTCTAGTAGGGTACGGGCCCACACAAGCCGTGGAAGGTGACACGCAGGCTTGCCGCTTTCACAGAGGACTGTCACCGCGGGACCTTTTCCAAGTTCACACCTGTTTGAAGAGCATTCAGAATGCCGTTGGTCATAGTTGACCATAATGTGGACATGAGCTTGGCAAGCAACTGTCACAGTGCAGTGATGGTGATGAAGGAAAACATGATCGATTATCTCCTCGGGTTCTTGGCCCATGGGGTGTCAGGTAGCAACCATTCTGTCAAAGATTGGTCAAAAAAAAATGTTGCTTTTCCTTTTGGAACTGCATTTGTCAGTATTTTTTTGGTTTTTTTTGTTCCAATTTATGGTTTCCAATAAAATTAATGAGGTAATTCTGGTAGTGTCGACATCGAGGTGATTGCAACCAAGTGAAAAGATATCCATTGGGAATTATGATGGAACACCACTCAAAGGGTGTGCAATGATCACTGCAAATTGTGTTCGTTGTTTGGATGCAGCATATGGCTGCGGGTTAGAATCGGTGCTCACAGGGGTGTGGCAGTGCAGTTGATACAGTGTCCTCTAGATTATGGCAACAATTTGTAATTTGTTGAGGATGCCGGCAATATCTCGTCGACTCTTCGTGAAGGACACCGTGGGATCTTCCACATCCACCAACTAATGCCAACAGATGGGACACACAGTTGAACAGCCATCCAAAGGAAGACACGCACATTGCTGAAACACCAAGATGATAGTTTATAGCTGAGCAGGATTCAAACCCAGACGAGACAGCTTTGAAGGGAATGACTCAAATTGTGAAAGTTTCTTTTATTTATTAAACACCAGGGTAGTCCCAGCCTCCTGTTTACCGCTGTGTTCCGTTTTGGATTGCTTGTTGCATCATCACACGCAACCTTTAAGGGGCATTTTTCATTTAACGGTTGTCCGTGTTTAACTCCAAGAACTGATCCGATAAACAAATGAAACACTCGAAAAGAAATGTCATTAGTTAGGATTCTTTTTTGGAGACTGGGAATAGGGGGCAGTAAATACAGACCCAAGTCTCATGAGTCAGATGATGAAATACCTTGTTGAAAATCACACGGTTCTAATGCTGATCTCGTGTTTCGCGGTGGTAGTGGAGGTTGTCTGCCTGATAATTCCCGCCGGATAATGTCAGACAAATGACAGCGTGGTGGATATTTATGGCGAGAGATGAATTTTACTATTTTAGTTGACCAAAGGCAGATGGGGAGGAATTTTGACAGACGTGTGGAACGCATGTTATTCGCCGCCAGCGAACGCAAGGTGTATCGTTAAGTTTATTGAATGATGTGTAATCTATCTTCTTTTTGCCTTTGGGTGTTTGGCGACGCCCTTTCTTGAGCATTCAAACGAAGCGAGTAATTATTTTTACTACTTTGTATCACGATTGTATTTGTAATTAATTTCAACAACATTGGCATGTTTGGAGTGAGCGACTCAAGGTGGTCTAAGTGGTCCTATGAACACATTGTTTTATTATACCAAAAGGAAAGAAAACAAAATACCGAGCGTAAACCATCGGTACAGTCTGAGCAAGGGACATTGTGGAGACCACATGTGTAGTTTATCACGAAGAGGAGGAATTGCCAAGCATTGTTGCATTCCTGGAAATTAATCAGATCTTCAGGCAGGGTGGTCCACATAGCTGCTGGGGTTTCTGAAGAAATCGCTGATCTTAGGCAGTTCAATGGTGTTGCAGATACTCCGATGACCCTCCGCCGCAAGAAGCGGTTATTTTAAAAGATCACCCTTACGATTGATCTTTGAGACGCTTGCTATCATAAATATACTCTTGAAGAAAGGCGTTTTGAGCTGGGGTATAAATCCAACAAGGAAATCGTTATTGGTGCTCACAGTGAATTCTGAAGCTCATTGCTAATTCATTTTTCAGTTATCTCTGCAGTATCATCTGAGGATGTTGAAGTGTTATCGACTTGACATTCTTATCTTGATCCTCAACAGATGTTGTGTAGGATTCTACTTCCTGCGTTTAGCCATCATTATTGCATCAATTCTTGAATCATTGAATCAATTCTTCCTTGTCACACACTGAACCTGTCCACCAAGTTTCATCCAAATCAGTGCGCAACTTTTTGAGAAATCATGCGATATATCGTTTTGGTCCCATCTCTCAATGGTGAAGAATCATTTTTTTTAATTTTTTTAGTTCTCCTCTCTGGATCCGGATGTGGATCTTCACCAACATCGAATTAATTTGTCCTTTTCACTGACCCAACCTGTCCACCATGTTTCATCTGAATCCGTCCACAACGTCAAAAATATTATAACTAGAAGAATACTCTTCGATGTTGCGATGACACCAGATATGACTTGGCCACGTAATTATTTTTTTTTGTATACCTTGTTGAGGCTCGTATGAGAGCTAACACATAACACACAGCAAATGGGGTATGCGACAAGAGGGGCAGGAGTGGGAAGGACAAAACAGTGGGGAACAGAGACATTAGGAGATCTGTGGAAGAGAGAGGAATGGGGTGGGGAACATGGAGAATAGAAGATGGACATTACAGGGACTTTCAGGAAGGAAAGCAGGGAATTTGAAGGAGGTAGGCTTGGGTGGATTATCGGGGGTAGAAAAGATTGAGGATTTGGATGGGGGGGGGTGGTGTGATAGGTGGTGGTGAACAGCTTTTTTGAAGGTCTGGAGGGAAGAATGCGATTGAATAGAGTGAGGGAGTTTATTCCAAAGGTGGGAAAAAGAGGAATGAAAGAGTGAAGGTGAGCAGTGATTCGTGATTTTGGTAGTTTTGCCAGAAGGGGGTTGTTGGCGGACCTTGAGCGCCCTGCGGAAATGTGGTGGGGACAAATCGCAGAGAGATCAGGGGGGTGAGGCTGGAGACGAGATGGTAGAAGACAGAAAGACCACCGACCAGTCTAAGGTGAGAGAGTGAGAGGCCCAAAGACTCAGCCTCATTGCGGGAGATGGCAATGATCCGAAATGCCTTGGTTTCCACAGGGTGAAGCCGAGAAAGGTGGGAGGCAAGAGCACCAGCCCAGAGGGGAGAGCAGTACTCCATCAGGCTGTGGACAAAAGCTTTGTAAGTGGTCAGGAGCTCAGGTGGGCCGAGGAAGGACTTTGCATGACGGAGGATTCCCAGTCGGCGATTGGCTTTGGAGGCGAGGTTTGAAAGGTGGCTTTCTCAGGAAAGATCATGGCAGATAGGGGGGGGTCGGTTCTAAATGGTCCTTTCAGAGAGACAGAGTGAGAGTGTGAGATTTGTCTGGATTGAAAGACATGTGCCACGTGTTGGACCCATTTGTGATTTTATCCAGATCTGCAGTGAACGAAGAAGCTGCTGCTTGCCAGTCTGAGAGATGACAGATGGTACGGCAGAGGGTGGAGTCATCAGCAAGTGATAAAGAGGATTTTCCAGTGAGTCGGAGAGATCTTTTATGAAAACCAGAAAAAGAACAGGGCCCAGAATGCTACCTTGAGGAACTGCAGCCTAGACAGGAAGAGGGGATGAAAGAACTCCATTTAGGGCCACAAGGTGACTGCGACAGGAGAGGAAGTCTGCGAGCCATGAGTGGAGATGGCATTGGATACCATAGCAAGAGAGTTTGGTGAGCAGGGAAGGTTGCCAGACCATGCAAAAGCACACGTTATGTCTCGGGATACAGCTCTGATTTCATGCCCGGCATTGAGGACTTCCATCCATTGTTGAGAGAGCAGAAGCAGCATATCCGGGGTAGAGTGACCTGGTCTGAAACCAAATTGATGATCGGAAATCAAGCCATTGGAGAAGAGGACGGATTTAATGTCTGAAGCAATGATGGATTCCATAACCTTGCTGATGATTGGGAGAAGGCTGATTGGTCTGAAGTTGCAGGGATCTGGTTTTGCACCTTTTTTATGCAGGACAGTGATGTTTGCAGATTTCCAAGCAGATGGCAGATGACCTTGAGCAAATGAGAGGGTGAATAGAACAGACAGAGGGTGAGCAAGAACAGAGGAGCAGGCTTTGAGGACACGTGGGCTTAATGCCATCTGGACCGGATGCAGAATCTGAGTCGAGGTTTGACAGCAAACTCTCCACCTTTTCAGGAGAAAAGGACACAGAGTCCAGGGACAGTTGGGTGTGACTGGGTAAGGTGGGTAGAAAAAGTGATAGGTTTTGGACACAAGATTTAGCTGCAAACACCGAGTTTACGCATTCAGCTTTTTCACGTGCGGTATCAGCAGTGCGGCCATTTGAGGTAAGGGAGGGGATGGAGGGGGAACATACACCAGAACCAGATTTGATTTGACACCACCAGGATTTTGAGGAGGGAGAGAGGTTTGACAGTTCAGACTTGAGCTTAGAAAGATGTTGTTTTCTGGCTCTCCTGAGGGTAGATACACACTTGTTCCGAGCTTTGTGGAAAGAACTGAGATTGCCCTCAGTTGGGTTTGCTTTCCGTGAGGCAAAGGCAAGTTGCTTCAGGACAACTGCCTCGCCACAAGCTTCAGTGAACCATCGGCAGGAGGAAGTGTGGGACAACTGAAGACGAGAGGGGATAAATCTGTGCATGAGGGAGAGCAAGTTTCTTTGAAAGAATTCCCAGGATGAGTTGATGTTTGAGAAAGTAGTGATAGGAGACCAGTCTAAGTTTGATAGCTGTTTGGAGACCCTGCCAGTCGGCCTAAGTGAAATACCAGACTTTATGGTGCTGAGATGGTTCTCTGATAACAGCCAGAGAGATGTCCACTTTGACAAGGACGTGGTCAGAAGAACCAACTGGAGCGAAGGAAGAACAGCAGATATTTTCAGGGAAATTTGTCAAAATCAGATCCAGAAGAGATGGAGTACTATTGGTTGAGATCCGGGTTGGGAAGTTTACCGATTGAGTCAGTCCCAATGAGTCGCAGAAACCTTTTGCTGAGGTGCCATGACAGGTGAGAGAGGTACCCACACCAAGCCAACTGGCATGATGACAATTTAAGTCGCCACATAAGAGGAAGAGAGAGTTTGGATGAGAAGATAGAAGTTGGTCCATGTTTTCGGATAGTGAGGTGGAAATGGAGTCATCACTGTTCGGTGGATGGAACAGTACACATATAAACATGAGGTGGGAGTGGAGGGGAAGCCGTAGCCAGAGGTATTCCTGGGGGTGTGGGGGAGTGAGAGCAGTGCATGGAGAGTGAGGAATAGAGTCTTTGATGAAGAGAGCAGCTTCTCCACCAGGGCGAGGCTCAGGTCTGTCATACCAGAGGAGGGAGTAACCAGAGAGAGATACTTGGGAGTCAGACACGTCTTGTTGGAGGAAAGTTTCTGTAAGGCAAATTATGTCTGGTTTGTCAGTGGCAACCTGTATGGAAAGATCTGTAAGGTTTGAGTGAAGGCTCCGGATATTTGATATCCACAATGTTAATGAAGAGGGAGGGTAGGAGGCTTTGGGTGCAGAGGGTGGGAGGGGATGGGGAGGGTAGGACTAGCGACGAGGGGGCAGAGGTAAGGAGGGTTGTTGAAAGAGTGTGGGGGATTGCAGAATAGCTAGGGGAGGGGGCTGGATGAGGAGGAGAAAAGGCTCTGTGGTGCTGGGGGAGAGGGGGACAAGAGAGGGGGCAGAAAGGCAGTTCAGGATTTGAGGGGGTGGAGTGAAGAGATAGAGGTGAAAGGGCAGTGGAAGGAGGCAGCTTTGTGGATGAGAGGGTGGGAGCAACTTTGAGAAGGTTGAGTGAGGGGGGTGAATGGTGGGAGAAGGGGGAGTGGGGAGAGTTGAGGGAGAAAGTTGAGGGAGAGTTTTTGAGAGAGGTGAGAGGGAGGATTGGAGGGAGAAGAGTGATGGTTGTTTTGAGAGGGAGAAGTGAGAGGGGTGAGTTGGCACTGAAATTGGAAAAAAAAGAATGGTTGATGGAAAGCGAACATTCATAGTGAATTGGTAAAACAAAAAAAAAAATCGATTCTGTCGGACCACTAACTCCACCATTGGTGAAGTTTCGTGAAGATCGGCTTGAAATCTTGACCTGCAGGTGATTAAAGGTGAGCGATCAACAAACTTGTGAAAAAAAACAACTACCAAGTAACGAATTGGGGTGAAAACATAACCTTTGTCCACCTGAGGTGGCAAAGGTAAAAAGCTCCCCAAAAGCTCCCAAAGCTCCTAATTCATTGCATACAAATGATGAAAGTAGAAAAAAAAAGATGAGGTATTTCTACTACAACTACCTGCATTAAAGGCTGCCATTCTTCCCATCTTATGGGGTCAGTCAGGGAAAGTTTTTGTCCCAAGTCTTCCACGAACTGGCTGGCCAGACATGCCGTTCGACTGATGGTACTTTGGTCAGGAATTTGTCATTTGTTCATGGTGCCGACGATAACTCTTCTACTCCTCCTGAAAGACCCCGTGTGATATCTTGCATCCACCAAATAATGCTCGTCGATGGGACACGTGGCTTGAAATCCATCCATGGGATGATGCACATTGTGATGCAACACCATGCCTGTGAAGAACCGGTGCGAAAGTTTCGAGTTGGGTTGTGAATCAAGTCCAGGCTCAACAGCTCAAAGGTAGTTAAGTGTGCTATCTCTGCAACATTCTGTTTAAACTGTTAAGATAACCTAAGATAATACCAGATTCAGTGGTGCATTGGTTAGAGCATCCTCTCAGAGTCTGGGAGGTCGGTCGTTCAAATCCTGGCTGAGTTATACCAAAGAGTTTAAAAATGGTATGTGCTGCTTCCTTGCTTAACGTTCAGAATTTACAAGGATAAGAGAAAGTACAATCCCCATTCAGGTTGTCATCCACGGGGAGGAGGAAATTCCTTTTGTGAAAATGCCCCGCTGAATGCAGTGAGAAGGCGGTGCCATTGATGTTGGCGTCACTGGTACCCAGAGTGCACCAGGAAGTCATGGCACTTCCCTCAAGCTCAGTGGCTGTGCTTGGCTGGTCTAACACTAACAGTCTTTGTGTTGTGTCTCGTGTCGTCGTCTGCATGCCCATGTTTATGAGTTGTGTGGCAGCTCCACCACAAGCCTTCAATCCTATTATAATAAACAAAAAACATTATGAAAACACTAAAGGAGGGGAGGGGATAAAGCACATAAAGAGCAGAGGGTGCAAGACCAGAAAAGAGGTGATAGAAGACAGAGACCACTGACCTATGATGTGAAAGTGATTGGCCCATAGACTCAGGTTCTGCATGGGAAATTCCAATGATCTTGAAGGCTTCTCTTTCCATGGCATCAAGCAGAGCAAGATGTGAGGCAGGGGATCCAGCCCAGAGGGGAGAGCAGTACTCCATCAAGTGAAGGATGAAGGCCTTGTAGGTGGATAGGAGCTCAGGTGTGCCAACGAAGGACTTTGTATGACAGAGAATTCCCAGTCGGCGGTTAGCTTTGGAGGCCACTTTGAAATGTGGTTCCACTACGAAAGGTCATGGATGATCGTGAGACCCAGGAGTTTGAATGACTGAACCTCCTCAAGGGAATTGTGAAGAAAGTACATAGGTGGGTTTCCAGGCGGTCCTTTCGGAGTGAGATAGTGAGAGTGTGAGATTTGTCAGGATGGAAAGACATTCCAAGTGTTTGACAATCTTGTGATTTTGTCAAGGTCTGAAGGATGATGAGTAGTGATAAGCGGGATTTGGTAAGGGGTCACAATTCATGGACCAAGCTGTGAAGTTTTCTGTTCTCAGAGTTTTGTGTCTCTTTGTTTATGTGTTTGTATGTTTCAGAGTGTGCGGGCAGTGTGTCAGGTCGGAGTGTGTGTGGCTGTGTGTGTGCATGTCTCCGGCTCTCTATCACCTTGAAAGTCCAGTGGATTCCACATATGGATGTATCAAATATCACGTGAACAGTCACGAAAATCTGTCCTTTTTATTACCTCCACCACCTAGGGTGGAGGTTTTGTTGTTATCATTGTTTGTCTCTCTGACTGTGAACATGGTATCTCAAAAAGTTTTGGTCGGATTCAGATGAAACTCGGTGGATGAGTTGGCTGGGTGACAAGAACAAGCTGAATAGATCTTGGTTCAGGTCCAGATCCGGCCTTTCAGTGGATACAAATCCTAAACTGTTCAGCCTTGCGGAGGTATGCACTCAACCGAGTGCCGCTCTGGTATTAATGATAACAATAATAATAATAACAATAAAAATAATTTTTTATTTAGTGCTTTTCAACTACAAGGAAATCTCAAAGCGCTGAACAAGGGGAAAATGAGTTGGTCAAGTAAGAAAAGAAAGAAAAAAATAGAAATATGATCCGAATCAAAGTTGAATCGTGTTCAATATGTTTTGCCCCTCTCGGTTACCCTCTTGCTGCTTGCATTGGGGGGGGGGAGAGGGGGGGTGATGAAGCGTTTCATATTTCATTTCTGTTTTTGTTTTTTCCATGAAACAAACATTCTATGAGCATTTTACCAGTTTATTGGATGAGTCACATATTGTAAAATGCAAGAGCCCACGATGCCTTCCAAAAGAGCATGTACCCGGGCCAAATTCACATTCTGTTACCCAGACTGTCAATGGCAAGGCAATGGTAAACCACCTAGTGCTGAAAGACTGCTGTAGCACCACCAAATCTCAAGGATGGTTTGCCAGTAAAGGGGTTTACATGGGAGGTGGGGGGGGGTGGAGGGTGAGGGGTGCTGTTAAAGTGTAGGAGGGGCCTGTGTTGCAGGGGGCCATAGTAAATTGGTGGGATGGGAGTAGTATAGCAGGGGTTACCCTGAGAAGGTAGAATGAGGGTGGGTATACTGGTGAAGGTGGGGTAGGTGGACGTTGGGGTGGTGATTACATGAGGAATGATACATTGAACTAGAGGAAGGTGTTGTGTATTCAATTAATGATGTATTCTTTGAAATATAGTCCTTTGTATGTTTCTATTCTTTTTTTTACTTCTGCTTCAAAATATTACTGTTTTGGTAATCGTTAATTATTATTTTTATTGTTATTACCATCATATATTTTTGAAATTAGACACAATATCTAAACAACCTGCATTACCTGAAATATGTGAGAGCGCTGTATATGGATATTCAAGGCATTACATGTATACCAAGGTAGAAAAAGAGAATATTAATGAGCTACAGGGAAAACAGAGACAGAGATTGAGAGCGAGATCCATTAGAAGGAGTGTGTGTGTGTGTGTGTGTGTGTGTGTGTGTGTGTGTGTGTGTGTGTGTGTGTGTGTGTGTGTGTGTGTGTGTGTGTGTGTGTGTGTGTGTGTGTGTGTGTGTGTGTGTGTGTGTGTGTTAAGACCACACGCACGAGCTCATGCTCACAGTACAGGAAACCACAAGATGTGGTCATGAGATTGAACCACCATACGTACCCAGAGATTGTAATTTCAACAGCATCCTGGCATGTGGCCAGAATATGGTGGTTTGACTCGGTATAAGAGGTTATCGGTGCTTTTTTCCTCAATCGGCAGTACTGTGGGACGATAAGGCGGTTGCTTTGTCTACACTGGTCCGATGGGTCCGATAAGGTTTTTCTTTCTCTCTTTCTCTCTCTCCATCCCCTTTTTCACTCTCCCCCTTGTGACCTTGATCAAAAAGAGAACCATAACCCAAACCCTGAGAAACACCAGGATGACAGTTTATTATCTGGGCTGAAATTCGAACCCAGGCACAGACAGCTTAAATGCCATAGACTTGAAATTGTGAGTGTTTTTTATTTGCTAAACAGCCAATAGTCCCAACCTGAGGGACGTGAGAGTGGTAGAAAGGCAAGGGAGACGTAATTTTTTGAGGGGAAAAAGAACAAGAAGCACACCATATCTTTCCCTTTTAATTTTGATTTAGGGGAGAAAAATATATCTGGAGATAAACAGCAAGTTGCAAATTCAAGAAAAAAATTGCACCTCCTGCTCCAGCGTCCCAGCTCAACGTATTGTCTGCCGCTGTTTTCCATTTTGGATTGCTTATTGTTGGGTCACACACAATGTTTAAGGGACATTTTTAATTTAACGGATATACGTGTTTATCTCCCAAAAGAAGATTAAACGCTTGAAAAATAGGACTCATTTTGTGCAGTGTGGGAAGAGGGGGCAGTTAACCGCCCCTTTGAAGTTAACCTCCCCTTTGAATCTTCTCTGTAAAGAATCATGCTCTACTTGTACTATTTTTATTCCGCATGCAGAATGGAAATTAATAGAAAGGTCCCACAGTCTCCACGGGACTACATAGAGTGCAAGTCGTCGTCGCACAATCCTCTCCGACCTCAAACAAGGAAATGGGGCCATTTGTCCCATTGTTGCCGTGTTGCATTGTTGGGTTGATTTCTCGCTACAGCTCCAAACATCAATCTTTTCGATGTATCCCAGAACCCACAACCATCTGCAAGAGATGTAAAGTAATTCCTCAGATGGACGTGAAGGTTGGTGTCCTATCTGCTACGATTAGTTGGTGGATGTGAAAGGTCCTCTGGTGTGTTTGACAAAGATAGACAAGTTATCTCTGCCCAGTGAGGAATTTCCAAATTCCAGCCACCTTCAGTCCAACATCGGGCCTGGTCAGCCAGTTCGTGCAAGACTTGGGCTAATCGTACACACACCATGAACTGCTGAACCTAACTTAAAGGTAATAAAGGTCGAAGGGTGTAGAGGTGGAGGGGGAGGGAGATAGTAATTCTAACCAGATGGAGTTATCAGTTATTTGATTAAATGGATGTGGATATGATGTGAACAGTTATTCAGTAAATAGTTTATTTTATTTGTATTTCCTCTTTTAGAATAGCTCGCGTGAAAGATCAGTGGAGGCCTATGTTTCCACTTGCAAATCGAGGCATGTTCTGCATATCTTGCCTTGTAAGACATCCTCCATTATGTGTGCCTGTTGAGAGATATTGTTGATATCTAAATGTTGATATCAAAGTGAACCACATTTTCTAATTTTCAAATTAAGTTATTTATTTATTTTTATTTCCAGAATAGCATCCGGTTCACCAAACTAGCTGCCACTCTGATGCTTTGGCGGGAAGGTGCTACATCATCGACTCTGCTATCTGCTTTCATTCACTTGTGGATGTTAAATATTCCTTGGTGGCCTTTAAAAAAGTGTAGGTCATTGTGTACTAATTTCCCAGCCAAAGTTTAGATTGGAGAGTTTTTCTGAAGATATTACTTTGACAGTACCTGGTATCATCTCAAGGGTGAGTAAGAAACCAGCATGAAGGGCGTGCTTCCATTCAGCGAGTTACAAATGCATAGCTCCGGTGGACAAACACGCCACGTCTTGCTCATCGCATTCCAATTTTTTTGATATATTCATTTTCTTCTTGCTTTCCTCTCACCATCTCTGTGAGCGTGTTTCAGCTTTGAGGGTACTCAGGCACGTGCGTGTGCATGCAAGCCCACCCGCTGTCTTTGTGACTGATGCGCAGACAAAATAGCTCACAGAGGGCAGTGACTTGTTTAAGTGGGCAAGTCTCAGCAATAGTGGTCATGAAGGCAGGGGGTGGGCTAAGTGCACACCTTGCTCAGGTAGTTTGTCTAGCTACTTTTTCTCTACCTGTCCGTCTGCCTGTCTCTCCAAAGGTGATGGAAACCAGAGGTTGCCACTCCATGGGCGTTTTGAAAAAAAAACTTATGCTTTCATCAAAAAGCTGTGGTCTGCTTGGATTCCTCATTTGCAAGTAGGCCTAACTCCAATAAGCACTTCAATTTCAGTGTTTCAGCCACTTCATCAGGAGTTAATTTTGCTGTTTGGTTATATTACAGGGGAGTGCAGTGGAGAAATAATGACAAGGAAGAGAAAGAAGAAAGAAGAGGAGAGGGGAAATAAGGGAGAAAGAGCGGAGAGAGAGAGAGAGAGAGAGAGAGAGAGAGAGAGAGAGAGAGAGAGAGAGAGAGAGAGAGAGAGAGAGAGAGAGAGAGAGCGGAGAGAGAGAGAGAAAGAGACAAGAGAGAGAGGGAGAGAGAGAGAGAGAAAGAGCGGAGAGAGAGAGAGAAAGAGCGGAGAGAGAGAGAAAGAGCGGAGAGAGAGAGAAAGAGCGGAGAGAGAGAGAGAAAGAGCGGAGAGAGAGAGAGAGAGAGAAAGAGCGGAGAGAGAGAGAGAAAGAGCGGAGAGAGAGAGAGAAAGAGCGGAGAGAGAGAGAGAAAGAGCGGAGAGAGAGAGAGAAAGAGCGGAGAGAGAGAGAAAGAGAGAAAGAGAGAGAAAGAGAGAAAGAGAGAAAGAGAGAAAGAGAGAAAGAGAGAAAGAGAGAAAGAGAGAAAGAGAGAAAGAGAGAAAGAGAGAAAGAGAGAAAGAGAGAAAGAGAGAAAGAGAGAAAGAGAGAAAGAGAGAAAGAGAGAAAGAGAGAAAGAGAGAGAGAGAGAGAGAGAGAGAGAGAGAGAGAGAGAGAGAGAGAGAGAGAGAGAGAGAGAGAGAGAGAGAGAGAGAGAGAGAGAGAGAGAGAGAGAGAGAGAGAGAGAGAGAGAGAAAGAGATTGATTGATTGATTGATTGATTGTTGGGGTGAATTCACTTTTTTGTATGTGTACATGAACAGCCATTAATATGACAGGTTCAAATCAGAAAATATCACAAATACATCGGCAATTAGAATTTTCAACCTGCTCTTTAACTGTACAAATTTACTTTAACATTTTGGAGAGGATTCAGTGTGGATAGAGATTAGAAATTGCAAGAACAGTCAGAAACTTATAAGATGATTTTACAAAGCTCCTGGTGTGCAAGAGCAGGAACGAATGGTGTATGGAGAATACGGGACTTTCAAAATGACGTATGATTTGCTAATAGGCCTTTTGTGAGTGCGCTGTGTGTGCGTTTGCACTGACTCAGTTCTGTTCATGAAGCACTTTTCATCTGCCATTACTAGCTTGAAATCTGTAATTCAAATCATCTTAATAACATCATTTTCAGCATGGACACAAAAGAGTGGCACTTTCAAAATGGTTAACTATGTTTGTTCTGTTCCTGAACACAAATCGGACTCATGTAAATATAGAAATGTGAGAAATATCCATGGATGAGAAATGTTGAGTACCGACCATTTCCTGTTTGTACAAGAGAGAAGAGACAGTGGATATCACACACACACACACACACACACACACACACACACACACACACACACACACACACACACACACACACACACACACACACACACACACACACACACTTCTCCTTTTACAAATAGATTGAAAAATCTCGTGTAATTTAATTTGTCTTATGGCCCCGGAACCAAACAAAAGATATATATTTATCACGACACTCACAGGCCAAACAGCTCCCATTCACACCCCCCTCCCCTCTTCCCAAACATGATTAAGACTAAATATCATCATTTTAAACTTACCTGTACATTCACAAGCCCAGGTATGACCTTCCCATTGGTATTAAGAATCAGCCAAACCAGATATGTCATTTCCCTCTTGGAAGTCTGCCTGAATGTTTGGAATGACAGCATTGTATTTCCTCTAGCAGACATCCATTAAATAAATCATAGAGCCTGCCATGTTCACACAAGGTAATCCCACAAGGTTGAAAGTCCACTCACTGGCAGTGATGGTCGAAGGTTTGGGTGGAACACGCCTGTCTACGAACCTTCGGGCCTTGCACCGGTTCACGTTCTCATGAGTTTTCAGTACAGGGAGCTGCAAGTTATCAGCTTTTTGGGCAAGTTCAGAAAGTTCTTCAACTCTTTGTGTAGAGGCACATCCCTTTCTCACCCGTATGTTTTCAAGTATTTTCAGGGTTTTTTTTTAATCGAAGCTTTGTGAGTCATTTTAGGTTACAATCCTTGTCTCACACACATGATATGCCCTGAACACTTCAGTTTCCTGGGGTGTGTGCGCATGCGCAACAAGCATTCTGGGGCAGATTACGTCATTTCAAAAGACGCATATTCAGAATGGCATGTGGTAAGGGAAGATTATTGATTATGGGGAATTTAAACTTGCCTTGGATAGATTTGGTCCAGGAACAGGGAAAGGGCAGAGCATTTTTGAGGATTTTCGAGATTTAGTCCAGAATTGATTTTTAACTAGATTAGTATATAAGCCCATGAGGGGGAGTGCAGTGTTAGACCTGCTTCTTGAGTAGCCTTGATCCCAATATGGACGAGGATGTGAGAGATCATCTGGGGATAAACGACCACAATATAGTAAGCACAACTATATTGGTGAGCTGTGAATATGGTTCAAGACTGTTGAATTTTCGGAGGGCAAACTTTGAGGTTATAAGAAGTGTAATAGGAGTTTTATATTGGGTAAAGTTAATGAGTGTGAGGTCTGCATTGGAGAAATGGGAAACGTTCAAGGAACGAATGTGTACGGTGCAGAGTATGTATATTCCATTGAGGTGTAAAGGTAGAGGAAGAATGAGATGAGGGTGGTTGAGCAGAGAGGTACACAGTGCAATTAGTCCTTTTATTTTCTACTTAATGAATGCCTTCTGCTTATCCTTAGAGTCTGACACATCGATATCGGAGGAAGCAGACAGTAGTTATGAAAATACCTCGGCAGACCAAAAGAGAATCTGAAAAGGGCATGATCAAACATATTAAACATAACAGCAAGACTTTCTTTAAGTATATTAGGGGTAAATAACAGTTAAGGACCAGTGTTGGCCCATTGAAGAATAGCACCGGGAAAGTGGTTGGTGATGAAAGTGAGATGGCAGGCTTATTAAACAGGTATTTTGTTTCAACTTTTACACAAGAACCGTCAGGAGAATTGCCAAAAGCTGAGAGTATCTATCAAGGAGGTGAGATTGGCTTTTACAGGAGATCCAGGTTGGAGTGGAGGAAGAAAAGGAACAGCAAGGTAATCTAAGAGTGGATAAGGCTCCGGGTCCAGATAATATGCAACCGAGAGTATTGATGGAGGTGGCTAAGCTGGTAAGCGAGTTGTTAAGGGATATTTTCAATAGCTCACTGGAGTCAGGACAGGTACCGGAGGATTGGAAAGTAGCAAATGTAAAGGCCCTGTCACACCTTGACGTTTTAGCCAGCGTATGCCGACGTATGAAAAATTAGGCGAATACGCTGGCACACGTCGGATACGTTATGGGTAAGTTTTGTATACGTTAAGAGCATGCTGAAGCACGCTGGCATACATCGGAGTATGCCGAGCTCGTCAACAAATTTTAAGCATGCTCAAAATTTTTCACGTGTGCGGCATATGACTCACAAGTTCCGCATACGCTGGCCATAAGTTGTAGGCACGTTATGCGATCGTTGATACACGTTACTTGTAAGTTACTCATAAGTCGAAATACGTCGAGGTAATATCTAGCTTACCTAAGTTTCTATGATGATTCTGTACCAAACCATCAAAAATCGAATGTTTCATATCATCATAGAAAACTTATTTCTAACCTATGAGTAACGTGCTTTGAACCTATATGTAACGTATCTCAAATGCATATTGACGTATGTAGACATATTTGACGTCTTCTGGACGACCACAGACCTTACCGAACGTGTTTCTAACTTACAGCTACGGTATAATGGCATATTGATATATAAAAATGGGGTTCACACAGGAGGAACCCATCAGTGTTTCAGACTCCATGGTGAGTAGATGTCCATGTCAGTCGTATCAGTAGTAGTAGTAGTAGTAGTAGTAGTAGTAGTAGTAGTAGTAGTAGTAGGTCCATGTCAGTAGTAGTAGGTGAGTGTGATGGGGAGGGTGTGGGTGATGATGGATCCTCCTTGTGTCCGCGTCCACGGCCACAGCCAGGAGACTTCTTTGCAGCATTCTTCGAAGTTTTCTTCAGCATGATGGTGATGTTGACACTTCGAGGCCTAGTGCGGTTATGATTTGAATCGTCGAGCGGCAGCCTTTTAATAAGCTATGCCACGTGATCGTCGGCGATACGCTGCCGCACTATGCATAAGTTAGGCTATCGTTGGGCATAGGTTGTGAACGCCGCATTCGTTGGTATAAGTTATCTATAAGTTATCGAAACGTTCTGTGTACATTACTAATACGTTATGCAAACGTCCAACTCATTATGAATATGCCCAAAACTGAAAAAAAACCCATCAATAGTTCAGCGTACGCCAGCGTTTTACATACATTTTGATACGTTGCCATACGCTGGCTAAAACGTCAAGGTGTGACAGGGCCTTAACATCATTATTTAAGGAAGGATCTAGAGAAAAATTGGGAAACTACAGACCTGTTAGTTTGACTTCAGTTGTGGGGAAGGTGTTGGAGATATTAATTAGAGACCAGGTGAGAAACCTTTTAAACAAATATAAACTAATTAAAGGTGGTCAGCACGGGTTTGTCAAAGGTAGTTCCTGTTTAACAAATCTTTTAGAGTTCTATGAAGCAGTGTCTGATTGCATGGATGAGGGAAAGGCAGTGGACATAGTATATCTAGACTTTAAGAAGACATTTGATAAGGTACCACATCAGAGGTTGTTAGCCAAAGTGAGGGCTTGCGGAGTGGCTGGTCAGGTAGCTAATTGGATTGCAAACTGGCTTGGTGAAAGGAAGCAAAGAGTGGATGTGAGAGGGAGGATGTCTTGTAGGGAGGATGTAAGTAGTGGGGTACCCCAGGGATCAGTACTATTAATTATTTGGACAGTGAGGGTGAAGAGTTGGCTTCTAAAGGAGACAGGCTTTATGTACTAGAAATGAGGTGGTTACAAGGTGATATGATAGAGATGTTTAAGATAATGAAAGGTTGAGACAAAATAAGTGCGGAAGAATTATTCAGTACAATAGACAGTGATAACACCAGGGGACTGAGAGTAAAGAAGAGATGAGTAAAGACGTGAGATAGAGGGAGAAAGAGAGTAGTCTTTCACTAAAAGAGTAGTTAATGCATGGAATGATCTCGCCAGAAAGATAGTGGCAGCAGAAACAGTCGATAAGTTTAAATTGGAATTAGATAGGTACCTTTAAGTATTAGAGATAGAGGGGTATCGGGATATTGGCAGGACTTTTAATTACGGTATCACGAGTTTGGATGGGTGATTGTGTGCATGTGTGCGGAGTGCCATGTCTCTGGTAGTCTCATCAAGGGGTGGTGTGTAGTTGATGTTGTGTGTGTCATCCCGAGGTGTGTCGCATTGTCTCATCCACATTCCTCCCCGCATTCTCCCAATGAAATAGCATCAATTGGTCTGGGATGGATGTTGCACATGCATGATGGGCCGAATGGTCTCCTGAATCTAGTTACCTCCGCCACCGAAGATTGGCGGAGGTTATGTTTTCACCCCTGTCTGTCAACAGTATATCTCAAAAGGTGTGAACAGATTCGGACAAAATTTGGTGGACATGTTTGGTGTGTGATAAGGACAAAATGATGAGATTTTGGTGAAGATCTGGATCTGGACACTAGAATTTTAAAATTAAAGTTATTCTTCACCATTGTGAGATGGGACCAAAAGCTATAAACTGCATAACATGATATTTCAAAACGTTGTGGACAAGTTCTGACAAATCTTGGTGGATGAGTCCATTAGGTGACAAGAACAAGCCAATGAGATTTTGGTTCAGGTCCAGATCCAGATCCAACCTATCAGTGGGATACAAAACGTAAACTGTTCAACCTGGTGTAGGTATGCGCTCTACCGAGTGTCGTTCTAATTTCCTTGTGTATTCCTTGTGTCTCCATCACTGCACCACTCGCCTCTCCACTGACATCGACTCACTCAAGCCACATGTAAATGTGAGTAAATGCAGTGGCCTGCAAAATTATTCACCCCTTCCAAAGTTTTCACATCTGATGCCACCTGAACATGTTTCATGATGCTTTCAAATGAAACTTTACATATCGAGTCTTCACAAACTACTCCAAAGAGATAAAGCTAAAAAATGCAGATAAAATGTGAATAAGTTCGATTGACAGAGCAAATATGATGATTCTCAGTTGCATAAGTATTCAAACCCTTTCCCTAATTAAACTTAAATCACTCCAGGAGCAAATTATTTGTTTGAAGGGTTATAAAATAAGTGTAATCGGGTTCACCTGTATATAATCAGTGGTTTAAGTTAAAAAAAAATAAGTTCCACACTTATCTAAGGAATTTAAAGGTGAAACTCACTTGATCAACCAAAAAGGCAAACATGAAGACCAAGGAGCTTTCCAAAGAAGTCAGACATGAAGTGATGGAGAAGCACCATTCAGGAGAGGGTTACAAGAAGATTTCAAAGTCACTTATTATCCCTTTGAGTATGGTGAAATCCATCATTAAGAAGTGGAAGATGCGTCATACCACCCAAACTCTACCCAGATCAGGTCACCAATCCAAACTCAGCAGCCAGATAAGCAGGAACCTGGTTCAGGATGTCACTGTAAATCCAACAATTATTTTGAAAGATCTGTAAGGCTTCATGTCCACGATGTGGGTGAATGTTCATCAATCAACAATATCCTGTTCCCTCTACAAAGCAAAACTCCATGGACAGGTGGCAAGAAAGAAGTTATTACTAAAAAATACGCATCTAAACGCTCGCATGGAGTTTGTGAAAAATCATTCAAATTATACTGCAGGCTTGTGGAGAAATGTTTTGTGGTCAGACAAGACAAAATTGAACTTTTGGTCGAAATTCAAAGCGTTTAGGTCTGATTCAAGCCTAACACTGCATATCACCCAGTCATCACCATCCCTATTGTCAAGCATGTTGGTGGCAGCATCATGTTATGAGGCTGCTTTTCATTATCAGGGATTGGCAAGCTTGGGAGGATTGAAGGGACAATGGATGGTGCAAAGTACAGGAGAATCCTTGATGAAAACCTGCTTGAGTCATTCATGAATCTGAAACTGGGTCGGAGATTCACATTTTAGAAGAAGTATGAGAAGCACAAAGCAAAAACCATGCTGGAGTGGCTGAATAAGAAGAAAATAAATGTTCTTGAGTGGCCCAGTCAAAATCCTGACGAACCAAATTGAACATTGATGGTGAGAATTGAAGATTGCAGTCCATCGATGATCTCCATCATACTTGGCAGAACCAGAGCAATTTTCACGTGAAGAATGGGCAAAGATTTCACCACCTCACTGTGCAAAGCTGGTAGAGACCTACCCACAAAGACTCGTAGCAGTCAATGCTGCAAAAGGTGCTTCTACCAAGTACTGACCGAAGTGGCTGAATACTTTTACAACCAGTGAATTTTGATTTGTACATGCTTTTTGCAGGTATTCCTGACATGTAACCTCAAAGTATAACAGTGTTTATTTTGATCTCTTTAGTTGTAAATAAAAAAGTTCATTTGGAAAATTTGTTTCTGCATAATTCATCGAAATGTGGCATTATTGGTACAGAGTGAATACCTTTGTCGGCCACTGTACACCACATATGTAAAAATTTATGTTCCCATGAAAACATTAGTTCCTATTACGTCTCTTATTTTAACACCTCTGCCACCGAAGGTGGACAGAGGTTATGTATTCACCGCTGTTTGTTACTTACGAAATCTAAAGATTTCGTAAGTATATTGATGACTTCGGTCCTCTGTTTGTAGGCACGATAAGTCGAGAACAGAAGAAGCTACCAATGTCAAATTACACCACGTGATTCAGGAGGGTGGTGGCTAGCGCTGATTCGATATTGGTCAAAATCGGTCAAAGGTCAAGGTCACAGTGAGGTCAAACATTCGATTTTTGATGGTTTGGTACAGAATCATCATAGAAACTTCTTGTTTGCGTTGCTACCTTCTCCAGAGACAGCTTTTATTAGACAAGGTCAGAGGTCAAGTTGACGATTTCGTAAGTACCAGTCTATGACTGCTTGTCTGTTTGTGTATAGGATATCTCAAAAAGTTGTAGATGTATCCAGATAAATCTGGTGGACAGGTTCGGTGTGTGACAAGGACAAACTGATAAGATTTTGGTGAAGATCCAGATAAGGATCCGGCTACAAGAATTTCTAAGCGATTCTTCACCATTGAGAGATAGGGCTAAAATGATATATTATTGCGGGGCCGGGTATCGGCGATGAGCATGACCGCGAGATGGAGCAGCAGAGTCAGCTCCACCGATCACCAGGAATTTAGATCGTACCGTTTCCAAAAACTCTGAAAAGTACGGGTCCCTTATTGGACCGTGAATCGTCAATAAATCCACCACGTGGTACAGGGTTATTTGCCAATCTTCAAAATACCTAGAAGACCACGTGGCGATCCACCGAGGATTCACACCCTTGACGAGTGTGTTGGTCACCGAGCTTCCATCGGTCCAAATGTCCCTTTACAGCAGCAACAGCCTGGCTACGACTCCAACACGCACCGTGTTAAACCAATATAAGAAACACAAAACGAACCGATACATTTAACACATGGGCTTATTTAAAATGGGGCAGGGGAACATGCAAGAAGCAGAGTTATCTGAATAATAAGAGGCACGTATGTACAGCCAAGAGCACTCATATAATTACTACTTACTAGACTGGCACCACACACACACACACACACACACACACACACACACACACACACACACACACACACACACACACACACACCCCAAGTGGTCTTTATTGAGGCCTCCAGCTCGGAGGGAAAGTGAGCTGAAGACCAGACTCTGCCTCGGACCTGTACACCGCGTGTGGTCTTCAAGCCGATTCGAACCGGGCACCCAGTGAGAGGCGAGCCAAATCCAGACACCGGCGAGATGAGGTGAGGGATCGCTGTGATGTGCCCAGAGCCAGCGACGAGACGAGCCAGAAGACCACCAGCGACACGAGTCCAGGAGCGGCGATGGGTCCAAAATGACCAGGAGACCAGGCGACCAGAAGAAGGAGACGAAGTCGAAGAAGTCCCTTTTCACACCGCCTTTCCCATCTATTTCTACTCGCCCCTCATCGGGGCGGGGGGAATGCGTCTCACCCCTCCGCGCACCTCATTCGCCGGGGAACTCCGTTGCCTCTCCATCATTGGTTGGGGGGCATGTCGGATGTTTTGATTCCCCACCCCCCGAAGAGGCTGTGTTCTCTTGGAGCTCGCTCTCTGCCCTTTGACCAACTTGCGGCCACCTCATCCCCGATCTACCGAAAATTTGCGAGAGAGACGTCAGGCCTTCGTGAACTCCGCTCATGTACTTGCTGACACGCATGGGCTTGCTGGCGAGCTCTGGGAGAATGCCGCGAGCAGAGCATTGTTGCTGAAGATGGCGTTGACATAAAAATCCTAACTATAAAAATAACTCACAGCACAAGTACATTTATTCACCCATTAGACGAGGGAAAGGGAGCTATCAATTTACATTCACTTATCGAAATAACTGAGCTATAGGACCTGAATGTTGTGTGCTCATGGCTTCCAGATTCGCAACAATATAGCACGATATCTCAAAAAGTTGACGGATTCGAGAACTCATCAAATCAAATGATGAACAAGTCTGAAGACGACAATGGTTCACGAGTGGTATTTGACAATGTAGATCGTTTCAGAAGTCAAGGATGAGACAATGTGATAATTTTTACCAATTTATAAAAATTATCAACATGATGTGGTATGGGTGACAGGCTATTAGCTGCAAAATGTCGAAAACCCGGTTTTGTTCAACAACTTTCAAAATTTGACCTTATAATAACCTTTAAAGGTCACAAAACAATGTTGTGGACATTAAAATAAGGAAACTGGATATGTGCTATAGCTTATTGGAGTTCGTCGAAGAAGGTCGAAAACCCGGTTTGATTCCCACAACTTCGAAAATTTGACCATTGTGGCCTTTAAAGGTCAAAGGTCAAGGATTGTGACCTGTGGAGCAAAACTTCCTCTGGAACATTCCAGGAACAATATAATGTCATATAGGCTATATTGCATTTCACACTCCTCGGATTATCCATACTTTGATGAAATCAGCGTAAAAAGAAACTTGAAGGGGGTGCCATGGGCAAGGTGTTCGAGATAGAGCAAAATGGTTTCAAGACTTTAGGTGGGGAATGACCTCAAAATTATGCATAAAAAATATTGTTATCCAAGCTCTCAAAGTTTGGGCGGTCGTATGATTTTTCTGTCAAAATTCGCAATTTTCTAATTTTTGACCTTGTGACCTTGACCTTGGGATGAAAATGAAAAATCGGACAACGACAAGTTTTAGATAATTCATTTTGCTATTCAAATACCAAAGAACCCATTCCATTCCGTCAATTTCCTAGGAGAAGATAGATTTTCAATCCAACTACACCCTAAAAATGGCTATTTTTTTGGGCCTGGCTCCACCCACAATGGGCATAGCCACGCCCTCATCCAGGAAAACACAACTCGACATTGATATTGAACACATAACCAAGTTCCATCAAGATCGGATCAAAGTCCACAGAGTTATGCTCTGGACAGAGACACACAGACATAACGAATATAGTGGACACTGGCTGGCGCTCGTGAACCAATACTAAATACTCATAAAATCAGAATACAAATGCAATGTCTTGCACTTTGCAGGACTCTCTTGGTGCCCACAGGTGGCATTTGTCCATGCAAGCGCTCTCAGGTGAGGGTCACTTGGCTCGGTGCACATTCCCAGCACGCTTTTATGTGGTTAAGAGTTTAAGTTTGGACTAATTTTTAAAAAAAAAAAACCCTTTTCTTTCCTCGAGAAAAACGCCATTCCACACGTCAACGTTGTTGTGAGTTTAGCCATTTTTCCCTCCCTACCTGCATATTTGCAATATTTGTGCAAAACTTGATTTGACAGGTGTACCTTGAGCTCGTTCGGTTTCGCCAGTTCAACTCCAAATGTGTTTACAACCTCAACTTATTGAACTGTTCCTCAACCCCGCTGTCCTCACATGCACCGTGGACAAGTCTCCCTTACTTTATCCCTCGTTCCTTGGAAGACTTGTTCCTTTTACCATAAGTTGGAGGTCCTTATTCCTCAGTTTTTGATATAATGTTTTTTTTTTTTACCATAAGCAGGTGTCTTTATCCCTCAGCTCTTAGGAGACTAATTCCTTTTCCACTAAGTCTATGTCTGATGTTGTAATTATGGAATATTGAGCAGTAGTGTGTTTTAGCAGGATAGCTCAGAGGTAACTACTCACCTTTGATCTGTTTCTCGTCTGGGCTTGCTTCCAACCAGATTATAAACTGTTACTTCATAGGCAAGGCACCATCGTGCTGTCCTTTCAAAGTATACGTTGAAAGTCAGCTGTTCCATCACATGGCACTTATCTCTTGGATATTAAAGACCTCATGGTACCTGGTGAAATAAGCCGTCCACTGTGTACCGGCACCCTGATAATATCTATCATACCCATCCTGACGATTACTGGGAAGAAGCTACTTAAACTTACTCGGACTATGGTATTTGGATATGCATCATGTGCCTTATCAAAATGGAACAGGGTTTATGTTCCATCATCCCAGTTCCAATCTTCTGAAATAGATTCACTTGTTTAAGTTAAGCTCGTCATCATTCTTTATTACCATGCACATGCAAAGTGAAAAGTAGGGTTAAGCAATTGGTTAACTTTGTCTGTCTGTTTGTTTGACTGCAAACATCAGTTTATGAGCTAGGAACAACTCTATTTCAATTGAATGTTGTGTTGAGAACACGAATTAGAACATGAATCGGAACACGAACCTGTAGTTTAACAGTACTTTGGCTCTGAATTTGTTCCGATCACACATGCGTAGAGAGGAGCGAGATTATTTTACTGTCTACCTGCCTGGCAGTTAAGCAAAATTGAAAATCTTTACAAACAGGAAACTTACTGTTTTTAAGGATGTTATAAAGGACACATACAACAGGCATGAAGAAATAATGTAATGTGTTCAATCATGCGGTGTTAAAGGCAGTGCATCAATGGCACTAAACTTCCCCAAAAACCTTTTTTCTACGACCTTTAAAATCTTTATTTTGTTTAAATTGAATTATATACATACTTGAACACTGGAGAGCACAAATCGACTTTTTGGTACTTTCAAAAACTTTCCGTTTTGCATTACTTGGACAAAATATTTCTGCATTTTACATCATCTTGACCAATCAAATTTGTTGCTCACAGGACCCCGCCCATGTCCTTTCTTCTCAAGACTTCACGGGTTAAGGTGTTCTATGAACTCTCCAGTTATTTTATCTATTACCGACGAGAAGGCTTTCATCATTATTTAATAAAGCCTGGTGTTGGCTTAATGGTTAAGGTCGTTGGCTTTAGATATTAAGGTCTTGAGTTTTAGCCCTTGTCATGTCATTAAATAAATCCAGGTGGGTTGACTCAGCCTGTCATCCTTCTGAGGTCAGCAAAACGAGTACCAGCTCACTGGAAACAGGGGGCACTGCATCAGCCACACGGCTGTGCTCCAAGCAACTATGCAACCAGCAGCCACAGACTGCATCTGAAATAGTAATAATAATGATAATTGTGTCAGAACACCTCCCTTGTTGGAGCTTTTACAATATATTGAGATGCATCGGACAATTGTGATGGTTATAGACCAATTTAACAGTGTAATCAATCCAATGCTGGACCTATACAGAGGAAAATGGTCAAACCTCTCAACCAAAAGTCCTATTCTTTCAAACCATATGCGAGATCGTTATATCCCTATTTTAGATAGAATAATTTCTCACCGACAAGCGAGCCAAGCATATTCACATCTTCAGGGTTGAGAGGATGGTCGTGTTACCACCATATTAGAAAGAAGGGGAAATCACAAATTTATCTGAAGCATTGAAAATGTGTATTATGCCTATTCATTGCTCCGTGCGATGCACATTCATCCAAGAGGTTTGGTCCACACACGTCCAAGGAACCAACTTGCTGTGTCTCCTTTTCTATAACTGATTGATGGTTGTGAATTCTTTTTTTATTTATTTAATTTTATAAAAGCTCTAAGGCTCATGGAGGAGCTGCAACACAAATCACGCAGCTCACACCAGACATCACTTTCACAGAAACACAGCTGCTAAGATTGGGGGAAGTGACATCGCTTCCCAGAACATTCTGGGTACCGGTGACGTTATCTTTATTGCATCGCTTTTCTCTCCGCAATTGCAATCTCTCGGATAATCAAGGAAGAATTTCCTCCTCCTCATGCATGCCAACATAGAGTTGTTTGTCCGTATTCTATCCTTTAAATGCTGAGCCTCAGCACGTACCATTTTAAAAGTCTTTGGTGTGACTCGGCCGAGGTTCGAACCTCCGACCTCCCAGATTCAGAACGGATGCTCGAACCATTATTCCACAGAGTCCTCTTCAAAAAGGAAAGCAATTTTGTTGCAACAGATCCATTTGGAGAAAAACAGCATCTGGTTGTGATTGAAGATAATATAACATCTTCAGCAGATGCACTGGAAACGTATTCACACCGCCCTCTATTTGCACTCCATACTGGAATGATGCAAAGTTCACCACAAAAAAGCTCCTTGTTGCTGCAAATTGCCTTGGTGGCAAAATAGTGTCACGCCTTGACCACATGATCGGAGTTGAGTGGTCGAGACAGAGCATTGTGCATCAGCTGTCCTTTGGCCACATCAGAGCATATTCACTGATTTTATGGTGGCCTTTAATTAGTGTTCGGCTTCTTATTACCAGTTTCATACTGGCCCTTTTTTGTTCCACTATTCTTCCATTCTTATGGATGACAAATTACAGCTCACAGATCGAAGTCGAAGTTGGACAGCCAAGTTACAGCACGGTCTGTCATCTGGGTCAGGCCTAGGGAGTCATGGATACACTGGATCATGGGGTGTGGCACTGTCGGTACTTGTGCAGGAGGACGAAAGTCCGAGTGTTCAAGTCCCTGGTGCTTCCAGTCTTGCTCGACAGATGTGAGACTTGGACTCTGACCAAAGATCTTAGATGGAGACTTAATTCCTTCGGTAGCAGGTCTCTTCAGAGACTCCTTCGCTATCGCTGGTCAGACTGTGTCCAACGAGCTGTTGCTGAGAGTGAATCAGATGACATTTGCTACCTGTATAGGTCCGTGAGCATCCTCTGCAGCTGTATGGACATGTGACTCGTTTTCCTGATGCTGACCCTGCTCTACAGATTCTCTCAGCGAGGGAGCCTCATGAGTGGAGGAGGCCAATGGGCCAACCACGTGACTTGTCGTTACAGCAGGTTGATCAGCATCTCAAGGAGATGGGGATGGGCCAGGCATCTGCCTGGGAGATGGCCAGATGGAGGCCCCTGGAGTACTGGTGGAAAGTGGATGCAGTGACGCGCTGCTCCGAAGCATGCTCCCATACCTGACCAGACTGTCATGAGGTGGATTGCCCTAAATCCTTCATCAAGTTTCTGCAGGTGAAACTCATTTACAATGTGATGAATAGTCTGATCTGGGTAACAACGGTCACATGCTGGGCTGTCTTTGAAATTTAATTTGTGGAGGTGGTGATGTCCTTGTATGTAGAGTGCGAATCCCGTTGAACGCAGACCACCTTTTTCTGGGGAAGTTGAAACCTGGAGGCTCTTCTGTCAGATCATTGACCAGTTTTGTTCGCAATGTTGTCTGGCCAGAGATTGCTCACTTGTCCCTTGTATTAAATTTGTTCCACTGATTTAATCTTATTCATTTTACGATGTAAAATATCAGTGTATCTAATATATAAAGCTCATTCTCACCACCGATTCACTGACTCACCGACTCATATTAAAGTTCAGTACCTTCTGGCTCACGGAGAAAGCGTGCCGATGGAAATCGAAGCCGATACACCAGAGAAAAACAAAAATCACAGAACCTTTGGAAAGCATCCGTAAATAAAAATATAAATTAATTTAAATAATAATTAAAAAATTTTTAATTGGAATAAAATTAATGTAGGTGAGTGACCAAAACAATGGGGAAGCAGGATCTGTTATTGCTTACAATGTGCAAGCATACCCCGTAAGTATATATATATATATATATATATATATATATATATATATATATATATATATATATATATATATATATATATATATATATATATATATATATGTATGTATATATAACCGGGCGTAGTGGCGTGCGTCTGTAATCCGGCTACTCGGAGGCTTGGGTTGGAGGATCGCTTGAGGACGGGAGCTCTGGGCTGGGCCGCGCTATGAGAGGCAGCCCGGAATCATGGCGAAACCCAATCCTTATCCCTGTGTCGTAAGAGGCGACCAGGGTTGCGTCAGGAAGGGCATCCGGCGTAAAACCTATGCCAAATCAGTATGCGGATCATAACGGATGATCCGCTGTGGCGACCCCTAAGATGAACAACATATATATATATATATATATATATATATATATATATATATATATATATATATCCTTACAAAGCCGATTTGGGTTAATGGTTGCTGGCACTGCCATGTGGAGAGCGAGAGATATCTTGTGGGAAGGGAATGAAAAGGAGATTTACCACTAAGTGTCATGAAAAATGGATCTTAACGTGGAGGAGGGGGTCCACAAGTTTACCAAACAACACGATTGTTTCCTGGCAGTTACTTCCTTGCTTAGACTAATGGAAGCAGATTGCTTACATGCGTACGCACGCACACACACACACACACACACACACACACACACACACACACACACACACACACACACACACACACGCCCAAATGTCCTCAACTGAAGCAAGGTGAGGCCAGAAGTGGTTACCTGTAGTACTGCCAGCACACACTGGGCTTCGTGCTGTTTGAAGTAACTGTCCTATTAATTATTCTTCGTGACCAATTGGTTGAGGACATGTTCCTTCCAGGAAAGTGAGCAAAAGATTCTGATAGCAGCGATAACATTCACTGAACAATACTGCTGAAGGCTTCTTTCCTTGCATTGTTTCCGAGCTAATAAACCCATCATTATGCTTCATATTCGTCAGCGTCTGGTTGAGTGTGCACAAGTTCACAGAATTGCACTGTGGACGTTTACGGGTAGATTTGCATGCTTGCCCATGTTTGTGCGTGCTTACACTTCGATGATGTAGTAAGCTTTTTATTTTGTTGAAACAAGCCGCAGCTGAATGCCGATGGCTTGCTGTTTGTGTGGAGCATATTGCACTGAAGCGGAAGATAAACATGTCACCAGAGGTGGTCCTTGAATCCAAATGCGACTTATGTGGCCAGGTTTAAAGGAAAACACGATGTAAGGGTGTTTTTAACAATCTTTCTTGAATATTCACAGAAGGAACCTGGGTGTGTTGTGGGAAATCATATGCACACACACCTTGCATCTTTTGTTCCTCTTTGTATTCCCTCTCTCTCCATCTGTGTAACCACTTTATTGAGGCTGTTCAATCCCGCTCTTTCCAGGGCTTCAGTTAGGTGATAAACCACCATCCCATTGCATTCCCCATCCATACCCATGATCTTTTCGACCCCCATTAATCCAACCAAAACCAACCGTATTACTTGCATGTTACTGCTCTCTCTCTTTGTCTTTCTTTTTTTTCTCTTTTTGTCTCTCCGATCTCAGGTTGACCTCCAAGCAAATTAATGATTCCTTCAAATCTCAGGTTAATATTCAACTCATGAAAACCTAGAAAGCACATTGAACATGGGAGTGTAATTCCAGGCGGAATTCTGGACATGGGAAAAACCTTGGCATAAGAGATGAATCAATAACAGCCAATGTTCTCAGGGACTCCAAGAATCTTCCCATCACTCATTATTCGATATTTCAAGCTCAAAACATGAAAGCGCTTTTGAAATGAGTGGCATTACAGTCTGGATACCAAACTTTGCCTCTCTGTCTCTCTCGTTGTACGGCCTTACCAAGGTGGATATGCCAATTTGGGATGGCATCGGGTTCCAATACGAGGCAAATTAGGAATTTGAGCCATGAACAATGCTGGAGGCTGAACTTCCAGGAGATTTCCGACACAGCCTGACCTTTCACACGAGCTCCACACTTCATGAAATTTCCCAAGGCCTCGGCCACCAAAGTGCAGGATTGGTGAGACCTGGAATTTTGGAATTTTCATCCGGCTGGTTGGGTGGACCTTTAGCTCCTCGATTGAATGGTTCCAACAGGAATCATTTGCAACACCCAAATGCATTGACTTACCATCACCTGAAAACTCTCAATTACTCGAGCAAAGCTGAGTGATTTCCTCTGATCTGATCCAATCTCCTGCAGGAGGCTCGTGGATGCAAATTAATCGAGTATAAACCAGAAATGGCTACTACCGAGGCAGCACAGGCAACCGTTGCAAGGAATTTGGCCAAAAGCAGAATCCTCGTGAAGATATTTATCATTGGGATATTTATCGGCCATGGTGCAGACGCATCAGCTGTGTTAATGTTCCCTTACAACAGCATCTGCCACCATTGCACCAGACATGCATTTTAGTTGGATCGGAGAATCAGGCGCAGGACCGGACAAGTCTATTTGTGAACTTCCAAGTCACCATCTCTGATGGACGATGAACAGATGAAAGACAAAACTTGCAAGAATTTGAGGCCAGGCCTTACATAAAATCACTTTGAGTGGGCACCTGCAAAGTCTGGTCCCCTAGAAATCATTTTATTTACTTTAATTGCAGTTGGAAACAGGTCGTCTGAGGTTACAAAGTGAGACACGTTGTTTGTGATTGTTAACGCAGCCGTGTCTGCTGCGCGATAAACAATGTACATTGCTGTGGCCTCCACAGACCTGTCTGGAAATGCCCCACGTGTCCGGGACTGCCCCCACATTCCGAGCTCTCATCATGCGTACCAAACCATAATGCCACTAACTTGTCTCGAAACTCGGTGATAGACGCCACGGTGAAGGGGACCGACATTCCGTGCAGTCTGTGGTTTGCTCATTCTGCTACTATTTGTCGGATTTGTCTCTTTCGAGGCATCCTGTGTGCCATTTCCAATTAAAATATTTGCCAACACGTGTGCATACATTCATGCAAACGGACACAATGGAAGTGCACAAAATAAATAAATAAATATAACGCACGCAGTCAATCAGACAGTTGTTTCCCCTGAAGTTTTTAACAATCCTAAATACCACCATTGATGGAAGTTTCTTGAATGTTGGTGACAGGAGACTTGTTATAAACTGTATACTGTAATTATGGTCGAAGTCCATTGAACGAAGTCTCGTCGATGCGCCAGCAGCTTCGCGTGCTTCCATTTTAGGGCCTGTTTGCCAATCCCATCAGAGAACACTGCTGATGCTGCTGGCTCACTTTAAAAAAAGGGGCAACTTTGATGCAAAGGTTGTCCTGCATTTCCAAAGTCACAGCGGAACGGCAATAGGTAGTCGCACGTCGATGTATCGTTGTAAAGCGTCCCATGCCAACAAGCGCACGCTTTCGGTCAGCAATTAGGATTCTTGTCCAAGCATTTTGTGGCCTGCTTGAATTCCACCTGTGCTGATCAACTAAGATCCACTGTGACTGGACTTGTGCGTTCTGCAGTGGCATTGATGCATCATGACAGGAAAGGCACACTTCCAACCTCTTCCTGCTTTTTAGGCACAACACTAAATCCTGGCCCAATTGAATGAATGTCACATCAGCTTCATATTGCAATATTGCTTCCTGCAGAGTGGATGCAAGTTTGTCTTCTTTTTGCATGCTGTACATGGCTGCGGTGATCCACAATTTCTGGGTGGTGAAGCTGTACTGCTGATGTAGTGCCCACTGTAAGTTGGAGCAGGAATTTGTAATTTGTTCAGGGTGCTGGCAATAACTCTTATTCTTTGCGAAGGATTCCGTCGGATCTTTAACGTCCACTGACTAATCCTGGCAGATGGGATGCCCATTTTCACGTTAATCCGAGGGACGGCAAACATATTGATGAATCCCTCTAACTGCGAAACACCAGGATGGCAGTTTATAGCTGGGTCGAGATTAGATCCCAGGCTACACAGCTCAGGCGAGAGTGTGCATACCTCGAGGTCATCCACCCTGCCCATGCACATTTGTATTTGCAATAAGAATACAATTCTTTTAAAGCAGACAGGTTCAAAAAAAAAAAGAAACTTAGATATGATGTGTATTTTCTCAGATTGGCTCGACGTATCTGATTGTCTCAAATGTTATAATGTCATTGTTTACTGTGAGATAGACTCTATTAATGGTCCAACAAGTGAGATTATTGTCTGACCTTGCAAGCTGTACTTTGTTTTAAAATGTCCGAAAACCCTCGGATTATAAAATAGAGCATCTTAAGGCTCACAGAGGGGCTTGTGCATGCAGTGTGTGTGTGTGTGTGTGTGTGTGTGTGTGTTTATATATATATATATATATATATATATATATATATATATATATATATATATATATATATATATATATATATATATATATGGGCGTAGTGGCGTGCGCCTGCAATCCGGCTTCTGGGAGGTTGGAGGATCGCTTGAGGACGGGAGCTCTCTGTGCTGGGCCGTGCTATGAGAGGGTGTAGGGCAGCCCGGAATCATGGCGAAACCCAATCCTTATCCCTGGATCGCAAGAGGCGACCAGGGTTGCGTCAGGAAGGGCATCCGGCGTAAAACCTGTGCCAAATCAGTATATGCGGATCATAACGGATGATCCGCTGAGGCGACCCCTAATGGGAGCAGCCGAAAGACGAACAACATATATATATATATATATATATATATATATATATATATATATATATATATATATATATATATATATATATATATATATATATATATATATATATTACATCGCATGATATTTCAAAAAGTTATGAGAGCAAGTCACAACAAAACTTGATGGATGAGTTGGTTAGGTGACACAAAGAAGCTGATGGATCCAGATCCAACCTATCGGTGGGATACAAAACGTAAACTGATCAGCCTGGTTGCGGTATGCGCTCTTCCAAGTTCTGTTCTATTTATTGTTGTAGTATTCCAGCCCGCCCGGCGTGCGAACGACCGCGTTTCACCAATAGCAGCCGGTTCGCCCACCGAATGGACAATCCAGTCGTGACTTTCTGCAATGGCGTCAGAAACCAGTCACGGATGGGTTTTCAATCCCACCACAACCTTGTCCGTACCCTTCCCACGCTACAGGGGTCCGATCGCCAAATCTTCGATTTACCTAATTATTTGCGCGGGTCGGTTACCGAGAGGTTGTACCTCAACGGGACCGCTTGGAAACGAGCCGCTTAAGCAGCCCGCTTCCTTTTGGGATAACCGAGCGGGGTAATATCGCGCAGTCCCGTTGGACCCGATCACTTTACCGGCTATTTAAAAGCCAACTAATATTCCGCAATACAAGATGGCATTTCAATGGGGGCATGGACGCGACGAACAGGTTTACATTTAAACCAGCACATTCATTTACTCTACGTGTGCAGGAACAATCATGCAGTCATTCAAAAACACCAACATGAACGTACACAGAACAAGCAATGGATGCAGCACAGCACGTGGGCAAGACAAGGCTCTACAAGCGTCTATAAGTAATTATTAATGTACAGTCACTCACACAGTTTTACTTATAGAACTCGGCGCCACAATATTCATTCGAAAAAAAAGCAGGAAAAAGACCCCATTAAAGGCAATGGGGTCAGACTGCACCTCTAGGGTCTTTATGGCGTGGGACTTGGCAGACCGAACGAGTCCCACGAGACCGTTGCAGGTTACCTGCACCCTCGTGGTGTCTGGCTTGGGCAACCCGCGACGTCCCGTCCCCACAGCAGCTAGCGTAGTCGAGCTCGGGCCTTCCATGTGGCAGGCGAGCTCTCTCCTGCTCTCTCCACACGAACGCGCGGTTCCACGCGACACAGCGGGCAAGGCCGCGCCTCCAGCTCGCGTCTCCTTGGCGACGCGCAGACTCTCCACCGACCACAAGCTCCAAGCTCCCGACTCCGCCACGAGCCCAGACTTCCACGCAGCTCCTTGGCTTCTGGCTTCCTCCCGACTCCCCGACCTCTCCAGACTGACTCAGACCGACCGATCAACTCGACTCGACCCAACTCGACGCGACCTTGGCGCTCTGCTCGTCCTTTTATAGGGCCGGTGAGACACGGTTTGGCCTCCGATCCTCGACCTCTGACCTGTGACCTCTGCGCGGAACCCGGACGTGCGCGAGATCACCAAGCTTGATCCGACGAGCAAACATCCCACGTCGGCCTGCAGCGACTCGTCTCGATGAGGACTCGCCGCGGCTGGCGCAAAGATGGCGTCGTTTCGGAGACGAAGGTGAGGTGATGTTTGTGGTGTGGAGATGTTGACGGTTGCTGGCGAAGTGGTGAGGATGGCGTGGTTTGGTGAGAGGCAGGTGTGGTTGTGGTGGTGGAAGGCGGTTGGTCTGAAGCGGTTGTTGAGAGCGATGTTGGTGGTGGTTGTTGTAAAGCGGTTGTTGAGAAAGATGTTGGTGGTGGACGTGGTTGTTCCACAATAACGATAGTAAAGATTAACGGCTAACTCAAAGATCACAGCCCGGTTAACATGAATAGTTCCCTTTAAACAACGGTGGGGAAATCTATCTGGACACGGACTTATCGGCCGAACTGATCGAGGGACCTTTATGGTGTTCTGTCAATTTCCACAGCCATAACTATATATATATATATATATATATATATATATATATATATATATATATATATATATATATATATATATATATATATATATATATATATATATATATATATTAATGTTCGAGGTTTTTCAAAAAATGTTTCTAAGTTTTCTGCTCACTGTGAGCCCCGAGAATTGAAGAATCTCCTGGTAAAATAGAATGGGTAATCAGTGATTGGGCAGAGGATTGGCAGATGCAGTTTCACATAAAGAAGGTAAGGTACTGGGGATGAGTAAGAATAATAAAAATAGACATTATACGATGTAAGGGGCAATATTAGACCATGAAGATATATGAAGGAGGGAAGGGGGGATAAGCAGACAGGACAGTGCCAGGGAGCTATAGGTGAAGCCAACTAGGTTTTAGGTTGCATTCGTAAGGGGATAAATTACTAACCAAAAGAGGTAGTGTTAACATTATACAGGAATTTAGTTAGGTCTCTTCCACAATATTGTGGACACTTTTGGTCACCACATCTGAGGGACAACATGGCTGTCGTAGCGGAGGCTTCAGCACAGGACTACTAGATTGCTCCTGGGCCAAGCTAGACGAAGCCATGAGCAGCGGCTGAAGGAGACAGGACATTGTGCGTGAGAAAGATGATTTCGAGATAACCTGATAGAGCTGTTAAAGATCATGAAGGGTATGGACAAAATAGAAGCAGGACAGTTTTTACCAGGATATACAGCGACAGAAGTGGAGAGCACAGTTGAAGAGTGAAAAAGAGGAGTTTTAGAACAAAAGCAAGTCAGGGTTGTTTTGCACTGAGTTGATAACACATGGAATAGTCTTCTGGGGAAGGTGGTAGCAGCAGGTATAGTTGACAGGTTTAAGGTGGATTTGGGTAAGTACTGAGAAAACAATGTGTGTTGAGGGGTACAGGGATATTGGCATGGATGGTATAGGTATGTAGCTTCAGATTAGCCAGGTGTGATATCTGTAAGTTGGAGATGTCCAATTGTTACCTCCGCCACTGAAAGTGGACATAGGTTGTGGTTTCACCCCTGTCTGTCTTTTGTCTGTCTGTGAGCATGATATCCCAAAAAGTTGCAGACGGATTCAGAACGAAATTTGGTGGACAGGTTGGGTGTGTGACAAGGACGAAATGATTCGACTTCGGTGAAGATTCAGATCCGGATATAATAATTTTTTTGAAAGTTATTCTTTACCAATGAGGGACAGGGCCTAAAACGATAGATAGCATGATATTTCAAAACGTTCTGGACGGAATATGACCACACTTGGTGGATGAGTCTTGTAGGTGACAAGAACAAGGCAATTCGATTTTGGTTCAGGTCAGAATCCAGATCCGGCCTATCAGTGGGATACAAAACGTAAACTGTTCAGCCTGGCGAGTTATGCGCTCTACCAATTGCTGTTCTAGTTTATTTTTTTTTCCAGAATGTAAATGTGATTTACTACTAAGTTTTGGCAATTTGCATAACACGCCAAGTCTCCATTGCTGGCTCGGGTTTCTCTCCAATCTCGCATTCCCACGGCCCTCCTTCTTGCTGTTGCTCATTATTATCCACATCATCATGACTTCTGTGGCTTGTTTGAAATTCAATGTTTCAATTGATGTGAAAATTACAGCCAGTGAGCTCTGACGACGCATCTCAGGAGGTTCACGGAGCATCGATAAACTTGGTTTGGAGTTGCAAGTGGATTGGATGTTTCTGCTGTTTTGTTTGTTGTTGAATATTCTTTTTCTCCCCTCTTTTGGAAGGACACCAGGATCTACGATGATTGAAAAAGGATGGGATAAATATCTTGGAATGCCATATCCTGTGGGAAAGTTTGCCCAAAGCCAAAAGTAATATGCCTTTAGCATGTGTTGTAGTCTTGTCTGAAACATTTTCAACTTCACTATTTTCAATCCGCCCCCCCCTCTCTCTTCTATCTCACTGACCCAACCCCCCATTCCCACATCCTCTGAACTCGGTAAAAAAAAATATTCAAACGAAAAAGAGCGCCCCTTGGTGTTACGCACGTGCAAGGGACAACATGGCACTGAGTTTATTTGAACTTCGCATTTGTAGTTTCAAATACGAAGTTCAATTCTGCAAGACTGCTGTGAAATCGTCCCAAAAAAATTACTAAAAAACATCTTTCTTTCATCTTGTCCAGACTGTCAGAATGGCCTGGAGATTAGCACACTCACCTCTGGGGTGTGTCGAGCCTGGGTAAGAATCCCGAGCCAGTTATAAACTCTCATCCTGATATTTTGCATTCAGGATGAGACATAAATGTGTGCAGCATCCCTCGGATTGTCATTAAGCCCACTGTCCGTCCTACCACCATTAGCTGGTGGACGTTAAAGATCCAAAGATGCCTTTCACAAAGAGTAGGCAAGTTATCATAGGCACCCTAAACGAAATGACAAATTCCTGCCCAAACTGATAGGGGGTACTGCACCAGTGGCACACCTGCACCTCAGTAACGATGCGATCAGTGGGCTGAATTTGGATGCCACGATGCATTCGCCAACAACAACCTTGTACAGTTTGATCTACAGCTCGAGTTTGGCTATGTTTCACTGTCCGTTATGTCGACTTAATATTTATTCACGACCAGGGGATTGTGGAAACTCCATGTAATGCAAAATACGACTTCAAGTCCTCAACTCCCCCCAACCTCTCACAAACCACAAGTCCTCAACTTCTGCCCCCTAAACTCCAAGTCCTCACGCTTCCCCTCTCAACTCAAAGGCATCAATTCTCTCCCCACTCCAAGCCTTCAAACACCCACCCCACCCATTACGGTTGCCTGTCCAAATCACAATCCCACGAGATATGCAGAAAAGATATGTGACAATAAATGACCCAAAACCAATTACCTTCTTCCTGATGCATATCGACACATAATGAAAAGTAAATAATGACCCTGGCCAAATTTCTAATGACTTGGGTTTATGGTCTGCTTGAGGGACTGTCACATAATTATTTGGGCAGTGTATAAGTTAACAGACTGCTGCCTCGATCGCTGAGGATGATTTTCACAAGGCCCTGACACCTATCGGCTCAAAATCTTTATAACCTGTGCTTTGGTAGTTTTACAATGAAGGGAATACATATATTCTAGCAAATACCACCCATCACTTTGCTGATAGGAATACTGAGAGGGAGGAGAAAAAAAGGGGGGGGAGAGAGGGGGAGAGTGAGGAGATGGAGGAGGGAAGGAGAATGAGGAGTGGTGAGGAAAGAGAAGGCAGACCAGCATGAGGTGGAGCGTTAATTATGATTCATACCGTCTCATCAAAATGATTCTGCATAGAATAACAGTGAAGATGGAAACAAAATAATATCTGAAATCCATTTTCTTCCAGTCATACTATAAATACCACACAGAGACAAACACTGCCCAGAAATGTCTGGAGATAAAGCCCAGAAAAATCACTGCCAGGACATATCCAGCGACAAACACCATCTGGAGATCAACAATGCCCGAACACATCCGTAGACAAACAACAGCCGGACACGTCTGGAGCCAAACTTCGTCTGGAGACTAACACTGCCCGGGCACATCCGGAAACAAACAAACAAACAAACAAACAAACACCACCTCGACGGGTCCGGAGACAAACAAACACCACCCGGACAGGTCCAGAGGCAGAGACATGTGTGGGAGGGCGCTGCACTGTATTAGGAGAGAGAGAGGGAGAGAGAGAGAGAGAGAGAGAGAGAGAGAGAGAGAGAGAGAGAGAGAGAGAGAGAGAGAGAGAGAGAGAGAGAGAGAGAGACAGAGAGAGAGAGAGAGAGAGAGAGAGAGAAAGAATAAGTGGGGTGGGGGCAGGGAGAAAATATACGCTTTATTCACACACACACACACACACACACACACACACACACACACACACACACACACACACACACACACACACACACACACACACACACACACACACACACACACACACACACACATATTAGTTCTTGGCCGATATCAGCAACTTTTTGGGAATTGGCTGATTGGGGTCAGCACATACTGTATACAACCCAAAAACCTTGAGCAGCTTTCACCCTTGTTTTGTGGGAATTTCAATAAACAAATTATAAAAACAACATTGCATTATAGACCTCTCAAGGAGATGCGCATAAACATTAATATTTATAGACAGCTGGCAAGGGTCATGTGACGGGAAGAAAAAAAATCTGGCTTGGTAATTTAGAAAACATGTCAATATGGCAAACGGTTCAGAAATCAGGTGTTGTGAAATCGATTTTGCTTTGAAACCTTTCAAAAGCCCATCATCATCATAAGATATGGGATGAAACTTTGCCACCACCAAGCATGCAGGCATGCACATAAATCCGTGGAGAGTCCTTCTAGAATCCAAATGTACCCACATGTACCACTTACCTTGTAGCAACTGCCGACTACACATCCCGATTGGGACACGAACTGCACCCCTATCGACTGCAGGGTGATCAGTAAGCGGCTTAAGCACTCAAGCAAACACTACAATTTAATGGTTGATAAGGGACAGCTCGCTTGGCAGGCGATTAACAATCACCAAACCGTCATATTAAACACACCTCCCGGAGACGCCCAAAATATGAAATGTGTCCAAATTGGCCAAATGAACACTTTTTTGTAGCAGTTTTAACTGCTGCTATGTTCAATTCTGGAGCTTAAATTTTGTAATTCAGCTTAGTTGAAGAGATTCTCGAGGATATGGCATGTGTGGAATTGAAATAAAGCCATGAACACTGGTGTCTCTGAGTATTTATAAGCAATGCAATGTGTCTCCAGCGATCCGTATCTATGATGAACAGGCACTTTATATAATATGAGTGAGGAAAAGTGAAAAAAAACTTTATCGTTAAGAAATCATTGCAGCCTGTTCTGAGTCAAGGCATGGTTGAGCAGACCAAAAAACATGGTGGCTTCAGACCCCAGTGCGGTCACCCAGGATATGCTTTAAGACCCCATAGAGAGCGAGGTGGCTGAGGATGCATCTGATAAAGGATATAATTAAATAAGGCCGTCAATGATCTTCAGAAGAGGTGTTGTTTAATTCACCAAAACACCCAATTTTTAGTCATGCACTTCCTTGGAGTTTTCGAGTAATAATGGAGGGGACACACACAGACATACATTCATTAGTGAAGATGGAAGATATATATATATATATATATATATATATATATATATATATATATATATATATATATATATATATATATATATATATATATATATATATATATATATATATATATATATATATATATATATATATATATACAGTGGGGAGAACAAGTATTTGATACACCGTTGATTTTGCAGGTTTTCCCACTTACAAAGCACGTAGAGGTCTGTAATTTTTTTATCAGAGGTACACTTCAACTGTGAAAGACGGAATCTAAAACAAAAATCCTGAAAATCACATTGTATGATTTTAAAATATTTAATTTGCATTTTATTGCATGAAATAAGTATTTGATACATCAGAAAAACAGAACTTAATATTTGGTACAGAAACCTTTGTTTGCAATTACAGAGATCAGACGTTTCCTGTAGTTCTTAACCAGGTTTGCACAAACTGCAGCAGCGATTTTGGCCCACTCCTCCATACAGATCTTCTCCAGATCCTTCAGGTTTCGGGGCTGTCGCTGGGCAACACAGACTTTCAGCTCCCTCCAAAGATTTTCTATTGGGTTCAGGTCTGGAGACCGGCTAGGTCACTCCAGGACCTTGAGATGCTTCTTACAGAGCCACTCCTTAGTTGCCCTGGCTGTGTGTTTTGGGTCATTGTCATGCTGGAAGACCCAGCCACGCCCCATCTTCAATGCTCTTGTTGAGGGAAGGAGGTTGTTGGAAAAGATCTCGCAATACATGGCCCCAACCATCCTCCCCTCAATACGGTGCAGTTGTCCTGTCCCCTTTGCAGAAAAGCATCCCCAAAGAATGATGTTTCCACCTCCATGCTTCACGGTTGGGATGGTGTTCTTGGGGTTGTACTCATCCTTCTTCTTCCTCCAAACATGGCGAGTGGAGTTTGAACCAAAAAGCTCTATTTTGGTCTCATCAGACCACATGACCTTCTCCCATTCCTCCTCTGGATCATCCAGAGGGTCATTAGCAAACTTCAGACAGGCCTGGACATGCGCTGGCTTGAGCAGAGGGACCTTGCGTGCGCTGCAGGATTTTAACCCATGACGACGTAGTGTGTTACTTATGGTTTTCTTTGATACTGTGGTCCCAGCTCTCTTCAGGTCATTGAGCAGGTCCTGCTATGTAGTTCTGGGCTGATCCCTCACCTTTCTCATGATCATTGAGGCTCCACGAGGTGAAATCTTGCATGGAGCCCCAGACCGAGGGAGATTGACTGTTATCTTGAACTTCTTCCATTTTCTAATAATTGCGCCAACAGTTGTTGCATTCTCACCAAGCTGCTTGCCTATTGTCCTGTCGCCCATCCCAGCCTTGTGCAAGTCTACAATTTTGTCCCTGATGTCCTTAGACAACTCTCTGGTCTTGCCCATTGTGGAGAGGTTGGAGTTGATATATATATATATATATATATATATATATATATATATATATATATATATATATATATATATATATATATATATATATATATATATATATATATATATATATATATATATATATCCTGGTGTTAACACAGTGGTTAGGGCAGCGGCTTGGGATCCAAAAGGTCCTGAGTTCAATCCCCGTTGGGCCACTGAATTAATACACCAGGGGGTTGACTCAGCCTGTCATCCTTCCGAGGTCGGCGAAATGAGTACCAGTGTACTGGGCCGGTGTATACCCCGGTTAAAATAGGTGTACCATATCCCTGTGTCGTAAGAGGCGACCAGGGTTGCGTCAGGAAGGGCATCCAGCGTAAAACATGTGCCAAATCACGATGCGGATCATACGGATGATCCGCTGTGGCGACCCTGAATGGGACCAGCCGAGAGAAGAAGAAGAAGAAGGTATATATATATATATATATACATATATATATATATATACATATATATATATATACATATATATATATATATATATATATATAAATATATACATATATATATATATATATATATATACATATATATATATATATACATATATATATATATATACATATATATATATATATATATATATATATATACATATATATATATATATACATATATATATATATACATATATATATATATATATATATATATAAATATATACATATATATATACATATGTGTATATATATATACACACACACACATACATACATATAGGCAAATAAGCCCAAAATCTGCATAGGCAGCTCCATTTCATGTTTAACTTATGATGACGATATAATCTTTGTCTGTTTGACAGAGTCGCCAGGCCGAGGCCTCTGGGTTGGAGGCGACGCTTTGGTGTAGGACAATGTCCAATGGAGATCGGGGGAGTGCTCGTCACACTCCACATGTTTCGATTTACCCATTGATCATATCACGTGCCTTCTGGTTGAATGGTTTGCATTAGCAGGAACATTCATCTGGGTGGCAGACAGACAGTTGTTCTTTGCGGATTATGCAGTTTTACCGCGCGAGATATAATCTGCCGTGATGCTCACCATAATGGTCCGGAGGTGCGTCTGAAATATATATAGTATATATATACTAGCATGGTACCTGTGCTATGCACGGGAGGGGCTGGACATCCACCGGTCAGGTGGTTCGTGAAGTATTTGGGCAAAACATGATGAAACTACAAATGCTGAATCCGCAAATGTCATGGGTGAAAGCACTCACATAATTTCCTCATTCTGCTTTAAACTCACTCTCTGTATTTTCATTTCAAACAGCATCATTCAATCACAAATGATTACTATACCATTAATATAACAAAATGCAATGTCACGAACACTCATGAGGTAAACGAAGATAAATGTCATTCTGACGTTACATCCGGATCAGGAGCAGCTTCGTACAGATCACAACTCCAAATCATCATTGTATTTAGGTAGTTACGAAATCTCCCATCAACTTTAGGACATCCGATGGGACCCCAAAAGGTTCCACAGTAGGTTTGGCAGGGCTAGCTCCAAAACTGAGAGAGTAGTTCAGGGATGGACAGACAGACACAGACAAACATTCTTGCTTTATGATATATATATATATATATACATATATATACATATATATATATATACATATATATATATATATATACATATATATACATATATATATATATATATATATATATATATATATATATATATATATATATATATATATATATATATATATATATATATATATGTAGTATAAGATTGGGTCGGTTGGGATTACACATCTTTAAAGAAGAAGAAGCTGTTTCCAAACAAAAGTAAAAACTGGATCGACTCCGCTAATTTGAACAAAAAAGCGAGAGCAGACCCGGTCTCAGGCAACGTTTCACCGGCTTCGCAACCGGTTTTCCTCAGGCACAATGAAAGTCTGCACACATTCCAGGCACCCACCTGAAGGGATTGCCTCAGGTTAACCCAAGGAGACTGCCATCTGGTGGGCGACACCTCAGCACCACCCTGACACACACTATTGCAATCTGACCCAGGAAGTTTAACCCATGCTTTTCCTCCTATCTTCAAGGAATGAAGGACCCGAAGGCTTTTGCCCCAATCCTGTCACCCGGTGAGATGCACTGCGAAAGGCAGAGCACAGGAAGTCCTCCTACGGAGTGGGTTTTCAGTTTTCTTTGCGTTTGTGGGTTTTGCAGCATGAAGTGTTTTATGGTGGCCGGAGTACAAATCCTGCCACCAACCTCCTCAAAAAAAAGTGATCCAACTGCAGGAGGAGGTCCGAAGATGCAGTTGGGCACTAGATATGGATGGCCGTTGGCTCACAAAGAGCTCCTCCGCCTTTTGACAGATTTGTTTTTTAATCCTGGTGGGTGTCCATATCATACACCTTCTTCGCCAGGAAACCACGTTGGGGGGGGGGGTGGTTTTGTTGCCGACAACCCGACCATGAAACGGGTTAATACAGTTTTACATGGTACCTGGAGTAAGTCACAGATCTAATCTGACCTGACCTGGCAACCAGGGAGAACGTCTTCCACAACAGCCACAATTATACCCACGTTATTGTGGGGTTGACCAGGGGGAGGTTTTTGGCCCAAGTCTTTTACAAAACAGCTGGCCAGGCCTAACACTTGACTAGGTAGAGGCAAGAATTTGGAATTTGGCCAGCTTGCCGGCGATAGCTCACCGACTCTTGTTGGGCGGATGTTGCAGCTAAAAAAGCTGGCCTTCCTTTTGGGGGAGACTTCAACTTTTCTATCCCATTTCTATCCCATGAAAATGGTGGGCCCTTGTGCGCAGGTATTCTGCAAAACACCTGCAGGGAATACCGTCCAGCATGTGAAATTGCTTTAGCAACAGTTGGCCTCCAATCAGTGAAAATATTCCTCTTGTTACAGCATATTGTCATGTTGTCTGGTTTTCGATTCAATTTGGTCATGGCAGCAGGAGGTAATTTATCATAAAGTATGCCAAGCTCCAAAAGAGACATTGATGTAAATATTGTGTGAATACCAGAGATCCCATGGTATAGTAGCCATTCAGACTGATGGTCGTGGTGGTTCAGGTCCCATAACATTGTCAAGGTCGTTGGGGAAAAATTTACAAGCAATCGTGGCATTTCTTATCGATCTCTTGTCTTTGCCAGATTTGTGAGCAGCTATGGCAATCGAACCCACACTACAGTGAGGGAAATGAAACAAGGCTCACTCGACCACAAAGCCACTCATTCTGACTGGTACCCTGAGAAAACGCCAAAACCAAACGCACGGGTCCAGCACAGGCTTATTCACCACCACTCCATTCCCCATTTGGTGCTTATTGGGTTTGTGGTTGCATGAAACATTATTAACCCGGGAACGTAGTGAGCGGCAGTGACTGCTGGTTGACTTCAAGTATCCCCCAGTCTTTCGCAAAGAATGGTCCAATTTCTAAATTGTTCCCACAAAGGATAGGGACACTGCATCAGCGGCACACTGGCACCGCAGTAATTATTTTATTATTTTTGTATGCAGCCTGTTGCTGCTGGCTGCATCATTGCTGAGAACGTGGCTTTGTCGCTGAAGCAGTGCCCCGTTTCCAGTAAGCTGGTACTCATTTTGCCAATTTCGGAAGGATGGCGGGCTGAGTCAACCCACGTGGTGTTATTTAACGGCTGGACAAGGGCTTGGACTCAAGAGCCGAAGATCTTAAGGCAACTCCCTTAATCATTAAACCAACACCAGGCTTCATTTTTCACTGAAGATCATTCGTGAGCCAATTGGGTTTTTAATAACAATTCAATAGTGACTGGAAAATTTTCCTGAGACAAGCTCACTTTCCAGAAACTTGGAATACACATCCTTACTTACTGCTGTCTTCAGCTGCTTTTGAACCCACCTCCTCTGAAATTCCAGTCCACAAGTCACCATTAGGTCAAAATATTGTTACTTACTCGCAGGAGTGCCTGGCATTGCTGGGCAATGTCGGGTCCCTCCTCGCACCCCTTCCTCTCCCTCCGGACTCTCACCCCCACTTCCCTTGCCTCACCTGATTTGTAGACGTTGGCTTTGGAGCTTCCCACTCTCTGGAGACCCGAGCAGTGCCAAAATGCAAGTTATCTGCATAGCTGACTTGTATTACTCTCTGCCATCACCACCCGGTGGCGTTACACGACACACATTCACAAAGATAATTTTTGTCGACCTTCCCTCCCGAACCCTCGTGACGACAGATGAAACCAAGTAGTCCATGATCACCACCAGGTCGAACTTGGTCCATGTGCCAGATTTGGTGGCATTTAGCCCAGTAGTTTTGGTGTGGTTGGTGTTACTCGCTCACACACACAGACAGAAAATGACATTTATTTATTAGATTATTGCTGCTACTACTCGTACTTCATCACATTAAAAAAGCCAACATAGTGGGACCCAAAAGTGTGCTTGTTGATCTTTAACACCAAGTCTCCTCCTTGGTTCATTCATTCCGATGCAGCACTTGGCTGCAGGTTCATTGGTCAAGCTACCAGCACACGATGGCCAACTCTTATATGGGTTTCATGGAGCACAACGCGTGATTATGGTGCTGGATTATGCAGAAGACATCCGGGGCAACCACAAAGGTGAGAGAGAGAGACCAACAGCGAGCAATGAATATAAACGAGGTGCAGCCCGGCTTTGATTCAGCACGCAAGGTGATCGTGGCCATTTGGCTGAGGTTTTGGAGCAGATAGGTACGACGGAATATTTTCACGAATAATGTTGGCCACAGACCTGAATCGATCAAACGCTTTCCTCCTCATGTAAGCAGATATAATGGCAACTCTGATGGGTCACCTTTGCTATTGCAATAGCAAATTAGCCTCCAGATCAAGGAGCAGAGGCTATACCAGGTGAAAGGGAGTGAAAGAATGCGAGAGACCCTGGAGGTACTATGTATCTGCTGAAGGTGCTGTTTTGTCGAACAGATATGCAGTTCCTCTGATGGCTATCTCAAACGCACACCTAGCCAGGTGCAAGATAGGATGTGATGCAAGTTCCGAACGCACTCACAGCGAATGATGCTTTCGCTGGAAGGCCTGAACAATGAAGTGGATATTCATTTCCCACCAATCTTTGGAATTATATGTTAAAGGAGAAATGATCAGATAATGCAGATGCAAATTATGATGCAGGTTGGAGGTCAATCACCTTCGCTTGTTTCTGGTTGAAGCAGTTCAATATTCATTTGGGGATCAATCTAACCTCCTGTTAACAAGATACGTTGCTTTAAGAAAGTGTGCAGAGAAGAACTTGGGAACTATAGACATGTGAGTTTGACTTCAGTCCAGGAAGGTGTTGAAGACATGAACTAAGGAACGAATAGGGAACCATTTGAATGATTTGAAACTAATTAAAGGTAGTCAGCATGAGTTTGCCAAAGGGTGGTCTTGTTCAACAAATTTATTGGAGTTCTTTGAAATAGTTTCTGATTGGGTGGATGAGGGGAAATGCAGTGGACATAGTATATCTTGACTTTAAGAAGGCATTTGATAAGGTCCCACATCGGAGGTTGTTAGCCAAGGTGAGGGCTTGTGGAGTGGCTGGTCAGGTAGCTAATTGGATTGCAAACTGGCTTCATGATAGGAAGCAAAGAGTGGCCATGAGTGGATGTCTTGCTGGGAGGATGTAAGTTGCGGGGTACCTCAGGGATCAGTACTCGGACCATTACTTTTAATTATTTACATCATGGATTTAGATAGTGGGGTGAAGAGTAAGCTTTCCAAATTTGCAGATGACACAAAGCTTGGAGGTAAGGTGGATAGCAGAGGGGGTGGTGATCATATTCAGGAAAGTATTGATTTGTACAAGGATTGGGCAGAAGATTGGCAGATGGAATTTAACCTGAGCAAGTGTAAGGTGTTGGGGATGGGAAAGAACAATGAAAATAGAGAATATGAGATACAAGGGGTAATTTTGGAGTGTGACACACAGGAGAACGATATGGAGGTGATAATAGATATGGGAAGTAAGCAGGGAGCACAGTGCCAGGCAGCTAAAGGTAAAGCAAATCTGGTTTTCGGATATATTTGTAGGGGGATCACTTATCTATCTATAATTCCAGCAATGTGTGTGTCTGTGTGTGTGTGTGTGTCTGTGCCCGCTGTTTCTCGACAACCACTGGTCCGATCTAATTGAAACTTGCCAGGAATATTGCTGGGGACCTGAGGATGTGCCTTTTCAAGGTTTGATATTAATCGGAGAAGTGCTTCCCAAGTTATGGCCATTTATTTACCAACCAATGACATGACTCGTTGCTGAGGCCATTTATTTACCAACCAATGACATGACACATTGCTGAGGCCATTTATTTACCAACCAATGACATGACACGTTGCTGCGTAGGCCGGTGTGCGGCCGGCCGACGATGACGTCACGGTCCATGCCAGTTACCTGACAGCGAATGTCATGGCAATCAAAGACAGGGAGGTAAACTTGATTTTAATTCGGATTTTAATTAACTCTGTGTGTGGAAGTGTGGTTGTTGCGAGAGCGAAGGAACGGCCTGTGTGGTTGTCGTTTCTGGTTCGCGGTTTGTTTGTTTTCTTTTTGCATGTACGGCCACATACGTACGGGCACGCACGTACGGGCCTGTGTGGTTGTTGTTTCTGGCACGCAGTTTGAAAGTTTTTTTTTTGTTGTTTGCACATACGGCCACGCACGTACGTGCACGCTCCTACGGGCATGCACTAGTAAATCAAAAGAGCTCATGTAAACATTGTATAGGAATTTTGTGAGGGGCACATTTAGAATATTGTGTGCAGTTTTGGTCACCACAGCTCAGGAAGGACATAGATGCCAGAGAGAGGGTTCAGTGTAGGGTGACTAGATTGATCCCGAGCCTACCTAGACTCAGCTATGAGGAGCGGCTGAAGGAGACAGGGCTTTATACATGAGAGAGGAGGCAATTACGAGGGAATATAGTTTAGATGTTGAAGATAATGAAGGCCTTATTGACAAAGTACGAGTGCAGATGAGTTTTTCAGCAGAATAGACAGCGAAAGGATGAGGGGCTGTTGCCTGAAAGTAAAGAAGATGAGAGTTGCGGTAGTAATAAGGCAAGGTTCTTTCCATCAGAGAGGAAATACACAGAATGGTCTCCCCTACAAAGGTTGAGGAAGCCGAAATATTAGATAAGTGTAAATTGGAATTGGATAGGTACGTAGATGCATCGGAGATAGAGGGGTATTGTGATATATGGGAGCTTGTGTGTGGATGGGTGCATGATGGCTTCTGTGATTGGTGCAGCACAGGCAAGAAGGGCCAAATGGCATCCTTCTCCACCAAAGTTCCTTGTATATCCTTGTATTCATTGGAATGGGTAAATGATTTCACTGATCCATCTCACTCCTGATGTAATGACGATGGGCACATTATGGATAGAAGTGTGAGCATCAAGAGTGACGTATTGATGTAAAAGTCATATTTTTATTATTATTTTCTTTTGTCATTGTCTTGCACCATAAACGCAGACCACAAGTTGTACGCATGAAGTAGCAACAACCATTTAACTGTCTAGCCTGGGTTTGATTGCTTATCCAACTATAAACTTTCGGATTGGTGCTTCACAGGCAGAACTTTGCATCACAAAGGCACCGTCCCTCTGCTGGATGGACATTAAATGAGGTGTCCCAAGTTGTCTGTTGTAAAGAGTGGGTGAGTTATCGCCTGCAACTTGAACAAAATACAAATTCCTGTCCACATCACCTTCGTTCGAACGTCAGGTCTGGCCAGCTGGTTCATGAAAAGCCCACAACAATCACTAAAGAGAAGTGTATGCACCCACATTGAATATCAGTGTTGCAGATGATTTGGCCTTAAGGCCTCAGAGCAATAGAAACTCATCTTAAATATAGAGCTTAATCCCCAAATCTCCACTGAGCAACAGCACACAACATGAATGGTCGGCTGAGCCAATTTGGCTCATTTGTGCCCAATTTGTGAGTAAATGCCCAATTACACCATCAGTGACAACAGGCTTGAATAGGCATCATCCATAGACACATGAATCAGTGTATGGCCATCCAGAGTTTGCGGTAGGGTCAAATGTTTGGCCATTTTTAATGTAACCAACAAGTACATGGCCACCAAATGCTACCAGGAGAGCGAAAACACAAAGATGCTCCAACATTGGCAGTAACTCCTGGAAAGCCTTCCTTCAGCAGCAGCTTGTTTACCACCAAAATGCCTCACTCATAACTCAGCAAATTATACACACAAACACAGCAATGATTTTCCATCCATCGCGGTCTCCAAGAACTGCCGTCTCTTCGTAATCTGGCCTCCACCGGGCCAGAAACATAGTCCTCAGTTGAACCCGAGGATATGGCCCAGTTGGATATTACTTAGACTAAAGGCAAATAAAGAGGTCAGTGTAGTCTGCTTTTCCACAACAGCTTCCAGATTTATTTGCTGTTTTCTCGTGGCAATCTTCCTTCCGTTTCATTCATTCACCTACACCCCCTCCTTCCTCTAATCCTCCAATGTGGCTTTTGTGACATCAACAGCACACACTTGGTATGATGCCAGGTCTAGGGTCTGGTTGCAGGAACATCCTTCAGGTGTTTCCAAGAGTCAACGCCCGTCTAATAATATCAACAAACACACCAGGCCGTGCCTGGGAAAGACCTAAAACAAAGGCTGAAAAATTCCCCATCACCCTGCCTGTCCACCACTGGACTTTAATTGTTTGTTTATTACTTAATGTGTCCTAAGGAAAACAATGATTGAACTTGCAAGCCGGGAATTTGTAGCAGAGATATTTCCTCCAACATGAGGTTGGGAAATCTTGAAATTGTCCATAATTCCACTGCAATGGATGGCCTTGATCACTTGCAGGACTGAGAGATTCATAAGGATGGAGTTTGAGCTGGTCGTCACACCTGATATATTCGAACGGCACTCGGTAGAGCACATACCTCCGCCAGGCTGAACAGTTCACGTTTTGTATCCCACGGATAGGCCGGATCTGCATCCGGACCTGAACCGAAATCTAATCAGCTTGTTCTTGTCACCTACCCAGCTCATCCACCTAATTTTGTCATAATCTATCCCAAACTTTTTGAGATATAATGCGACGTATCGGTTTGGCCCGACTTATCAATTGTGAAGAATCGCTTAAAAATTCTCGTTTCCGGATCCGGATCTTCACCAAAATGGAACCAAATCGCCCTTATCATACACGCAATCTGTCCACCAAGTTTTGTCTGAATCCGTCCACAACTTTTTAAGATATCTTGCTCACAGATAGACAAACAAACAAACAAGAAGAAGAAGTAGATGTCACACAGAGCACAATACTCGCAAAACCCAAACAACAAATTTGACCTCATAAATAATTGGTGGTTGAATTCAATGACTAAATCTGCAAATCCTCGTCAAATTTCAAGTCAATCGGATGAAAATTGAGGATTTTTAGAAATTCGTTAAATTTATTGACCTTTGGCCTACGTTGGACCTTTTGACCTCAAAAATCATTTCGTGAAGATCGGTTTAATATTGTGACCTGTCGGCGATCAACAAACAGACAGAATAACAAAATCGACTGACCAACATACTTCAAAAATATTCGACTTTGCATGTAACAAACAGCAGTGAAAACATAACCTCCTGTCCACCTTCGGTGGCAGAGATTTAAAAAAATATTACCAAAACTCTGCTGATACAAAATGTCCATGTCTAAACCCTCGAGAAACCGAATGTCCATATCTGAACCCATGGTCTAGTTTTGTGTTTAATGTTGTTCAGAGACTTCCCAGGAGCTTATACGATTGGGAGAGAAATTTATAGTTTCAATCTTAATCCATGTTCGCAACTTAAGTAAGTGTTACATTTTCTTCTCTGGAACCTTTCTTAAATCATGAATGGTTACATTTGTTACTCCCCAATCCTCTTGTACCCGTCCTGACTCCAGCAAGTTGTTAAAGATATCCGCTAACACCTCGTTTTTTTTTTACAATTTTTACAATCTCTAATCTCTACCCATACAGAATCCTCAACATTTATTCCTTCCTTAATGTCACCCCTTTCTCTTGATGCAATGCTGTCCTTTACCCAGATTGCTACTCCTCCTCCCCTCTTCTCTCCTTCCTATCACACCGATATATTTCTCCAAATTTCTTTTCTTTTTTCACATTCTGTCTCACTCAAAGGAAGGGCAAGTCCTGAAGCATCAGAACCTCTGTAATATTTTCATGGCGGAAAACCCAAAAACAGTTTCCTTCTTTTGTTTTTTACACTGCTCAAAGCTAAGTGTGCGCACTCTGTACCATCCTTGATGGGTCTAATGGTCTCCACCTGCGTTGAAGTTCCTTGTAAATCCTCTCGGTTCATTGGTTTCAAGAAGTATATTGCGAACAGTCAGATTGATTACATACAGGTACAACAAAGGAACAGAAAAAGATTCATTAACAGTCAGGTGATACCAAGAGAAGCTGAGACAACCAAACGTAGGTTGCTTGGATCCGTGATCGAGGTTGTGGATCTACTGATGTGGATCCGTGATCGAGGTTGTGGACCCGCTGTTTGGAGAGGTTCTGGGCTGAAAGGATCGAAACCTCGAGGAAGAACGGTGCCCAGCTGATGATTCATGTGGTCAGGAAATGGTTCAATTGCTTACAGGTGAATGTTCTTTCTTTTTCTCTCACTTTTTCGAACCACCTGAAGTGAGGGAACTATGTTCTGAGGTTTACAATTTCACTGAAGTTGAATATATCGGATGTTGCGAAATTAACATCATTTACAACAGTCCTTTAAAATATATTAAACTAGTGAGGTACCCGTGCTACTCATGGGAGGGAGCCCAAATACAAACACAATATGAAAACAGCGAATACCAAACTATGAACCAATAAATTCCACATTCCTGTTGCACCTTCAGTCGAATGTCAGGCATGGACAGCCGGTTCGTGAAGGACTTAAGGGGGGAAAAAAGTGACTGCAGTTGACCCCAACAGAAGTAAGGGGGGTAATACTTCAATGATGTCACAATGGTGAATCTGCAAGTGGCGGATCCACGAATGTCACTGGTTGAAACCCTCACATAATTTCCTGATTCTGCTTTAAACTCAATCTCTCTGTATTTTCCTTCCAAACATCATCATTGCAATCATAAATTAATACTATACCATGAATATAACAAAATACAATATAATATAACAAACGCTCATGACGTAAACAAAGACAAACAACATTCTGACGTTACATCCAGATTGGGAGCAGCTTCTTATGGACCGAAACTCAAAATCATAATTGTATTGAGGTGAGGTATTTACAAAACCAAACCTCCCACCTTAGGACACTGGTTGGGACGCTAAAACGTTCCGCAGAAGGTTTGGCCGGGCTCGCCCCAAAACTGAGGGAGTAGTTTGGGGATGGACAGACAGACAGACACACTCCTGCTTTATAATATCTATATATATATATATATATATATATATATATATATATATATATATATATATATATATATATATATATATATATAAAACTCATCTTGTATATATGTATGTGTGTATGTATGTATGTATGTTCCCGAAACACAGCCAAAACGGTACATGATAGCACAAAAAAGTTCAGCCCACGTGACTCAACATTCGCCTGCGGTGTGCAGTATCAAGTTTCGTTCAAATCGGGCAACAAAAAAAATATTAAAAAATCAATTCCCGATTCAGTCAAGTACTCTTCGGGAGAATTTGATCAATGCAAACAACCTCAGCGGTATAGTTCGCTGGAGCTATCTTTTATATATATATTATTTTTTTTTGAAATGATTTTTTTATCAACCGCTGCCACAACAGGAACCCAACAGGTTCACTGGTCATCTTGCACATTTTTAAAATAGCCCCGACACTGTATAGTTAAGTGTGTGTGTGTGTGTGTGTGTGTGTGTGTGTGTGTGTGTGTGTGTGTGTGTGTGTGTGTGTGTGTGTGTGTGTGTGTGTGTGTGTGTGTGTGTGTGTGTGTGTGTGTGTTTTAACATAATTTCCACTGGAGATTCTGCTTCTTTGGCTTTCCTGGGAGGGTTGAAACCTGTTCTCAGGTTCAGTAAGTGCTGCATCGTGGAGCAGGCCATGTTTTGGAGGGAATGTTAAACCAGCTGTCTCGAGGTTGTTTTCCACTTGGCACAATGACCAAATTATACTTGGTCTTGTGTTGAAATAAATGAACTGGAAGGGCACGCAGTGGAGCACCATACCTCCGCCACGTAATGCCTGATCAACGAGATCATATCTGGCGCATTACATTTTTGAGATATCGTGTTTAATATCCTTTTTGAGCCCCATCTATCAATGGTGAAGAATCACATAAAAAATTTCTCGTAGTCGGATCCGGATTCGGATCGTCACCAAAATCTAATCAATGACTCGTGGTCACACACCCAACATATTCACCAAGTTTCGTCGGAATCCGTCCACAACTTTTTAAGTTGTTAAATCTATATCAATTCAATGTTTAACATATGTGAATGTGCTTGATTCATAATATAAATCCTTGTTCTACTTTTTCCCACTTATTCCTGCTAACCCAATTTGGCAACTTTGCAACCCCGGATGACTTTTTCCGCCTTCTGAGCCAGCCTTCGAGTTTCTGGCACCCTCTAGCATCCCGTTTCTGACGCCCTCCATTTCTCTGATGGTTTGGCACCACCTTGAGGCTGTTGCTGCACCTGCATCATCCGTTGCCCTATTATTATTGATTGATAGTGGCAGCATACCTGAAAGGTGGCATGCCCGTTTTTATCGTATACTTTCTGATTTCTGATTGAATAATACGATCCGACTGCAAGCTGTTCTCAGACAGGGCATTGCATCATTCAGTGTGAATCTTGGGGTGTTTCTGTTCCAATTCGTTCAAACAGACTCATACCTGGTTGTCTGTTTTTTATGCATTATCTTAGGCTCGTAGTGGAGCTGCCCCCCCCCCACACACACACACACACGAACATAGATGAACATACGTGACACAACACAACACGAGACTGTTAGACGAGGCAAAGATGGCCACTGAGCTTGTCTGGTGAGTCCACTCTAACCATTAAACCACTAAGTCTGGTAAGTCCACAAGGATGCAGCAAAAAGAGCAGTTTGGTGGGTTGAAACTGCAGGGTCATGTAAATCCAATGAGTGCCGGATTGAATGGCCCTTTATCTGTGAAAATAACTCATTCATCATTGTACTATTATTTGTGCAGAGGTTAATTTTGTGTACATTTTTAAGGACTCGGCGTCACCTTAATGAAATGTCTGAAGTGATATTCTGTGGCTTTTAAAGTGGAACTTTATTCTCCTAATGCACGACCTTCGGTGGGTTGTATCTCAGTAACATACTGTCATGTTTAGACCTACCGCTCAGATATTTGAGAAACATAGTCATGCTGATCAAAATTCTCGTGAAAAATCATGGGAGCACGAACCAAAAGCGATCATTGAAAACAAGGACGTAGTGCTCGCGTACTACCTGATCATCCCATCAAGTGCGAACACAGAAAACAAAGCATTGTGATCAGACATAGTACTTCGATACAAAATGGAAAAGACTATTGCTTATCGATATGTCAGTCCCCAGTGACATTGGTCGGAATAACTTGGAAATTAGCAAAATTATTAAGTGCCAGGATTTGACAAATGAAGTCAAGAGAACCTGGAAGTTGATGGGAGTGATAAAGAAGAACCTGAACTGAGATCTTGAAAAAAACTATACCGGGGAATATGACGACAAGTGAACTACAATTGGAGGCTGCCCAATGTTCAGTGAAGAGGCATAAACGAATCCTTGAAACAAAGACATGAGAGCAGAACCTGCCCCAATGCTTAAATGTTAAAATATCACAACTTGGTGTTCAGAACATGATCCTCGAGAAAAAAAAAATTACCATGAAGACTAATACTTTGTGCCAGGGGAGGGTTTCTTTTGAACTTTCTGACACGTGCTCTTACAACTGATGTGGGAAGCCATCGTGGAAGAAAAAGTTGACTTGTGGGGTTGAGAGACGGAGACAGAGAACATATTATACAATGAATGATAGTGCAAAGAAAAGAAAATGCCTTGAAGAATGAATGAGAAACGAGCAAAGAAAATGATTTGAACTGGAATGGCACTCGGTAGATCATATACCTCCGCCAGACTGAACAGTTTATGTTTTGTAGCCCACTGATAGGCCAGATCTGCATCCTGTACCTTAACCAAAATCTCATGAATTTGTCCTTGTTTTGGCTAAATCACACACTGAAAACTATCCACCCAGCTTCCTACGAATCCGTGCATAACTTTTTGAGATATCATGCGAGAAATCGTTTTTGGTCCCATTTCTCAATGGTGAAGAATCACTTTAAAAATTCCAGTATCTGGATCCGTATCCATACCTTAACCAAAATCTATTGAACCTAACCCGAACACCCAACCTGTCCACCAAGTTTCATCTGAATCGATCCATAACTTTTTGAGATATCCTGCTCACCAACAAACAAACAAAAAAAATACAGACGGACAAACAGGGGTGAAAACATAACCTCTGTCTACTTTTAGTGGTGGAGGTAATTAGCTTAAAGGCCCAGTCACACCTTGACGTTTTAGCCAGCGATGGCAACGTCTTAAAATGTATCTAAAACGCTGGCTTATGTTGAACTTTTGATGTTTTTTTTTAAGTTTTGGTCGTATTCATAACGTGTTGGTCGTATGCATAACGTATTAGTAATGGGCACAGAACGTTTCGTTGTGTTAAAGATAACTTATACCAACGAATGCTTAGCCTGTTGTCGGCGTTCACAACCTATGCCCAACGATAGTTTAACTTAGTCATAGTGTGCTGCACGTATCGCCGACGAACTCGTGGCGTTCTCTGTTAAAAACCTACCACAAGCCGATTTAAATCATAACCGCCTGAAAATTGGAAGTGTCAACATCGCAGTCACACCTTGACGATTTAGCCAGCGTATGCCGACCTATGAAAAATGTGTCTAAAACGCTGGGACACGTCGAATACGGTATGGGTAAGTTGTGTATACGTAAGGAGCACGATAAAAAAACAATGAAGTACCCTGGCATATTACGTGGTACATCTAGTACGTCGTGAAATTTCAAGCATGCTGAAAATTTTATGACGTACTCGACGTATGCCTCACAAGTTCCGCATACGCTGGCATAAGTTCTCGGCACGCTCCACAATCATTTACACACGTCGGCCACACGTTACTTGTAAGTTACTCATAAGTCGAAACACGTCGAGGTAATGTTTAGCATACCCGAAACTTAATTTTTAACCTACGAGTAACATGCTTTGAGCCTATTAGTAGCGTGCTTTGAACCTATGAGTAGCTTGCTTTGAACCTATATGTAACCTATCTCAAACGCACATTGGCGTAAGTAGACAAATTTGATTGACGTCTTCCGGACGACCACAGAACTTACTGAACGTGTTTGTAACTTACAGCTACCGTATAATGGCGTATTGGCAGCGTTTTGCGGAATTGGTATATACAAATGGGCTTCACAAGAGGAACCCGTCAGTGTTCCAGACTCCATTTGAGTAGATGTCAATGTCAATGTCAGTAGCAGTGGCAGTAGCAGTAGTAGTAGTAGTAGTAGTAGTTCGAGAGAATTTAGTGATGTCGATGTTATTAGTAGTAGTAGTAGTAGTAGTTCGAGAGAATTTAGTGATGTTGATGTTAGTAGTAGTAGTAGCAGTAGTAGTAGTTCGAGAGAATTTAGTGATGTCGATGTTGGTAGTAGTAGTTTGAGAGAATTTAATGATGTCGATGTTATTATTATTATTATTAGTAGTAGTAGTAGTAGTAGTTCGAGAGAATTTACTGATGTCGATGTTGGTAGTAGTAGTAGTAGTAGTACTTTGAAGTAACGAGTTGCAAAGTGTGAACAACGTTCGTGCAGCGTGCTTACAAAACGTTACTCATAGGTTAGAAATAAGTTTCGGGTACGTTAAACATTACCTCGACGTGTTTCGACTTATGAATAACTTACAAGTAACGTGTTTCAACGTGTGTCAACGATCGCATAACGTGCCTACAACTTATGGCCAGCATAGCGGAACGTGTGAGTCATACGCCGGCATACGTCGTAAAATTTCAAGCATGAAAAAATTCGAGGAAAACCCAAAAGTTCAACGTTTAAAGCCAGCGTACTACCACTTATGGCGGTGTTTTTCAGCGTGGTCTTAACATATACAAAACGTACCCATAACGTATTCGACGTGTACCAGCGTTTTACACAAATTTTCCAAAAATCGGCATAAGCTGGCTCAAACGTCAAGGTGTGACTGGGCCTTAAGATAGGAAATTTGATGAGCAAAACTGTGTACTGTCACGAGTTGGGGTTTGAACAAGATTCTGAAGATCCAGTTGATGTCCTCAGGGTCAAAGACCTTTGAGCTACAACACAATTCCAATCAGAGAGTTGGTGTCAAAGCCACCCAATGCTCACTTGTTTATACATTTATCGTTTTTAAAAGACGAGTCTAATAATATTTTTTATAAAACATTGCAGTGAAGTCTCATCCAAATAATTTTAAAGAAATATATGTATTTGTATATTGTAATCAGTAAAAAAATAGTGGTAGATAAAAACATTAGAAAGGAAATAACCTGCACCAAAAACTTTAACATTTTCACGCTGACTCTCACGCCGGGGGTATTGCTATAGCTCTCTGTTCTTCGAACAGGCGAGCTAAAAATGAGCCAAGTAGTTAAACGTTTGCAATTGCCATCCTGAATTTAGTTCACAGAATTTCAAACTCACATGGACACACAAAGAAGCAAGACCCAAGCCAGAATATTTATAAGAATCAATGAACTTATTAAACTTCACACTAAACTTCACACTAAGCACGCACGCACGCACGCACACACGCACCTCTGGCTTCTGCCAGTTTCCACATAATGCCATTTAATTATATTCACCTGAGCTTGTAACACTTTCACCACTGAAAACAAATGCAGCGATTCTAAGGTAAAATTGATTCTTCTATTTTACTTCTTCACAACTTTCCACAACTTTTACTTCTTTTAATTCTCGTGATTCTTCACAAACTTTAAACCCTTCACTACAATGTAACAGGTAATCAAAAAGAAAGTTTAGCTTTCCTCCAAGTCTCCGCGCAGGGAAGTTGGATGTTGAAGCACAAAAGACATGGACGGACAACATGCGGTAAAATGTCGAGAGCTCGTTTCTACTATTCACTTTGTTGATGATGGACAGCCTGTGGGTCCCTTAATGAGCACTTGCAGACAGAGGAGACAAAACAGAAGGGCAAAATAGATCTTGCACTTACTTCCTCCAACAAGGTTGATCAAAGTGCTTCTTGTCAGTGATGCTTAAGGAGCACAGATCACTGTCTGTAAAAGACTTGTACATGGTGGAGAATCTGCATGATGAGCACCCAGTCTCTCGGTCCAGCAGCACCCTACCACCCCCTCCCCCCTCTCCCACTTCCATAACTTTGGGTGTCTGATCATGGATGTCTCCAGTTAGAAGCTCTCATCTTCAGTTCTAACAGACTTCAGCTCTGACTAACCCTAACCCTAACCCCAATGCACTCAAACTCAACAACACTTTGTCTCTCTGCATGGGTTTAATCATCAAATCCGCTCACTTAGGAAAAGCCTGCAAGTACTGCCCAATCCAACCTGGCCTCAAGAGTATGATTATTTTGTTCTTCTTCTCCAGCATCTTCTACACCATTGCATAATTTCTTTACACAACCTATCATGTGACCATGACACCAATGGAATCTACAGGATAGGGCACACATGCCAAGGAAGCATGTGCCCTTCATGTCCTGCAGCAGAATTCCTTTGTGGCAATTTTTGCACAGTTCCCACAAAACAATGAATGGTGGTTTTGAGGTTGAAATCTTCAGTTGCGTCCGCAAAATGTAATGCTCGACACAGACAAAAGACAAGATAAATCAAGCGCACTATGATCTCAAACAACAAACACATGAAGCCAAGTTCTGTAAACGAAATTCTCTTTTCCGATGTTTTTCACGTTAAGTTAGTCAACCATGTCACACTTTAAAATACATCTTCACCTTGCGTGTAACAGGTTTGCAGTTCCTTCCAACTTTGTTGAAGATTGTGAGAAATTGTTAGTTCAGGCATGTCAGACTTCTTGAAATTGGCAGGTTTCTGTTTTTAGCCTTGCACGATCTCAAACTGATGGGAAATGGTATTACATTCGGACTGTATGTCAGTGAGTATGTACATCTGTGTGCATACACACTAACTTTAATATAATGCCCCGAGTAGCCAACTTTAATGTTACATCCCTAACGGCCTTGAGCAGTGTTCAACACAATCGTCTAATGCAACCATAACAATTTAACCGCAAGATTTAACTGAAAGTTGATTGCGTACCTTGAATGGAGATCATCGATAAGTTTATCGTGCCCGTTCTTGAGTGTGTATTTGCCCACACCACCCTTGGTTTGAGTTGTAGTGCACGGCCTACAGGGCCTATTATATAGCAAGCCGAACCGGCCTGAGATGTGGCCTTACTGGGCCGAGATGCGAACCGGCCATAGGTGTGATTCGACAACGTTGTCAAGTTTTAACTACAACATTTTTATGTCCCATTTAAGCACAAGTTAATTTTGTGTCTATAATGGACATTATGTTCATGTTAGAGACCTGTTGTATAGTCTTCACCCTGTGTCTGTCTGTCTGTCTGTGCATTTGCGTATTTCTGTCAATGAGCATACTTTTCTTCTCTGTACTCCATATCGAGGAGGTTTGTCTGCGTGTGATGGGTGTCCTGCAGGTTCACATAAAATTAATTAATAATGGTATTTAGAAATGTTAAGTTGGACTAAACATGAACCATTACCAACATATTTTTATATAATACGAGGGCTTGTTGAAAAGTAATGCCTCCTGTTATTTTTCTCCAAATCAGGTTCATAGATTTGAACAAACAAAAGGCAATTTGCACATTAATTCTTCCCGCCATTCATCGGGTGTTAAGTTTCATGATTCTGATGCTAGATGTCTCAGAGCAACATCAGTCAAGATGGCAGAGGGCAGTACATCGTTTTCAGTGCTGTGAAACGTGAAGTATGATACTGAGAGTAAGAGACGGTCAATGAAGTACATACTGCCACAAAGGATCACCAGCCCCAACTTGGCTCTGTCAGATTTTCATCGTTTCTCCAAACTTAAGGAACACAATAAGCTAAATACACCGATGGATCTTTAACATCCATTAACGACCAGTCCTGGCAGAGAGGTCGATTCCTGGGTTAGCACAATGATGCATCACCCTGCATGCAAAACATCAGGATGATAGTTCATAGCTGGGTTGAGATGCCAACCCAAGCAAGGCAGCTCAGAGGGGAGTGTGCTAGGCTATCCTACAAACCATTTTTACTCCACAGCATCAATCAAATACAACCTATGTCCATTTGCTAACACTCCATGTAAATACATGAAAATTGACAACTGTTGACTCCATACCACAACTTAGTCATCGTGACAAGGGACACAGAAACTCAAAATTTGACACAACAAAGAGAAAAAAAATTAAAGATTTGTTTAAAAAATATATTTTAAAAGTTCGCTTTCTTTTGTCCTTTGTTCCTGATTTAGCGGAAGTTCCGACTTTAGCCGATTGACATGTACAGCAAAGTAACACAAGTAAATGGATGCAGGTTTTAATATCCATATAATACACGTATGGTAGATATATTTTCCAATTCTAATGGTCTCCAGAACATGTCAATTCAAATTTACATCAAGTCTTTCTTTTGGAACCAATGCACCTGTGCACGTGTAAAAAATGATCTAATCACCCCCGTGCATGCGAAGCTAAAAGTGGGATAAAGCAATTGGTTCATGTCTGTCTGTCCATCTATCCTTCTGACTTATCAGGTTATAATTATCAGTTATGATTTCGGAATAACTTATTTCAATTAAATATTATACGTTGAACACTAATTGGAACATCAATAGGAAGACGAGTCTGCCGTTTCACAGTACTTTGTCTCCGAATGCACCCCGATCACACTTGCACAGAGAAGAGCGAGATCATCTTTAGATCCTCGTGGAGGATCTCTAAGTCTTACTCACATTGTTGTTCTTCATCTTCTTCTTGTGGACTTTTTTGTTTCACATCCTACAGTTTTCATCGAAACTTCCTGAAACTTGGTGTACATATGTAAAAATATCGTGCGCAGACAGTAACCACCTCTGATTTTAAAAATTCCTCATAGAAAAAAAAAGTTATGATGTCAAAATATCTCCGCTAATGGAAATCACCTAAAAACTTATCACAAACTAGGCAAGCTTTTTGAATTCTGTTTGTGGGAATCGAACAGGGCATTAGCAGAGATGAATTACCGCACATATGATACATCACTATGATGTCATATCAATTTTTATGACGTCGTTCCTATTTTTTGACATTTTTTGTTTCATAACCCAGAGTTTTCATCGGATCTTCGTGAAACTTGCCATGTATATGCAGAAAGTCCACCCGCAGGCAGTAACCATCTCCGATTTTGGAAATTCTTCCGAGAAAAAAAAGTTGACGTCATAATATCGCCGCTAATGGAAATCGCCTATACCATTATCTCCGAAACTTTGCGGGAATCAAGCCGGGCATTAGCACAGATAATTTATCACAAACCTGATACATCACAATGACGTCATATTCGTTTTTATAACGTCATCATTCAGAGGACGAGGATCTTAGCTCATTTGAGCTTGTTTCACTCCGTCTGTCTGCCCGGCAGAAAATCATTCCAAACAGGAACGTTACTATTTTAATGATGTCATAAAGGACACAAACAGGCACATATAACTAATGTAACATGTTACATCGGGTGATGTAACATGGTAAAACGGTAGTAAAACCCGGAAATAATTTATTAATACGAATTTTACAATATTTATTTTATTTAATTTCAATTATATACTTAAATATTGAAGAATTCCCTGTGTCGTAAGAGGCGACCAGGGTTGCGTCAGGAAGGGCATCCGGCGTAAAACCTGTGCCAAATCAGTATGCAGATCATAATGGATGATCCGCTGTAGCGACCCCTAACGGGAGCAGCTGAAAGATGAACAACAACAACTTTAATATTATAGAACACCAATCACCTTCTTAATACCAACAAGAACCTCAAGCTTTGCAGTACTTGGACATATTCTACAGGGTGGTGAACAAGGTAGTGTATAAGACAGCTTCAATAGCGCTAAAGTTCCGGATTTTTTTTTTAACCTATCATTAAAAAATCATTATTCCATTATAAATGAAGCATATAGCTGAACACTGCATGGGGTATCGTATTCTATGAACTCTGTAGTTTACTGTTTTAGTTTTTGACTCCAATCTCCACTTCCATGTCTGTTATTGTACATTTTCGAGTCTAAACAAGTGGCAAGGCATGGAGTGAGTATTTTTTTTTCCGATGGATGACTTTCCGATTTTAAACAGCTTTATCAAAAAAGTCATTTTTGTTTTCTTTGAGATGAAATTTCTGATAGATGTCTGATGAAATGAAATACAACCCCAAAATGATAGCCTTGTGTTTATTACCTCTGCCAGCGAAGGTGGATGGAGGTTATGTTTCTACCTCCGCCAATGAAGATAGACGGAGGTTATGCTTTCACCCCTGTTTGTCTGTTTCTTTGTCTGTCTTTCTGTCTGTTTGTCTATCTGTGAGCAGGATATCTCAAAAAGTTTTGGTCGATGAAATTTGGTGGACAGGTTGGGCGTGTGACAAGGACAAATTGGTTACATTTTGGTGAAGATCCAGATCTGGATCTGAGAATTTTCAATATGATTCTTTACCATTGAGAGTATGGTAGGTGACACAAACAAGCGAAATTAAATTTTGGTTCACGTCTGGATACAGATTCAGCATATCAGTGGGAAACAATATGTAAACTAGCCTGATGTTGGCTTCGTGGTTAGGGTCGCTGGCTTGGGATCTTAGGCTGGCTTAGTGGTTAGGGTGGCTGGCTTGTGGATCTTAGCGTTCTGAGTTCAAGCCCTATTTTCTGTTGAATTAACACCAGGTGGGTTGACTCAGCCTGTCATCCTTCTGAGGTTGGCAAAATGAGCAGCAGTGTGCTGGTATTAGAGCTTGGAGTGGTGACCTGTCCAGGATTGTGCCCAATAGCCCAGGAGACTGCGTAGGCAGCACCATTGCTCTGCAGTGAGTATGGTCCCAATGGATTAAAAAAAAAAAATTGGTATCAGAGTACAGCATCAGCAGCACAGCCACCACGCCCCAACAAAGTGATAGCTACCCAGCAGCCAAGTTACCGTACACAAGAGGAAAAAGAAGAAGAAGAAGAATATGTAAACTGTTCAGCTGGTGGTGGTATGTGCTCCACCAAGTGCCGTTCTCGTCACCCTGTTTGTCTGTGTCTGTCTGTTTGTTTGTGAGCAGGATATCTCAAAAAGTTATCGACGGATTCAGATAAAATTCGGTAGACAGGTTGTTTGTGTGACAAGGACCAATTGGTTCGATTTTGGTGAAGATCCGGATCCGGATATGACAATTTTCTTAATTTCTTAAGAGGTTCTTCACCATTGAGAGATCGGGCCAAAGACGATACATCGATAGCATGATACATCATTTTTGTTTTTAATGTTTTACAAAAACTACTGTTTAAAATTAATAGCTCTGCATTTTCAAATCGCATTCTTAACCACCCCCAGCCCTTATTACCCACCTGTAACTTCTGTCTTCCTTTGTCTGTGCTTTGCTATGCAGGGACGACCGGGGCCTATCGGGCCCCGAGGACCAAAGGGTCTTTTAGGCCCTCCGGGGATCTACGGGCCTACTGGAGTGAAGGGTCACAAAGGGAGCATGGGCCAGCCTGGTCGCCATGGTGAGAAAGGTCATTTGGTAAGTGACTACTCAAATCACACGTCACGTATACACTCGGTATGTCGCGTGGAAATTTGACTGACTAATGGTAGCCAATCTGTCAAGACATAGAACAAAATATCATTTACATTATATTATTTACAAGATCTCATGTGACAAATGAATCGTCGACGTGACATTGCACATTCAGTCGTCAGCGAATGTGGTTTTTTTTTTCATCCGTCTTGTTCTGATTAATCAACAAGAGTGAGGAAAGCCAGGTGTCCACATTGTCCGCAATGCATCACATACACACTTCCACAGTCGTGTGCACGGAAAAGCTGGGTGACATGCACCGGGTGTTGGGATGTGGTAATTGAGACACACCAGTTGTAGCAAACTTTTAACAATGGAAATTGTCAGGGCAAATTTCAGGGCAGCACGTGAACCGTGCTGACCTGAAAATGGAGACGGTCAGGTATAGGTGTGAAATGTGGTTGATATTGAGGACTTTTATTATATGCATATCAAATATATTGCCTGGTGTTGGCTTCATGGCTAAAGTGGTGGGCTTGTGATCCTAGGGTCCTGAGTCCAAATCCCATTTGGCTGTTGAATTAATACCAGGTGGGGTTGACTCAGCCTGTCATCCTTCTGAGGTTGGCAAAATGAGTACCGGCTTGCTAGTATCCTGTGTTAGATTGGTGACCCATCCATCCAATTCAATAGCCCAGGAGACTGCTTAGGCAGCACCAACATTCTGCACAGAGTGTGGTCCCAATGGATGGATGGATATCAAATATAGAAACATCCATATTTCGGGAAACAAACCTTATGGAGGAATTTTACATGCAGGACAAAGACATTATTACACAATTGACAAATGCATATTGAATATGGGATTTGAATCTTGGTTCCTTGCATCACAGAGGGTTCAGATGGGAACACTAACAGGCTAACCCAATATTTTGACCAATATATTCAGTTTGAGGGGAAACAAAGTTGAGTTTCAAGCGAAACTTGATTAAATTATATATATATATATATATATTCAACACATAGATCTTTCACTTTGTTCAAACATTTTGATAACAATCACTTTTATCCATTGAAACTTTTAAAATCTAACCCGAACACTTGATTGATAAAATTCACCATCTGAGGCTTGGGCAGCAAATGCAACTTTCGTGAATGTCTCATCAATTCACATGGAGACAAGATTGTGTACAATTGGCCAAAATACATGTGCAATGTGCTTACGTTTCTTGAGTTAACTGACTTAACTGATTTAACTGACACACCCTGTTTAACTGAGCCAGTCGTGCACCCACCAACCCACAAAGGCAAGACTTTCCTCCTCCACTGGGGGAGTTCAACATGTAGGTTGCATTTAATGCTTTATGCTATTTCACATTTAGGATGTTAAATGAAGAACGTACACCTCTGTAAGTTTCCTTTAACCATCTCCTCCGTTGTTTCTTATGCACGAGCTCGTATTTGATCTGTTTATTGATTTGAACTTTGATTTCCATGCCACTCATACGTTTTCCTTCCTGAATCAAATTGATTTTTTTGTTTTGTTTGTTTGTTTTGTGTTCTCTTAATATGCAATGAAGATGGAGAGTTGTGGTTCTGCAATTTGTTCCATTTTTGATCCTGTGACTCATCATGTTTTTCTCACCTTGTTTGACCACCAAAGGGCACGATTGGTGTTCCTGGATTTGCAGGTATCGATGGCATTCCGGTAAGTCCTGCTGTCCTCAAAAATCTGAGATTTCCATTTGCATGCATTTAGTAACATTTTCTGTTAACTGAGCACTTCGAGGATGGGTTGATTATCTTCTACTCATTGTCATTCTTCACCGATTGTCTCATTGTAGGGACATCCCGGACAACCAGGGCCCAGGGGTCCAGCTGGTGCTGACGCCTGCAATGGAACACATGGAGAACCGGGAGATCCTGGCTATGGTAGTGGTTTGCCAGGCCTAAGAGGTCTTCCAGTAAGTTTCCATCATGCCTCCCCCTGTCCTGCCCACATGACAACTCTTCTGTTTTTGTCAATAGTGAAGTGACATCAAAGGACGATGAAAACTTAATTGTTCGATGAAGCGCATCTTGTATGCAGAACAAACGGTTTGTCTTTAAAAGTCTTACAGACTGGAAAAGTATCTCTGGGAGTGAACACAGATGGTCGTGCAGGTCATTTTTAAATTCGATATCAAAACTTAAGAGTTCCGATTGACTTGAGGATTGACCTGGTGATTCAACCACAGATGGATCCTGATATTGAACGGGAGATTGAACGGGATTTTTTTTTCTGAGGTTCACATGGAGACTGGTGCAGAAATGTACTTGCAGAATTAGAATGCAATTAGTAAAGACAAAAATAAAATAAAAAATAAAAAAAGAATGATACATTACTTGCAGTAACTGTTTCATACCCAGTGGTGGCACTCACAGATTTTGAAGTATTTGAGAAAAGTTGAATTTTTCAAAGATAACTTTCAATTTGCAATTGGGTACAATATTGTTGTGCTTCATTACATGGTGTATGGCGATTTTGTTTTTCTTTGGATCTGTTCAGGGACTCATTGGGTCCAAAGGGCAAAAGGGAGAGGCATCGTACGGAGACTTCACTGGAGTAGGAAATCCGGTGAGTTTTTGGAAGCACTGCACCTAACCTGTCTTACAGCTCATCTCTTGTCCGATAAGAAGTAGAGCCGAGTGTATCCAGAAGCAGCAACATTCATCGGTAACTGAAGTGCTGGTTAAGGCCCGGTCACACCTTGACGTTTTAGCCAACGTATGCCGATTTTTGAATTTTTTTTCTAAAACGCTGGCACACGTTGAATACGTTATGGGTAAGTTTTGATAACATTGAGAGCACGCTGAAAAACACTGCCATACGTCGTTGTACGTTGGCTTTAAACGTTGTACTTTTTGGTTGTCCTCAAATTTTTTCATGCTTGAAATTTCACGACGTATGCCGGCGTATGACTCACAAGTTCCGCTACGCTGGCCACAAGTTGTATGCACGGTCTGCGATCGTTGACAGACGTCAACACATGCTACTTGTAAGTTAATCATAAGTTGAGACACGCCGAGGTAATGTTTAGCGTACCCGAAACTTATTTCTAACCTATGATTAACGTGTTGTTGGCACGTTACGCGATCGTTGCCACACATCGACAGACGTTACTTTTAAGTTACTCATAGGCTGAAAGACGTCGGTATAATGGATCGTCCTTGCGTCAGCGTCCACGGCCACGGCCAGGACACTTATTTGTAGCATTCTTCAAACTTTTCTTCGGCATGACGAGGATGTTCACACTTCGATGTCTAGCTTGGCTATGATTCCAATTGTTCATCGGCAGCGTCTATTTAAAATAGTCGAGTTTGAGCGATTTAGCACGTTCAATAGAAACGATTAAAATTTCCAAACCCCAGCGTCAAAAAACAAAGGCGAGTGACAGCAATTTAAATCGTTCATTGTAAACAATGAAACTAGCTGAGTGGTACCGTTTAAAAGTCGTTGAGTGTAAAAAAATCCAATTGTTGAGCGCAAGCATCTACTTTCAATAGTGGAGATGCAGCCATTTAAATCGTTGAGTTTATCATTTAAATCGTTAAATCGTTAAACGCAAGGACGATCCATCATAACCCACACCCTCCCCCTCACACTCACCTACTACTGCCAACATGAACAAACTACAACTACTACTAATACTAATACTGATACTGATACTGTTACTGCTGACATGGACATCGACTCAAAAAGGACTCAAAAACACTGTTGGGTTCCCCTTTTATGAGCAGCATTTTTATATACCAATTCCCAAAACCGCTGGGAACACGTCTTTATATGGCAGTTGTAAGCTAGAAACATGTTAATTTTTTTTTTGTCGACTGGAAGACGTCGTTGGAATACGTCTACATATGTCGATGTGTGTTGGGACTACGTAAAGAATTGGTTCAAAGCACGTCAAACATAAGTTAGAAATAAGTTTCTCGTTTAAAAGACATTACCGCGACGTGTTTCGACTTATGAGTAGTTTATAGTCCAAGAGCATTAGGTCAAAATAGGCCCTAATCTGGACATTTTTGGTAACAAGCTGATTTTTTCAGGATAGGTCCAGGAATATGTCTAGAATAACATACTAAAAGTCCTCATAAATCCTCCTTGAGCGTTTTCCGCAATCCAAGATGGCGTCCAAAATGGCTGCCTCTTCTGTTTTTCTCATAACTTTGCAAGCAGGTTTCCCCAAAACACACTTTAAATGTCTACATATATGTTTTGAAGTATGAGGAACTCATTAGAATACATCTTAAGAGATGCTGAAACACGCAAGTACCAATAAGACCTCTTGAGTTCTTCTAAAAATCCAAAATGGTGTCCAAAATGGCCGTTATTAACAATTTTATCTCAAAATTGTTTAAATATTTATCATTAATTAATTAACTGTGATATTTCATCCTGAAAATATTCAACAAACATTTCAATTATAAATGTGGTTGCTGTGCATACAGTATTCAAATCAATTTGAATGTTAAAGTCTAGAAGTGTGCCCTTAATCGCTTATGACATTACGAGGGAAACATTGTACCATCAGTTTGATGCTAAACAGACAGGGCGACATAAATTTGCCATATGGTCCATTTTCGTCAGCTAAAGCTCGGAAATTGAAAACTTGGTGCTAACCTTTTTTTACCAACAAGATGCAGTTGATGTCTACCATGAGGTGAGTTCTATTTGAAACATTCCGTTATCATTAAGGAAGTAAAACTATTATTTTTGGTACCCAGACTAAATGCATGATCAAAATTTGTGTCTTCATGCATGTACTACACAGTACTGTGTAATATCACTTGACAGGGAATTTCTGTGGAGTAGTCTATCGTTACACCTAAAACATTGTATTGAATCATTTTATTTGTTTCATGCAGATGAAAAGAATTATAGTATGATAGAAATCAGAGAGTGTATGACACTCCTTCCTCTTGGTACATGTATGCTGTATTTGTATAAAAGGTTCCTTTTTTGTGTGTGTCATGTCATTCCTATATTGTGATATGCTAGTATACATTCATTATTAATAATAGCAGACATTTTAAAGTGCCTTTTCCATTGGATACAAAGTGCTATGAGATGTCATCCCTGGTTGTCATAGGAGATAAAATATATTACCAGGCTGCGACAGTACAAGTGCAGTGCACATCTAGGGATAACAAAATAAGTTAGTCTTCAAGTCACGTATTACATGGCAGTGAATTTCTGTGGAGTAGCCACTATCATCATCATTTTCCTCTCGGGTTTCCTTGCGAGATTTTCTCTGCCAATACAATTCCTACCAGACATTCTGGCACCCCACAATGAGTTGATTCATCCGTAATTTAACTTCACAGGTATCAATATGTAAACATGCTATAGAGTACTGTGATTGTGATGTGTTATAGAAATTGCAGAATCATGTGATGGCAATCATGTGATGGCATTGGCACTTGTGTGCTTCTACATCTCTTATAATGTATTCTATTGAGTTCCTTGTACTTCAAAACATATATTTAGACATCTAAAGTGCGTTTTGGGGAAACCTACTTGCAAAGTTAAGAGAAAAACATGAAATGGCGGCCATTTTGGACGCCATCTTGGATTGCGGAAAACGCTCAAGGAGATTCATGAGGACTTTTAGTATGTTATTTCACACACATTCCTGGACCTTTCCTGAAAAAATCAGCTTGTTACCAAAAATGTCCAGGTTAAACCCTAATACTCTTGGACTATTATAAGTAGCCTTTGTGGACGTGTGTAAGCGTCCACATACCGTGTGTAAAACTTATCCCCATCGCATGCGGAACGTGTGTCATACGCCGAGTACGTCGTAAAATTTTGAACATGTTTAAAATTTCTTGACGTACTCTACTTCCTACGACGTATGATAGCGTACTTTAGCGTTGTACTCACGTATACCAAACTTACTCATACCGTATTTGACGTGCCCCAACGTTTTAGACACATTTTTCTTAGGTCGGCATACGCTGGCAAGATCGCCAAGGTGTGACCGCGATATTGACACTTCCATTTCTACGGCAGTTATGATTCGAATCGTTGTGCGTCAGCCTTTTAATAGGCTACGTCACGACATCGTTGGCGATGTGTGCAACGCGCTATGCCGAAGTTAGACTATCGTTGGGCATCGGTTGTGTATGCCGACAACAGGTTCAGCATTCGTTGGTATAAGTTATCTCTAACACAACGAAACGTTCTGTGTCCGTTACTAATACGTTATACATAAGACGAAGTCGCTATGAATACGTCCGAATCTTTAAAAAAAAAAACATCAAAAGTTCAACGTAAGCCAGCGTTTTAGATACATTTTAATACGTTGCCATCGCTGGCTAAAACGTCAAGGTGTGACCGGGCCTTTATCATCTCATGCTCTGAGTCTGTTAAATTCAGGAAGTGAAAAGACCGACGGGTGAATTTTGTTCAATTTACGTACCAATGGAGTGTCTCATGTTATATCACATCATCGTGGCAGAGACTTACTACAGGCAGCAAAATCCTGTCTGTTTATACAGGAGAATAAATATCGAATGAGTCACGTGACAACCTCACATCACAATAGCTCACTTCTTTCTTCTCTCCAACCCTTTTCGCTCAAAAATGGAGGGAGAGACAGAGAGAAAGCGAAATAGGAAGGGAAGGAGGGTGGATATTATTGTGTGATTCTGGCCTTCTTGGAGAAGACAACGCATTGTAATATGCCACTGGGCAGTGAAAGCAGTTTTGACCATTTGGAATAAACCTGAGAGCAATCGTATCCGTTCAATTCAAACCCTTCGGTGTGTGAATTCAGACCGTTTTTCACGTGACTTCAGTGACAGGTTCCCACTTTCAGGCAAGAGACTTAGTGAAAATTTATTATTAAATAACATTCTTCTTCTTCTTGCGTGGGCAGCTTATGTGCCAGGGTAGCTATCATTTCTTGGAAGCGTGACTGTGTCGCTGATGCAGTGCCCTTCTACCAGTACACACACTGGTACTCATTTCACCGAGCTCGGAAGGATGACATGCTGAGTCAACCCCCTGGTGTATTAATTCAGCGGCCAATGGAGCTTGAACTCAGGACCCTAGGATCCCAAGCCGCCACCCTAATTACTAAGCCAACACCAGGCTGTTAAATAACATTTTTGGCCTGCTATCTATCCTCTAAATGTTTGTGGTCACCATTGGCAGATGGTGCGCAGAGCTTTGCAAAAACCTCGGATCCATGAATTGCAAGGTTCAATGCATGTTGTGCATTTGTTATGTCGTACTTTATTGACTAAGTTTGTGGTTTTACGAGTATGAAAATATGTTGTTTTTTTTTGTTCTTCTTATCTTTCTTAATCATTTCTTTCTTTTCAGGGAGATCCTGGTATTCCTGGAGCACCTGGTTTACCAGTAAGTATAACAAGATTGCTTGATCACATCAATCTCAGACGTAGAGCACTTTTGATTGAATTATCTCATTTCAAGACCTTCATGAGAAATTGGATGCCAATGTTCTCAGTAAATGGTGCCGTTATAATGTGTTGTGACACTGTGGTGTTGTTGCAGGGTGCCCCGGGATCCATTGGTTATGAAGGTCCTCAAGGTCCCGTAGGATTACCCGGTCTCTCTGTAAGCTTTTCTTTATGCATGGACAAACACAGTAACATCTCAAGAACCACAAATTCCCCAAAAAAGTGTGACATAGTTATCCTTGACAATATTAAGGTCAACTAGCTCATTGTTCTCAAGGTTCACTTGATTTTTTTTTTAATGAATGTCGTGGGCCATCACTGAAACAAAGGTGTTTCGAGTAACGGGGCATCACTATGTTGATCACTTCATGGTTCAGAGTTCCGCGGTGACTGTTGGCACAGTATTGAGTGTTTATTTGGCTCATTCTTGAAATTTGTGCGAGTGTGATTGGTTGAAATGTGGTGGATAAGTTTTCGAAAGGTTTTTTTTTATTTTCTCAGTTATTTCAATGGGAAAGTAATCCTATGGGTCAGTTAATTGCAAATTTGACAAAAATCCTGGACTAGTTCTTGTTGGCGGTGTTATTTGGTTGTGCGTTTGTATAAGTGAGATTGTTGCTGGGATGCTGATTCATTGCTGATTCAATGTTGAGTTAAGGTTTGAATGATATTATTGAAAGCATCAGGTTTTGGCAGGAAGACATCGGTATAGTTGTGAAATATGTAAAACAGGAAGACAATCCAAAAGTAAATTAGAACAGCACTTGATCGAGCGCATACCTCAATTCATCCTTGTCACCCACCCAACCGGTCCACCAAAGTTCGTTCGAATTCGTCCATAACCTATTAAGATATCCTTCTCACAAACAGACAAATATACAGACACACAAACAAACACACAAACAACATTTTTTAACGTTCCATATCCAGATCTGGATCTTCACCAAAAACGAATCAATTCTTCCTTGTCACACTCCCAACATGTCTACCAAATTTCGTTTCAATTTGTCCATAATAATTTGAGATATCATGCTCACAGACAGACAGACAAACAGAAAGGGGTGGAAATACAACCTCCGTCCACCTTTGGTGGCAGAGATAATGAAATAGGTGACGTTTACTCGAAGGATTTCAAAGATCGTTAAAGGGCAATGCTTGGCCTCCTAAAATCAAAGTGTGGTTAGATCATGTTTTCTTGTATTCTTCCAAGAATAAGAAAGGGATTCGAATTCATGAGCAAAGCAATACATGTTAACCTGCGATTGGAAAAATTGGTGCTTTAAACAAGGTTTCACACTCCGAGTAGACAATTCCAGGGGTGAAGGTGAAGGAAGAGGTGAATGAATGAATGGAGTTCACATGAGCTGAAACAGTAGCACTCTACTGACGCACTCTGGGGTCGCTGTACCCTGGTTTATTACTGTTTGTTTATTACGCGTAGATGGAGGAAGCCGGTGGTGTTAGGTTTCAGGTCTGTATGAGCATGGTACACATGGGGGAAGTGTGTATGTACAATAAATTTTTACCCCGCACACATGAAGCAAAAAGCGGGATTAAGTAATTGGTTCACTTTGTCTGTCTGTCTGTCAAACGTCGGATTATGATCGAGGAACAGCTTAATTGCAATTTAATTATATATTTTTTGCATGAATTGGAACATGAATCGAAAAACGAACCTGCCGTTTAACGGTTCTTTGGCTTGTTTGAGATTCATCCCATTTGAAATCGATAAATTGAGATTCATCCCGATCATGTGTACACAGAGACGAGTGAGATCATTCTCTGTCTGTCTGTCTGGCAGTCAAACAAAATTGAAAATAATTCCAAACAGGAAACTTACTGTTTTTAGCGATGTCATAAAGGACACAAACAACAGGCACGAAGAAACTAATGTAACGTGTTCAATAAGGTGGTGTATAAGATGCTGCGTCAACGGCGGTAAATTTCCAAGTTTTTTTTTTAACCTTGAATCCTTCGAACCATGAGCTCCTTGGACTTTCGGCTCCCCCACCCTGGGCTCGCTGGAGAAAAATCCGACCGCTCGGGTATACGGAGGTTTGGATAGCGGCTGGTAAAACGGTGCTAGTGTTCAAAGGGTTAAATTACTTATTTTATTTCCATTCACTTATACACTTGAACACGAGAACTCAAATCACCTTTTTATCACTTTCAAAACCCTTTCGTTTAGCAGTACTTGTACAAAATATTATAGCATTTAACGTCATCATAACCAATCAAATTTTCATGCTACAGACCCTGCCTATGTCCTTGTGTCTCAAGACTGCATGGGGGTAATGTGTTCTATGAACTCTATAGTTCCATTTTGTATATGTCATATATGGATGGTTCATTCACTCGATGTTTGCTGACACATACACAGTATTGCAATGCTTAAACCCATTTTTCTCACTTCAGTTTCTCACTTAAACTTTGTAATAACGTGTATGTGATGTTTATATTTTTCCCTCTTTCCCTTATCCAGGGTTACCCAGGACCACCTGGACCCCCAGGGGACTCGGTAAGCCCTGCATTTAATTGCATATCCATTTCAGGACTTGTAGTGATGCTGGATGTGTTTATATATGAACTATGTAAGTCGTAAGATATCAGAATATTTTGCACTCCAACATTTTCCCCCCACACTTGCCATATATGTATTCCCCCGACCTCCTGATACCTTTTCCTCTATCTCCACTCAACCCCATTCTCTCTCTTTTCTTTTCCTCCTTCCAAACTTTGTGCAATTCTTCCTTATCGTATTTCAGAGGAAATGCAAGGATATGGTAGAGAATAAACCTGTATGAAAAGGCAATGCTATACCAACATCTCATCTCGACTGCTCTTCGTCCATGGCTATACGATGAAATGATATGGAAAACAGAACAATCCATGCAAGAACAACTTGCAAATTTCCATAGATTTACATGATCTCTGAATATCTGACTCGTTTTTAGCTCACCTGGAACGTACTTCTGGGGAGCTTATGGGATGTCATGTCGTCGTCCGTCCGTCCGTCTGTCTGACCATAAATACTTTCAACTTCTTCTCTGAAACTACAGATATGATTTCGATGAAACTTTACAACAACGTTCATCACCATATATGTAACAAAATTTGTTCATGGCATTAAAAAAAATCAGGCCCTAAGGGGGTCTATGGGGGTTGCCCCACAAAATAGGGATTTGCTTCCTTCTCTGAAACTACATGTGTAATTCTGATGAAACTTGACTACAACCTTCATCACCCATGTCGTACCAAATTTTGTTCATGACGTTAGAAAAATTGTGCTCTGTTGGGCTTTAAGGGGGGTTGACCCAAAATATGTATTTGCTTTCTTCTCTGAAAGTACACATACAATTTCGATGAAACCTGACCACAACCTTCATCACCCATGATGTACCAAAGTTTGTTCACTACATTAAAAAAAAATTGGGTTCTAAGGGATTTTACGTGGGGTTTCCCCCCCCCTCCCCCCAATATATGTATTTGCTTGCTGGTCTGAAAACACACACATTTTCTATGAAACTCGACCACAACCTTTATCACCCAAGATGTACCAAGGTTTGTTCATGGCATTAAAAACCAGAGTTGGTGTCAAAGCCACCCAATGCTCACCTGTTTATACATTTATCGTTTTTAAAAGACTAGTCTAATAATATTTTTTATAAAGCATTGCAGTGAAGTCTGATCCAAATAATTTTAAAGCAATATATGTATTTGTATATTGTAATCAGTAAAAAATAGTGTGGTAGATAAAAACATTAGAAAGGAAATAACTTGCACCAAAAACTTTAACATTTTCACGCTCATGCTCACGCTGACGCTCACGCTCATGCCGGGGGTTTCGCTATCGCTCTCTGTTCTTCGAACAGGCGAGCTAAAAATGCAAAGGTATTTGCTTTGTTCTCCATTTTATATTTTGTGGGTCATCCATGCTGACCAATGGTTGCCTGGTTATCTTATCCAGCCACAACCAGGTGAGAGCCCAGGGGTATTGCCCATATGTTTGAGATTTCCGTGAATGGCTGTTCATATAATTATGGATTAAACTACGGCCTTTGTATGTAGCATTTTTGTTACATTTGATTTAGTAAACTTCAATTCAGCTACGTGGAGCATAAGTGTTAGAAAAACTTACCGAAGGCGCCGTTAAGTGGTTTTGGTATTCATACCTCTTCTGCGTGGCAATCGTACGATGTGATTGTAATTCGCAATCGTAAGATGTAATTGGCGCAGCATTGGTCTGAGAGTAAACAATGCGAGTCCGGGCCAATATGGCGTCAAGACATCGATCACGTGATTACCCAATTTTACGACCAATGCTGCAATTCCTCCTCCTGAAATGCTCATGAGCATTCCAGTTAGTGTGTGTGTGTGTGTGTGTGTGTGTGTGTATGTATATATATATATATATATATATATATATATATATATATATATATATATATATATATATATATATATATATATCCATAACAATATGATGCAAACAAAGTATTTTTCACTTCTGAAAGCAGCCTCTCTCAAGAGGGATGGGGATACAAACTTCTCGGTAACGGATACATTTAATTGATTTTTGTCGACTCAAAATTGACAACGAAATATTCCCATCAAATGAGGACTTCATTGGTGCAGTGAAAGGGAGGAAACCCTGCTAATCATACATGTCCTTGATATTTTCCTTTTCTTTATTGTTAAATTATACTGGAGTTTTCTAATGCCAATCAACATATATAGTGAGAGTATAGAGAGAGCTGGCAAGTTTGCCGAGAGGAACGCACACTCGCCTCTTAGCTGTCTTGCCTGGATTAGAATCATGATTGTGTGCATCATTGGACTGGACGTCCCATCTACCTACATTATTTGATGGATGCTAAAGGTCTGCGAAGAGAGAGAAGACGAGTTATCGTCAACACACCAGCAAATTCCAAATTCCTACTGTCCCCTACAGTAGCACTGCATCAGCGGCATCATTGCCCCAGGAAATGATGCCACCTGCAGTGATGCAAAGAATAGTTAGAAGAAGAAGAATATCAAGGATATACTTTGAATGCCAAATTTGAGGAATCATTCAAGGATTAGCTAATTCAAAGAAGATGTGACACCATGCATTCTACGAAGGGCATTTAGCAGTTCTCGGAATGAGGTGTTCGCTGGAACCCTAGAACCGTGTTTTTTATTTCACCTCCTAAACTTGTTTCCTAAACCCTCCTAAAATATTCTAAAGGAGGGAAAGGGATATCTGATGAGTTCAGGTGTGGATGTGGGTCCCTTGAAGATAAGATGACCCTGGAAGACGCAACTGACCCAAATACTGTTGTCCAGGCCGAGGCATTAATCATAGAGGAACATCACATGAAGGATGCCAAGATATCCACAAAGTTTGGAATTTCTGAAGGCACATACTTTCATCATCATCCTTGAATACTTGGTTAGGTCCAATGTCTGAACAAGATGGTACCGACGAAACCTCACCACTCACGATCGACATGATGTCAGGAACTTATCAAATTATTCAACACATAAACAGTAAACTTTATTACCCATCTGGTAACCGGTGACAAAACGTGGTTTCATCCCTGAGATTCTGACACCGGATTATAATCCGTGCGATCAAAGCAGAAGGGATCACCGCCACCCCCAATAAATTTTACACCCAACTATCAGCCAGCGAGACCATGGCCTCGATTTTCTGAGATGCCAAAGGAGTCCTGCGATTGGCCTATCTTCCTCAAAAAAACTACAATCACAGGGAATGTTATGCCAGGCTCATGTAAAAATTGCAGTGTGCTGTGAAGGACAAACGCTGAGGGATGTCCTTCACCACAGCGTGCCTGTACACAAGGCGCATGTTGCACAGACTGCCCTTCGTGATTGTGGCTTTGAGTAACTGGATCACCCTCCCCCCCCCCCAATGCCACCCGCATACAGCTCAGGTCTGGTTCCCATTGAGAATGATGTCTTTTGACACTTGAGGTCCCACCTTTGTGGCCACTGATTCTTGGATGACAAGAATTCACTAAAGCAACTCTGGCATGATGGAAGGAGCAATTTGAAAACTTTACTGGCATAGACAGTTTGAAGGACAAATTGAGCAAGCACCACTGAAGTAAAGGGATGCTACTCGTGTATTGAAAAATTGGAGTGTCTTGGAATATTGAGTCGCTCATGCCAATAACGTTTTGAGCTCCACTCGTACGTGCTGTTCATCCGAGTTATTTTCTGTGTCCATTCCATAGCAATGTGCAGGCTCACACTAGCCACAAAAAGCGTCACGTCGGCCTGTGTTGTGCCTGCTTTTGATGGAAGACTCTCACCTCAGGGCCTTTCCTAAGTTCACACCTGTCCGAAGCACGTATGGAATTCTTATGGTCACAGTTGACGAGCATATGCACAATAGGTGGTCACACAACTGTCACAGTTTGGCGTGGTTATGAAGGTAAAAATGATATACTAATCCTGCTGTTTCTTGACCACATGTTGTTAAATACCAATCACTCATCCGACATCTGGGAAAAATGTGATCTTTCACCTCGGAGTGCAAATTCAAGACAACATTTTTTTTTCCCAGACATTGACTAGAGTGAAACAAGGTTTAGTAAAAAAAAAAAATTGCACAGGAAACTTAATGGAAGGCCTATATTTCCCTAGAATGCTGTTTCAGGATTTTGAATAACCCCTAATTTAGTGCTAACTTTAAATAAATAAATAAATGAAAATATATGACTGTCTACTTATTATCTATGCAAAGTGAGGGACTTTTGGACCCCCTTTCCCTTTCTCCCTAAATACCTTCCCTTTCCCTCGTTTCCCTTTTTCTCAATCACCCCTTCCCTTCCCTCCCTGGACTGCAGTTTCATGAATGTTTGCACTTTCTCAATCATTGGTATAGGACTTTGTAAACTTGTGGATTTTCACGACTGTTTGAAGCAATTCCATAAACACAGTAAATGTACAAAAGTATGACAGCACAAATCAATTAATTAACTCATAATGTATAAATGTTCAATTCTAAATGCGTCTGTATTATCCAGGGTTTTGAAGATGTCAGCTTGCAAGGGCAGAAGGGTGAAAAGGTATGACTTCCTTCCGGTGGTTACTCGACTCACCTGTTGCTTTGTGTGTCTATCAACCTACACTCAGACATCTCTTCTTCTTTTTTTTGCATACAAAGCAAGTTCGGTAAAAACAGACACAGAAGCAACCAGAGCGGCCACTCGGTAGAGCGCATGCCTCCTGATTAGTTTACGTTTTGTATCCCACTGAAAGGCTGGATCTGGATTCAGACCTGAACTAAAATTTGAACGGCTACTTGTCACCTAACCAACTCATCCACCAAGTTTCGTCCGAATCCGTCCATAACCTTTTGAGATATCGTGCTTTATATCGTTTTCGTCCTGTCACTCAATGGTGAAGAATCACTTAAAAAATTATCACATCCGGATCCGGATTCGGATCTTCACCAAAATCTAATCATTTCGTCCTTGTCACACACACACAACCAAGTTCTCCATCAAATTTTGTCCGAATCCGTGCACAACTTTTTGAGATATCCTGTTCACAAGCAGACAACCAAACAAACAGACAGAAAGGGGTGATAACATAACCTCCTTCACCTCCGGTGGCACAGGTGACTGGCTGAGCCCTAGACGAGTGTGCTCGACTTTAACAGGGGGCACAAATTTGACAATACACACCAACAAGGTATGATTTAACATGGAAAATTGGACAAAAGCACAAACGATATATAATCGGGTTCGGAAAACATTGCTTTGATTTAGGTGGAAGGAGCAGTTGCAGTTTCAACTAATGCACCTTTCATGGAGTCTCATAAGGCTGCCACAACAGTTGTGGATATCAGGATAGGTGTTCAACTCGATCTTCGACTCTACCAACAAATGTGGCCAATGTCCACCGGGTTACTGTTGAGACGTGTTGTCATCTTTGTTGTCCTTAGGACAGCCGGCTTAACGTTCCTCTGGAGGATTATATAAAGTATGTATATATATATATATATATATATATATATATATATATATATATATATATATATATATATATATATATATATATATATATATATATATATATATATATATATATATATATATATATATATATATATATATAGTGTTTGGCCCCATCTCTCAATGGTGAATACACCTACATTGAATTAATTCGACCTTGTTGCACACCCAATCTGTCCACCAAGTTTCATCTGAATCTGTCTATAGCTTTTTGAGATATCCTGCTCACAGACAAACAGACAGACTGACAGGATGGCCTAGAGGTACACACTTGCCTCTAAGCTATCAAGCCTGTGTTTGAATCCCGACCCAGATATAAACTGTCAGTCCGGTGTTTCACAGGTTGGGTGATTCATCAATGTGTGTTCCATCCCTCGGATGGACGTTAAACTGGATGTCCAGTTATCCATTAGTTGGTGGATGTTCAAGATCTCATAGTGTCCTTCACGAAGTGTAGACGAGCGATCACCGACACCATGAACAAATTCCAAATTCCTGTACTTAGTCTAACACCAGGCCTATCTGGCCAGCCGGTTTGTGAAGCATTTGAGTCAGAAACTTCCTCTGGCCAACCCCACAAGAACGTGGGAACAATTATGAGTGCTCAAGAAAGAAGAAGATAGACAAACAAACAGACAAAGGTGAAAACATAACTTCCATCCACCATTGTTGTCAGAGGTAAATAGTCTGTTTCACTTGAAATATTACACTGCTTTCTACGAAATAATACAATCCAAAGAATGCTTGATCAATCGAAATTAAACAACAAAGTTTCTCTCAATCGAAAAGTTGATATGGCCCACCGGCCTACTCTCGGAATCACAGGGTTGCCAACATTAACGTGGCCAACATTACTTTGGCACCATAATGCACCCTTTCTGTACCATATCGTGTGTATCCATCCGTCCATCCTTTGGGACCATACACTCTGCAGAGCATTGGTTCTGCCTAATCAGTCTCCTGGGCTATTGGGCACAATGCCGGACGGGTCACCACTCCGACACAGGACACCAGCAAGCTGGTACTCATTTTGCTAACCTCAGAATAATGACAGGCAGAGTCAACCCCACTTGGTATTAATTCAACACCCAAGTGGGATTTGAACTCAGGATCTTAGTATCCCAAGCCCACTACCCCAACATGTGATGTCAGGTGGGTAAGATTCCCCCTTCTGCATGGGTAAGAATCCTCCTCGTTTGTTTCTTTCAATATACTGTACTAAACATTTTTTCATTAAAAAAATTGCTCATTGTACCTTTAGCCAGAGCCCTCTGGTGCAGACGTCCAAGATGCTGAACAAATAAACAGGACTAAGTGGCTTATACAGGGGAGAGGCAGAGCGGAGAGGGGGCCACCATCTTGCCCCCCAACTTACTCTGTTCATAATCAAATGAAAGTTTAACACCTTTGATTTATGTTTTGTTTAATTGTTTCAAAAATGAAATTGTGCTCTTTTTACGGATGACTGGAATGCATGAAAAGCGAGTGTGGCAAGTCCCAAATGATTGGACGAATTGATCATTTTAATGACGTCATCTTGTATTTCGACTTTCAGGGAGATCCTGGCCATCAAGGACCTCCGGGGAATAGTACGTATGTGCCGGTGTCTGGTCCAGGCATCACCGAGATGAGGGGCAGAAAGGGGGAGAAGGTAATGTTGCAAATAATGTAGTTTGGAAACAGAGTTTGTTCCTGTCAATATCCGAGTGTTGTTTTTGTTTGTTTTGGTTTTGCAGGATCTAAGTCTAATAGTGGACCTGCCACACATGCACGCACACACGCGCACACACGCACACACACACACACACACACACACACACGGACATACAGATGATTGCAAGAGACGCAACACAGGACTGAAAGATGAGAAAACACAGCCACTGAGCTTGGGACTTCCTGTCGTCACTTCCTGGAGCACTCTGGGTACTAGCGACGCTCACAGCAATGATGCCGCTTCTCTTACCGCAATCAGCAGGCCATTTCTGAAGAAGGGATTTCCTCCTCCCCAAGGATGCCAACCCAACGAACCGATGGGGATTGTCTGTGCTCTTATCCTTTTAAATGCTGAGCATTAAGCAAGGAAGCGGCACATACCATTTGCAAAGTCTTCGGTGTGACTCGGCCCAGGATTGGTCCACCGACCTACCAGACATGGAGAGGTTGCTCCAATCGAGTCTGATTCTTCTTCATCTTCTTTTTCTCTATTGGGGTGTCGGAAACCAGTGAACAACAATGCAAACCACTCATATTAAGGAATGAGTCAAAATAGTAATGTTAATTCTAATGGTGGAATAAACGAATATGTTGCCACGACGACGTGCAACCTCACTTCACTCTTGATAGACATTCACGAAAACATGGGTCGTGCGGTGACATCAGACTCATCAGTGATTAACATCACTAAATTTAAGTGCTTTTATAACTTCAGATAATTCTGCACAATGTTGTATATTTTCAGAGTTTTGTTTTATTGCCATTTTTTTGGTTTGTTTGTTTGTCATAAATATATATATATATATATATATATATATATATATATATAAATATATATATATATATATATATTTTGTATAGCTTATCGAGGCTCGTATGAGAAAGCAGGGAATTTGAAGGAGGTGGGCTTGGGTGGATTAATGGGGGTAGAAAAGATCGAGGATTTGGATGGGGGAAGATGAGAGGTGGTGGTGAACAGCTGTTTTGAATACCTGGAGGGAAGAATGGGAATGAATAGAGTGTGGGAGTTTATTCCAAAGGTGGGAAAAAAAGGAATGAAAGAGTGAAGGTGAGCAGTGATTCGTGATTTTGGTAGTTTTACCGGAAGGGGGTTGTTGGCGGACCTTCATTGCCCTGTGGAAATATGGTGGGGACAAATTGCAGACAGAGCAGGGAGAGCGAGGCTGGAGAGGAGAAGGTAGAAGAGAGAAAGACCACTGACCTGCCTGTGGTGAGACAGTGAGAGGCCCAAAGACTCAGCCTCATCGCGGGAGATGCCAATGATCCAAAATGCCTTGGTTTCCACAGCGTGAGGCCAAGAGAGGTGGGAGGTAGGAGCACCAGCCCAGAGGGGAGAGCAGTACTCCATCAGGCTGCAGCTGAAAGCTTTGTTTGTGGTCAGGAGCTCAGGTGGGCTGAGGAAGGACTTTGCACGACGAAGGATTCCCAGTCGGCAACTGGCTTTGGAAGCCAGGTTGGAAATGTGGCTTTCCCAAGAAAGGTCATGGCAGATAGTGAGACTCTGAAACTTGAATGAAAGGACTTCTTCCAGAGGATTGTTGAGAAAGTAGATGGGGGAGTGGGGGGGGTTCTAAATGGTCCTTTCGGAGAGACATAGTGAGAGTGTGAGATTTGTCCGGATTGAAAGACATGTTACATGTGTTGGACTAGTTTGTGATTTACCCAGATCTGCAGAGAGCAAAGAAGCTGCTGCTCGTTGGTCTAAGGGATGACAGATGGTACGCCAGAGAATGGAGTCATCAGCAAAGAGATAAAGAGGATTTTCCAGAGAGTCGAAGAGATCATTGATGAAAACCTAATAAAAGAACAGGGCCCAGAACGCTACCTTGAGGAACTCCAGCCTGGACAGGAAGAGGGGATGAGAGAACTCCATTTAGGGCCACACGTTGGCTGTGACAGGAGAGGAAGTGTTTGAGCCATGAGTATAGATGGTCTTGGATATCATCGGAAGAGAGTTTGGTGAGTAGGGCAGGGTGCCAGACCGTGTCAAAAACACACGTTATGTCGAGGGATACAGCTCGGATTTTATGTCTGGCATTGAGTTCTTCCATCAATTGTTGGGAGAGCAGAAGCAGCATATTCAGTGTCAAGTGACCTGGTCTGAATCCAAGTTGATGATCGGAAATCAAGCCCTTGGAGAAGAGAAGGATTTAACATCTGAAGCGATGATGGGTTCCATGACCTTGCTGATGATTGGGAGAAGGCTGATTGGTCTGCAGTTGCAGGGATCTGTTTTTGCACCTTTTTATGCAGGGCAGTGATGTTTGCTGATTTACAAGCAGATGGCAGATGACCTTGAGCAAATGAGAGGGTGAATGGAACAAAGAGAGGGTGAGCAAGAGCAGAAGAGCAGGTTTTTAGGACACGTGGGCTGATGCCGTCTGGACCGGTTGCAGAATCTGAATTGAGGTTTGAAAGCAAGCTCTCCACCTTCTCAGAAGAAAAGGACACAGAGTCCAGGGACAGTTGCGTGCGACTGGGTAAGGTGGGTACAGAAAGCAATGGGTTTCGGACACAAGATTTAAATGCAAACACCGAGTTTAGTCATTCAGCCTTTTCACGTGCAGTATCAGCATTGCGGCCATTTTATGTAAGGGAGGGGATGAAGGGGGGACATACACCAGAAACAGATTTGATTAGATGCCACCAGGATTTGAAGGAGGGAGAGAGGTTTGAGAGTTCAGACTTGAGATTGGAAAGATATTGTTTTCTGGCTCTCCTGAGGGTAGATACACACTTCTATCAATGGAACTGAGATTACCATCAGTTGGGTTTGCTTTCCATGAGGCAAAGGCAAGTTGTTTCAGGACAACTGCCTCACCACAAGCTTCAGTGAACCAAGGGCGGGAGGAAGGGTAGGACAACTGAAGACGAGAGGGGATAAATCTGTGCATGAGGGAGAGCAAGTTTCTTTGAAAGAATTCCCAGGACAAGTTGATGTTGGAGAAAGTAGCGATAGAAGACCAGTCTAGAAGTTCGATGGCTTCTTGAAGACCCTCCCAGTCAGCTTGAGTGAAATTCTAGAACTCATTGGAGCGGAGGAAGAGCAGAAGATATTTTCAGGGAAATTTGTCAAAATCAGATCTCGAAGAGATGGAGTACCATTGGTTGAGATCCGGGTCGGGAAGTTGACCGATTGTATCAGTCCTAATGTGTCATAGAAGTATTTTGCTGAAGTGCCATGACAGGTGAGAGAGGTACCCACACCCAACCAACTGGCATGATGACAATTGAAGTCACCACATATGAGGAAGAGAGAGTTGAGATGAGAGGATAGAAGTTGGTCCATGTTTTTGGAAAGTGAGGTGTAAATGGAGTCATCACTGTTTGGTGGACGGTACAGTATACATATAAACATGAAGTGGGAGTGGAGGGAAGCCATAGACAGAGGTGTTCCTGGGGATGTGGGGGAGTGAGGACAGTGCATGGAGAGTGAGGAATAGAGTCTTTGATGAAGAGAGCAACTCCTCCACCAGGGCGAGGCTCAGGTTTGTCATACCGGGGGAGGGAGTAACCAGGGAGAGATACTAGGAAGTCAGAGACGTCTTTAGGGAGGAAAGTTTCTGTTAGGCAGAATATATATTATCTCTTTTGTAAAAGAGAGCTTCGCATGCCACTTAGGATAATTCCGACCACTTTTTGCAAAGCTTTGGTCTGACCCAAGCCAGGCAATAATTGGGTTCCGGTTCTTGCCCTGTGAGTCGAGAGTCCTCTCGGCCTCGGGGAGAAGCCTCTTAGAACTGCTTTTTATAAAGCTTTCACCCATGCTCAACGGAGAAGCACCCTGGGACACTGGGAACATGCTTGTAGAAATCTTCCCTCATTCTGCCTGTGGTCTGCCCAGGCCATCCAGTGAAGAACATCCAGTGGCCTGCCCATTCGAGTGAGAAATTGCATCCAATCATGAGCCCCCCTACACTGTTGATGCTGAGATAAACACTGGCTGGCTTCTGGCATCGTATCTTTCTCTTCTGGAATTTGTTGAATCCAAAGCACTGAACATTTTTGACATCTTCCGTGATGAACATGTTGGACAAGGCCTCGTGCTCTCCTATCATGGACAGGTCAGTGGTCTCTGTTTTTTTTACTGCTTCTCATCCAGTCTAGCTCCCTCTGCTCTCTCAGCTCTCCAACCATCCCCAGCTCATCCAGGATGCATATGTTGTTTCAGTAACCACATCATGGTCCATGTCCGAAAATCAAAGCTGACTGCAGACATCAACTCTTTTGTTCATTGCTTCTCTCATTTGTATAAGTACCTGCAAGAGACTATTCCTTTGTGCTCCTCTCGCTCGCCCTTCAAGGAAGCAGTACACCACCATTTCATGTCATCCTCCATTTCTACTCACTATCTTTTCTACTCCCATGAGCGCTACCTACCCCAGCCCTTTTACTTCCCACTGTTTTCTCTCTCTCTCTCTCTCTCTCTCTCTCTCTCTCTCTCTCTCTCTCTCTCTCTCTCTCTCTCTCTCTCTCTCTCTCTCTCTCTCTCTCTCTCTCTCTCTCTCTCTCTCTCTCTCTCTCTCTCTCTCTCTCTCTCTCTCTCTCTCTCTCTCTCTCTCTCTCTCTCTCTCTCTCTCTCTCTCTCTCTCTCTCTCTCTCTCTCTCTCTCTCTCTCTCTCTCTCTCTCTCTCTCTCTCTCTCTCTCTCTCTCTCTCTCTCTCTCTCTCTCTCTCTATCTCTTTTCTCACTGCTCTCTTCCTGTGAGTTCATTCTCTTGCTTGTTGAGTCCAAATGTGGCCCCAACGCCCCACTGTCAGTGTGTTTCCCTTTTACCATCTGCCTCTCACTCTTCAATTTTGTGCATATTGGTTGTGCTTACAAACTCCTTTGTGAGTCATAGAGAATTTTAAGAACGTTCTATTGATATTTAAAAAAAAATAAAATCAATAAATCCTGGTGCATGAGTATTTTCATTACGAAACTTGGTCTGTATTATGAATCCTTTTATCGAAATGAAAGTGTACTGTATGAACTCCAAAAATGATATACTGTAAATAATGACTGTGATGAAAACCACAGTGATCGATGTCTGCGTCCATTTGTAGGGCAACCAAGGTGAAGTAGGTAACTTTGGAGCGAAAGGTTACCGGGGGGAGTCGGTAAGTTTTTTTTTATATATATTTTTTTATTTTTTGTTAAAGAGTTCGATTTCTGTTTGACGTATTGAAATCTTGCATCATCGTGATTGATATGCTAACCCACTGATTCACAGATGAGTAGGCAGTTACGGTCGATGGTGAGGACAGGTCATTACCCAGGTCAAAAAACCAGTAAAGACCAGTAGCTTACTGGTCAACTGGTACCAGTTGAAAACCAGTAGCCAACTGGTACCAGTAAAGCCAGTTGGTTTCTTACTGGTTTTAATATGGAAATTGGAATAGAGTGATATATTACCAGTTGAAATACATGTATTTAACTAACTGGTATCAACTGGGACCAGTACATTGTAACTGGTATCAACTGGGAGACCAGTACATTGCAACTGGTATCAACTGGGACCAGTACATTGCAACTGGTATCAACTGGAACCAGTAAGACTTTAACTGGTACAAATATGAGCTACTGGTTTTTTCAACTGGGAAATTGGAATTCTGACTGAATTTAACTGGTACCAGTTGAAACCAATAGAGACCAGTTAAAGACCAATTAGAACCAATAGAGACCAGTTGAAAATGTGTACTGGTTTTAACTGGTTTTTCGACCTGGGTAACATTAACGGAATGACACTCATCCCTACTATAAGCGAGATGTTATACTGTCTGTGTCGCCAGCCAAACAGATCTTGGTCAAACTTTCAGAGGTTCATCAGTGAGTGCCAGGGATTGTTTGAAGCAAAAACATTTTTTGAAATTTTTTTTAAAAAAAAGTTGGATTTATTTGGATTCTTTTTTAATGTGAAAGTAATATTACATGACCCCCAACCCCATTCATTGGAGGGTTTAGGGACGTCTTTTAGGCCACCGTAAAAAAGGGGAAATCTACAAGGGCACTCTTTGAAGTGGTGATGTCACCAGATATGCCTCCACCCACATTATTACATCATTAAATATACTTGTACCAAGTTTGATTTATATCCCTGAACCCAGATTCAAAATATTAAATAATTCTGGCTCCCGGACAATGCGTCCAATCAGGTTGAAATTTAAAACATTTATTCCCCATGATGACTGGATCATAATTGTGAAGTTTCACGTCAATTGATGAAGCAGTTCAAGAGAATATTTTTTTAAAGATTTTCGTTTAATCCAATATCGCTGCCAGACCATTTGACCAATTCATTATTCGTGAACACCCTGGTATCCCAAAGACTTGGGGAATATGTGAATGAACTTTCCCCTCGATCTGTCAAGCCATTCTGGAAAAGAAGATTTTTTTAATGTTTTAGTCTTAAAAAAAGACAAAAAAAAACATATCTGCCAAACCTGTGACGTGATATGTGGAGAACTTTTTGGTACTCATGGATAGACGATCATACCTGTAAAGTTTTGCCTCGATCCGTTCATCTGTTTTGGAGAAGATTTTTGAAGATTTTTATGTTTAAAAAAAAAAGGCTGCTGAACCACGTGACCGATGATGTCATCATTCCCCCTCCCCCCCTTACAATTTAGCCCTGGATGACCCTCAACATTTTCATATGATCAGATAAAGAGTTCTACTTATGCAATTATGACGTCATAACGAATCCACCTATGACATCATCACAAAAATCACACTTGTTTCCCAATGGGGAGTACTTGACATGTGCCAAGTTTCAATTTTTTTCCATGTGCCAGTTTAGTTGATACAGGGGTCCAAAGTTTTCCTTTTTTCCAACATGGCTGCCATACCATGTGACATATCGCAGCATAATTATAATTACAACATTCTACATGAGAAGTCACACCTATGGTGAAAATTTTATGTCATTCGGATAAGCGGTTGCAGAGGAAACAGAGAAAATAAGCATTAAACGGACGTGTGTACGTACAGACGGACGGACATCCCTAAAACATGATGCCTCCGGTGACTTCGTCAGTGAAGGCACAAAAACCAAATTTTATTTCCTCAAAATGCCAACAGGATTAGAGCAGCACCAGGCAACGCCGGGTACCCCTGCGAGTCGTCGATAACATGTTCATGGGTCTTAATGACTGATCGGCCACCCTGGCAGTGCCGTCTTTGCGTTCCCACCCTTGAAGGATGAATTCAACATGGGTCGTGACCTCCAAAGTCATCGACTGTTGGCTAACACTGCCGGAATACCGAGTGCTTCGTGTAGGTGTTAACACAATTGTGCACAAACTGTAACGCCTGTCGTAGTTGCCATTTTTCCAATGCAAATTAACTCGACCAAGCAGGGCGAAGAGGTCCATTTTGGGTATGGGCAGGCAGAGATATGGACATGCCTAGAAACCAGGCATGGAGAATGGGTTTATGCTCCAGCTCAGCTCCTAGAAATCACACACCAAAACGTCGTCGCCGTGACTTTGTCCTTCCTGAGACCCATGCTCCCTGATGGTGATGCGTGCTGATTGGACAGCCCCCTCCCCCGCCCCGAGTTCGTGGTTTCTGGCCGCATCGCTTGGATGAGCTGATTGGTGCACCCCAGGTCGGACCGTGGTAAGAGCAACAATAGGTGACAGGGACTGATTTACAACAGGAGTGGTTTATATACAACAAGCAATATAGTGGGAAAGGCGGAGTTGGAGACACAACGTAGTGCAAGGAGCGACAAGGAGCTTTTGTATACGAACTCTCAGCACCTCCTGAACATGGAGGGAATGCCACACACTTAAACTACATGCAAGAAGAAATAACTACTCTACCCTATCCAATTGATCCCATGAGGCTTCCCACAACAATACCTTCCATTGTTGAACGGAAAGGAGTAAAATCACGCCCTTTTTTTTTTCCATCTGTGGCTTTTCATTCACAGCCTTTGACTCTTGATGTCCTTAGAACTAGTTAAGATGGAAACTAAGATGATATCTATGACATGGCAGTTATCATTAACACTTTGCAAACAAAATTTGCTGTGTATGCCATCGTTTTATGTACACTTACCTATGGACTTGAAACTTTTCCCCCCGTACGCCAACCAAATTCGACTGCTCAACGCCCTGCAGCGTCACTTGCATCAAATTCTGAAAACCATTTGCTCTGACTTTGTATCTTATGGTGAAGTTGAGTGCATTTTTTAACAAAAGTTGAGTTGAGTTGAGTGCATTGCCAGAGCAAAGCTGCATTGCGTTGGTCACGTGCGTCGTACGGACGACGACCGACTGCCAAGGTCAATTTTATATCCTGAAACTGGTGCTGCCTGTCGTAATCGTGGCGGTCAATATCTATGCTACAAAAGACCATCTCAAAATAATTTTGAGAAAAAAAAATGAATTTGGCCTTTCCACACGTGAACAATCTTGTCACCGTCTTAACAATTGGAAAGACTTTTGTTTGCGAAAATGATCGACAAGCAAAATCACAATCTCGAGCAACGCAGTTTTTATAGAAATCACCCTTATAACCCAAATCAATTATAATCGGTGACTTCTTCTGCTTCGTCCCTTTCTGCTCTTTGGAATTACTTGTTGTAACTTAATGATTGCACGAATTGTCCTTGTCCTACAATAGGATGGTGAATGATGATGATCATTAACACTGAGGTTTAAAAGACCCCTCTCTCTCTATTATCCTTATCTGGATTTAAATGAATGGGCACTCGGGTTTAAATATGTTTTGCAGAGATTGCTGGTTACTTTTCCTTTGAAAGTAGACTGTAGAAGTTACCTTGGACACACTTCATAAGGTCTGAACACTGGCTGTTCCCGACAGGCATTTGCAGATGCGGTTGGCATGAAGGGAGAGAAAGGAATCATCGGACTTCCTGGTCCAAGGGTATGTGACAAAGGAGGTCAAAGGCCAGAGTATGTATAACCATCCAAAGCACTTTATTCTATACAAAGTCAAGGCTTCTGGAGGAGCTTGAACACAGAACAGATCAGGATGTAACAGAACAAAGGAACAGCAGAAAGAGGGGAGGGAAACACCAACAGCAGTGTTGAAGGATAAAGCAGAAGGGAGACTCTGACAAGTAAGGAATGTGGAGAAGAAAGAGGAGTAGGGGAGGATGGATGCAGAGGGTGGACAAGGTGGATACGCAAGCAGACTCTCATGAAGGAAAAATTGGAAATTTGGGGGAGGGTGGGGGGGGGAGTGGTTTAACGGGGGTAGAAAAGAACATCGTTTGAATGGGGAATGATCTGACATAGTGATGAACAACTGTCTTGAGGACTTGGAGGGAAGAATAAGATTGAAGAGGATGTGGAAGCTGGTTCTATAGGTGGGGAAAAAAAGGAATGAATGAGTGGAGGTGAGCAGCGGTCCTGGATTCAGGTAGTTTCACCAGATGGGGGTTGATGGTGGACCGTGTGTACCCTGTAGAAACCTATGTGATTTGTGGTGGGGGACAAAGCACGGAAAGAGCAGAGGGTGCAAGACCAGACAGGAGACGGTAGAATACAGAAAGACCACCGACCTATCTGTAATGGGGAAGTGATTGGTCCATCGTCTCAGCTTCATCGTGGGAGATTTTACATGAACATTTGCATAAGAAATGAGGAATTAAAGCATTCACTGAAACTCAAGACAAAAATATTTTTTAAATTAAACATTTCATTTTCTGTTTTCACTTGAATTTGTAACATAGAAATGTATTTATATTCTTTGAAATTTCATCAAATATCCCCCCCCCCCAATCATTCCATTAGGGCCCCCCTGGAGCCTACGGCATCGCTGTACCTGGGCGAAAAGTGAGTTTTCCCACTTTTCCTTATTTACCTCGTTTATTTTCTATAATTAATAACAGCAGTAAATAGATTTATGGAAATTAAAACAACATAAAACTCTCATTTAAATGATACATGTCTAATATATTCATTTACTCAAAATAATTCAAAACTTTAAAACAATTCAGGTGAAAAAAAATCAATGGAAGTCCAATCTATTTGTTGTGTTCGATTACTATATCCAATTGAACCATCATGAAAGATGTAAAGCATATCAGAACTGCTGTAAGCTGGCTATCTCATCTGCCAAATCTCTCCCCCCTCCTCCCCCAAACTCCTTATCTTCTTCTAGGGTGCAACAGGATATGATGGTCGTATGGGGCCAGACGGGGGTCCTGGAATGAAAGTAATTTCCACAGTTTGATTACATGTCGATCGGAAACACCAATCTCAGGATGATAATACATCAGTGAATATTCTGCCCTTGTTTCCTTGCTTTTCAGGGAGAAAGAGGAGACAGGGGACCAGCAGGTCCCATCACGTACCTGCCCCCTGGCATTCCACAGATAAAAGGTACCTGTCATTACCTTCTTTATGCAAATTGTTAATTGTTGAGACTTTCTGACATGTTATTTTATTTGCAGTGTGTTTTTTTTAATCCGTAAAGCATGGGCTAAATGTCTGGTTGAATTGGATCTGGTTAAAATGTACGTTGGAGTGGTATTAGTGGGCTGGCAGGATGGCCTAGAGGTATGCACACTCACCTCTAAACCGTCTGGCTTGGATTTGAATCTCAGCCTAGGTATAAACTGTCATCCCAGTGTTTCACTGGCAGGGTGATTCATCAATGTGTAAAAATGTCTGTCCTCAGATGGACTTTAAAGTAGGTGTCCAGACTGCCAGTATTACTTGGTGGACGTTAAAGATCCCTTGATGTCCTTCACGAAGAGTTGACAAAATTGCCAGCACCATGAACAGATTCCAAATTCCTGACTCACATACTTAGTCCAACATCAAGCTTGGCCAGATGGTTTGTGAAACACTTGGGCCAACCCTACTTGAATGTGTGAATAATTGTGACCACTAAAGAAAGAAGAAGAAGAAGGTGGGTGTCAACAAGGGGGGTTGCATCGTGGAGCACACCATATTTCAGAGGAAATCCATCCATCCATCGGGACCATACTCTGTGCAGAACATTGGTGCTCCCTAAGCACTCTCCTGGGCTATTGAGCACAATCCTGGACGGGTCGCCACTCCGACACAGGATACCAGCAAGCTGGCACTCATTTTTCCCACCTCAGAAGGATGACAGGCAGAGTCAATCCCACCTGTTATTAATTCAACAGCCGAGTGGGATTTGAACTCAGAATCCTAGGATCCCAAGCCCACCACCCTAACCATTAAACCAACACCAGGCATATGGAGGAAATCCGACCTGCATTATGATTTTTAGATCTCACTGAATTTTAATTGCCACCGTAATTCCAAATGTATTGTATCCGTTGAAAATAAGGGTTGGCAACCTGTTATTCATTTTAACAATGAGGAGGAGCTGGAATAATTGACAGTCTCCGATGGGAGTGGAGATCAGACCAAATCAACTCGAAGGGATATTCTATCTTTAACTCGAATGGACACTGAGCGGAGTTTTTTGTTGGGGTTTTGTTTTTATTTTTGGTTCGGGGAATTTGTGTGCTGTTGATTTTTCATAGGTTGCATTTTAGTACCCAGTCCAAGTTAGCCCAAATAGTGGGGCAGATAACAGCAATTTTTGAGAGGAATCGTGCAAATGATGATACAAGCATCAAATTTGGCACATTTGTTCTCCAGGGGATTCTAATCAAATCTGCCTGATTGACCATTTGAAAATCCAAATTTCGAAAAATTTGAAAACAAATTTTTTTTTTTTTAAAGTCAAGATCACGAATCAATGTTAGATGTTGGCTGAGATTGGTGAATGTTTCAGAAACATCATCAAAGACGTTCCAAGTCTGCCATGCAGTTTTCTTCCCTTTACCGCAGAAGGCAGACACGACGTCACATCCAGTGAACGCATGGAAGTATGGGATCCCTCTAACTTTCTCAGGCCCTATTGCAGAAACTACCTCATGGACTGGAATCCATCGTGCCAAGGCTCCTTGGCCAAAGGCAATCCACATGTTCTCAAGACCTAGTTCCTGTAAGGATGGCAGTACAGATATTGCTATGACTCGTACGTCCGTGTCATTAGCCTTAATGATAATGGACTTGCTACCATCCGTCGTTGCATCCCTGGCGTGTACAAATATTCGCGTGTTAGCTTCTTCATGACAACATGGAGACACAGCATCCAGTTACTTCCTTGTGTTGCTAATGGCATCTTCTCCTTTTGTTACAATGACTGTGCTTATCGTCTGTGCTTCACACATCTTTTCCGCAAGGAAGTGAAACAGCTCAGTCTTGTTGCTGTCATCTCGAAGAAAGCTTCTCCAGTTACTTTGGGTCTTACTGGTTCCTGTCACTCTTCTTCTGATTCCTTGCCCCCTTTTCGACCTTGCCTCGGACTTCAGACTTGACTTCTTGTACACATCAAACACTACGTCCACCCTCTCGTACCTGGCACCATAGGATTCCACCTTTGGGATGATGTCTTCTTTAGCATAGTCATCAAATATCTTTGAAGTGCGTGGCGGTAGGGCATTGATAAGTGCTGATCCATCAATGATGACTGCATCTCCCCTTGGTTCTCTGTCTGGGATGTTCACTTGCGCTTCAAGAATTTCAGCCGGCTGTGACTTCAAATTTTTTTGAATTTTTTTTTTTTCAAATTTTTCAAAATTTGGATTTAAAAATGGCCAATCGGGCAGATTCGATCGAAAGCCCTGCAGAACAGAAATGCCAAATTTGATGCTTGTATCATAATTTGTACGATTTTTCTACAATCTACGACACTAAAGGGCATTCAGAGACGACTCCAATATGGGAGCTGTTGGATATCGCCTTCCTCTAGGTCTAGGTCATCAGAGAGCTAGCTGGATTTGACATGGAAATTTTCCTAAGACTCGCTGGAATTATTTCTGCTGGAAAATAATTAGATACTTATAGGTTTGTTCTACAATTGTTTTTTCAACAAATAAAATATCATTTTTGTCTTTGCATTTAACTGTATTTTTCAGTTTTCACCACCAATGGGGTCACCAACATGCCAAATTGACTTGTAAAAGAGGTGTTGCTTGATAGAAATACTTCATTCATGTAGTAGTAGTAGTAGTAGGTATAATTGTTGAACCAATTTAACAGGTTACCCGGGAGATCCAGGTCCGATGGGACGACCCGGTTTACAGGGAAATCCTGGATTCGAAGGTCCAAGGGGTCCACCTGGTCCTCCTGGCTACCGTACCGGACTTCCTACTGATAATGGTAAGTGCTGATTTTGTCTCCTCAAACTCATTTAATGATGATGCACCTTGTGCACCTTACTGCGGTGCAGTTAAGCCCTTCTCTTGGATTCTGCTTTACTCTGGAACTTGGGTGAGGGTTTTTAGAAGACTTCATTTGTGATATTTCATCAACAGGGTATGTTGCTTGATCTACTTTGGCCAAAGCAACTCTCTTCCATCATTACCAATGCCTACATCCTTGTCTGTTTTCCAGACGTATTGCAGTAATACCTCACTTCGCGCTCAGGATGCGTTCCTGGAAAAGAGAGCGCTAATCGAAAATGTGCTAAAAGGGATCATTATACAATTGCTTAAATGGAGAAGCGTTCCCGACATAGTTATTTCTTATGCATGAGCGTTATATAATGGCTTCAATTGGGTTATTAGTAATAGTGCTTATAATAATAATACAGATGTAAACATGATTTTACAAATCTATTTCAAAAAAAATTATACTAATAACATTAGTAAGTACAGTACTGTACTAACTAAAACATATAATACATACAAACATTCAAAAAAAATAATAACTGCCATCGCTCGCTACTCTGCTAATACTCCTGCATGGCAGTGGTAGGAGACGGGGTGGGTGGAAGCTCATCCTGCATACAGTACACACAATGGCGGTGGGTGCATTTACTCAGCGAGTGCTGCGTGTTATGGATTTTAAAAATAAAAAAAAATTCTGAAGATTTTCTCCAGGAGAAAGAGCTCTATAACGAATCAGCATTCTACGGAGCATCATGAAGCGAGGTATTACTGTATTACATTGTTAAACACATGGTCCTCCATTGTTAACAAAATCACATGCCTTTGATAAACATGACATTGAGTCCATAACATCACCATCTTCTCAGTCGGGATGTTCTGCATTAAGAGTGAAACTTTGCATGCCATGATATTACTTCTTCTTTATTTGTCCACTTTTTTGTCTCACCTTTGCCATCAGTGCTAACCAGTAAAGCAATGTCATGTGATGTTATATCCATTTACCATGAGCAGAAAAGGAGACTCCTCATCATGTTGTGCTTTCATTACCTTACCATGTTCTCTCTCTTTCTCTTCCCATTCCATGTGTTTACCTCCATTACATCATTTCTCTGGTTTCGGGTCATTCCTCTTGCAGATTGTGCGGGTAAGGTCGTTTCGTTCTGAAGAATTACGATGATGCTTCGCTAGTCATCGGGCGTAGCTTTGTGCTTTTATTTTGCTTAACTTTGTGCTTGTTCCTCCAATGGCACAGACTGCTAATCAACCTTTTCTCACTCGTAAACTACTGGATAATGTATCTTGAAGAGACTGATAGAATGAATAACGAAAGGAAAAAGAAACATTATGCAATCACTCGGTGATCATGAATAAACAGTGACCAAGTAATAACGAATGAAAACAAATCATAGAAATGATTTCTCTTGAAGAAAAAAATAAGAAGAAGAAGAAAATAATTAATTTAAACTCATATCTGTATCATCTAAACACCAGCAGTACCTGCCGGGTTCAATCAGAAGATAACAAGTTGTAATTCACAAACCGATTGCATATCCATCTCTGCATTGCAATGCGGATGTAAAATCAAGTGAACCACAAGAAACTAGAAGGGCAATCGGTAGAGTGCATACCTCCACCATGCAAAGACTGATCCAGTAAAACATATCAGGCCCAATAATTTTTTGAAATGTCATGCGATACATTGTTTTTGACCCCATCTCTCAATGGTGAAGAATCACTTTACAAATTAAAAAAAATTCTCATATCCAAATTTGGATACGGATCTTCACCAAAATTGAATCAATTCTTCCTCGTCACACCCCAACCTGCCCACCGAGTTTCATCCAAATCTGTGCGCAACTTTTTGAGACAGCGAGCTGTGCATCGTTTTTGGCGCCATCTCTCAATGGTGAAGAATCATTTAAAAGATTCTAGTAGCCAGATCCGAATCCAGAACTTCACCAAAATCTAAGCAGTTCATCCTTGTCGCACACCCAACCTGCCTACAAAATTTCATCCGAATCCGTAGACAACTTTTTGAGATATCGTGCACACAAACAAACAAGAAAGAGGCAAAGTGCACAGCATGATACTTGCAACCCCCCCCCCCCCACACTCTCCAAAGGTTGCCATGGATACATCAAATTGTCCATTTTATTATGATTAAAATTTACGACCTTAACCAAGGTCAATCGGATTATTTTTATAATCAAAATTAATTATTTTTCAGATTGAACTGATGATTTTAGAAGTTTGACCTTGGGTTGACCTTCGACCTTTTGAGCTCAAAAATAGTTCGTTTTCAAAATCAGTGATGCACGCTGCAATTGCTGCTTCATTTTCAGATTAATCGGATGAAAATTGACGATTTTTCAGATGAAATTTGATGATTTTATAAGCTTGACTTTGAGTTGACATTTGACCTTTTGACCTGAAAATAGTTGCCTTCCCAAATCAGTGATGGACTGTGCAATCCTGTTCAACTATCACATTAATAGCATGTAAATTGATGATTATTCAGTTGAAAATGGATGATTTTCGAAATTTGGCCTTGTTGACCTTTGAGCTTTTGATCCCAAATATAGTTTGTTTCCAAAATCAGTAATGTACTGTGCAATTGCTGTTTAATGTCAAAGTCAATCGGATGAAAATTGGCGATTTTTCAGATAAAAATTGATAATTTTTGAAGTTTGACCTTGAGTTGACTTTTGACCTTTTGAGCTCAAAAAATAGTTCGTTTTCAAAAGCAGTGATGCACGCTGCAATTGCTGCTTCATTTTCAGATTAATCGGATGAAAATTGACGATTTTTCAGATGAAATTTGATGATTTTAGAAGCTTGACTTTGAGTTGACATTTGACCTTTTGACCTGAAAATAGTTGCTTTCCCAATTCAGTGATGGACTATGCAAATCCTCTTCAACTTTCAAGTTAATAGGATGTAAATTGACGATTTTTTCCATTGAAAATAGATTTTATAAGTTTGACCTTGAGTTGACCTTTGACCTTTTGATCCCAAAGATAGTATGTTTCCCAAATCAGTAATGTACTGTGCAAGTGCTGTTTAATTTTCAATTCAACCAGATGAAAATTTATGATTTTAGAAATTTGACCTCAAGATGACCTTTGACCTTTGACCACCAAATCTGCTCAGTTGAGAGTTCCTCTACAACTTAGTAAAGTTTCATGACGATCGGTTTTGAATTGTGACTGTAGGTGATAAGCGACAGACAAACAAGCAGATGGGGAATCGTTGACAATGAGCCAGGTCTCAAATTTTTCCCTGGAGCGGTTTCAAAGATTTTGAGGTGTGAAGTTTTTTTCCAAGATGGCGCCTGTACCACGCGACCTATGCCGTCATAATTATAATTAACATATTCCACAGGAGGCGCTCCTATGGTGAAAATTTAGTGTCAGTTGGACCAAGAATTGCAGAGAAATAAAATTCATACTGATCGAATCAAGCATTGTACTTGTCGAATTATGACATTCATATGAATTATGACATATATAATTAAGGTACCGATGACATCATCAATAACCTATCTTATTCCCCAAGGGGAGTACTTGACAAAAAGCCATGTTTCCATTTTTTCCATGGAGCAATTCCGGAGATTATAGAGGTGCAACTATTTTTCCAAGATGGCGCCTGTACCACGTGACTGCAGGTCACAATTTTAAACCAATCTTCACAAAACTTTACCACATGGTAGAGTTTGTCATAAGGAAGAAACCTATTGTTTAGGAGGTCAAAAGGTCAAAAGGTCAACATAAGCCCAAGGTCAACAACTTAGGCGATATTTCTAAAATCCTCAATTTTCATCCAATTGATTTGAAATTTGAAGAGAATTTATATTTCAGGTAAATTAATTCAACCAGCCAATGACATTTGAGGTCAACGTCGACCAAAGTGTCAACATAGGCCCAAGGTCAACAACTAAGGTGGTACTTCTAAAATACTCAATTTTCATCTAATTGCCTTGAAATTTGAAGAGGATTTATATTTCAGGTCAATTAATTCAACCAGCCAATGACATTTGAGGTCAACATCGACCAAAGTGTCAACATAGGCCCAAGGTCAACAACGAAGGTGGTACTTCTAAAATACTCAATTTTCATCTAATTGCCTTGAAATTTGAAGAGGATTTATATTTCAGATCACTGAATTCAACAACCAATTATTTTTGAGGTCAACATTGACCAAAAGGTCAACATAGGCCCAAGGTCAACAACTAAGGTGGTATTTCTAAAATCCTCAATCTTCATCTAATTTCCTTGAAATTTGAAGAGGATTTTCATGTCAGGTCACTGAATTCAACCACCAATTATTTTCGAGGTCAACATTGGCCAAAAGGACACCATAGGCCGAATTTCTAAAATTGGCAATTTTCATCCGATTGACTTTATATTTGAAGAGGAGTTGCATGTTTGGTAATTTAATTCAACCACCAATTATTTTCGAGGTCAACATCGGCCAAAAGGTCAGCATAGGCCGGATTTCAAAAATTGGCAATTTTCATCCGATTGACTTGAAATTTGAAGAAGAGGAAATGATTTCTAGCATAATATTTCAAAAATATCTTGGGCCTGATATGTTCTAGTGGATCAGGCATTGCATGGCAGAGGTATGTGCTCTCCCGAGTGCCCATCTAGTTTTGTGTGCATTCCTTCAGTGTACTTTTATGTCCCTTTATATTGCTTCAAGAAGTATAACTATATATGTGTGTGTATATATATATATATATATATATATATATATATATATATATATATATATATATATATATATATATAATTTTGTGTGCTCACTCCTTGTCCTTATTAACGGTTCAGGCTGTCACAAAAAAAATAAATGAACTGCTGCATGAAGCTCCCATTCCCACTTCTTCAATCATGGAAGAAGAGCTTTTCAAACAGATATTTTTATTATTAAATGAACACAAATTTTAGTGCAAGTAAATCAATTATTAGCTTCCAACCATGGAATTCGATTATTACAAATCGTTCAACGGCAAAGTTTTTATTATTCTGTGACAGCAGGAACAGCTATGTTAAAGCTCGTGGTCCTGCTTCCACTTTGCATGACAGCCGGATGGATGTGTCCACTTTTAGTAGCTCGTAAACCCACTCCCTATGGGAGCAACAGGAAGGGTCATCTTATTATCCTCTCTGGGGTTTATAGATTGCAGTAGATTTCGGCTCACGTCTGTTAGTCTATGGTGGACGTGATAAGCATAGAATGCCTCAAGGATGTCGGGATTCCTCCAGATTTATTTCAGTTCAGTGTTAAACAGCAGTAGTGACCATTTCAAAGGGTAATCAAACGTATTTGTGGTTAATAATATTTTTATTTCTGGTAGGTTTGCCCCAGGATACGCCACGATAAGCTATTTCGACATGTTAACACAGAATTCATCAGAGGAAAAACCCCTTGGAGAGAGTGGATATTATTAGGATTAATATTGTTTTGTAATAACATTAATACTATGTGATTATCATTCATGTTGTTAATACTTTTTTTATTAGAAGTGGCCTTGGAAAAACGACAGCATTCGCTATCTTAACATGAATATACGCCTCGACACGGATTTTTTCCAAAGGCAGAAACCCCCTTGGTGGAGGGAGGCAATTTAAGTCGCTACAACCTCCACCATGGGACACTTAGTCCTCCTATCAAGTTTGGTTGAGATTCAATAAGCAATGACCGAATGTATCGCGGTCAAAAAAACAGTCAGACACAGACAGACAGACAGACACCAAAATTAATTTTGTATTTTAGTATGATTGGAATACCCATACCTTCCCCAGAGTGAAAAAGGTGTCAATACCCACTTGGGATCAGTGGTTAAACTACTTGCACTATTATCCATGTACAGGAGAAAATCATAAGTCATCTCCCTGATCACACTGGTGGTTGGTGGGTGGAGGTGGGGGGGGGTGGGGGGTATTTAAGGGGTGAATTATTTTGTGCCCATAACGTGACCCTGGGTACACATACACACAAGATGTGGTGGAACTTGACCCAGCGTTTTCAGTTCTATAATTATCAGACTTCATACATACAATTGCCTTATTTTAGTCTGATTGTATATACCGAAGAAAATAAGCAAAGTTGTGATTCCGTAAAGTTTTCCGAAAGGTTTTCATTTGTCTTATAACTCCCTTAATGTTATTCTAGGTATCTAGGGAATGAGTTGACGCTGGTCAAAGAAGGTTAATATGGCCTCGTTGTTTCTGTTTTTTTTTTCTCCATGTGTTTGACATCAAACACAAAAGTTTGTTTCCGCTTGTGGTTAAACTCCAACCTCACCAGGTTTGCAGCTTTGCACTCTCACAATCGGCATGAAAAATGAATTGCCTTCATCACCCTGAGTCAATGTCCACTCTGCAAGAACCTTTATGTTCTTTTTGTGGAGCAACCTTTTCTTTGATTCATCGCACAGCATCTTACTTCCTGGCTGATACTCTATCACTGCATCTCTGCACTCTGGCCTTCAGATCTGTTGCGGGATACCCGGCATTACGCTGCTTTGCGCTATCCATGATGCTAATTGGCATGCCACTGGTTTCCAGCAGCCCTGCGATGGAACTCATGCTTGATCCAGAAAAGCTCTTTGTCTGTCTGTTTGGTATGCTAAAGGCTCACGCACTAAAAGGGAGAATTAAACGGTCAATCCTGGAAAAAGAGGACAGTGACTGCTGTGAAAATGTATGTATGAATTCCGCTGTGTGCACGACGGTCGGACTGTGCATGAAAATGTAAATTAATCCAGTGATTAAATCGCAGCAATCTCTTTCTCTGTTGGTGTTTTGCAGTAAATTAAAATGAATTTCTGCAGCTTGTGCTCCTGGCTAAGAAGGTGTTCAATCTTACCGGCAGATATACAGTATTGTGTCAATTATGAGGATGGTTCAAAATGAGACCTGGGTACTTTTGTTTATACGAAGTCGACTATAACGTGTGAAGATTATTAATTTTTGAGAAACAAAAAAAATCTTCTATGATGTTGCTAACCCATACCCATAATTACGTGTTTACTGCTTCAATACATGTGCTGAGAATATGAGAATCAAGATGGCGGCGGATTAGATCACAAAGAGGATGATGGAGCAGTGAACAACTAATACATTTCTAATCCTCGAAAATATCAAGCTCGTTTATCTTTATAAGTGATTGGCCGCATAGTATGGCGATAGTTGCCTGCAAACGACATCCACATTTCACTGCTGCGCATCATTTAAATATGGCTGGAAAAATGTACAAAATGAACCAGGTGCTCAAAACCGCGGCAACCTTGATCAACAGCAAGGACCTCAGGTTTCCATTCTGACAAACAGAGTACAGCCACTGAGATTGGGGGCATTGTGACATCACTTCCTCGAGCACTCTGGGGACTAGTGCAACAGCATCTTTTAATGAGAGCATGGAAATTAAAAAATAAATGTCCCAACTCCATCATGGATGCAAACCAGTGGGGTTTGTCCATGCTCTATCCTTCAAATGCTGAATGCCAAGCAAGGAAGCAGTAAATGCAATTTTTTAAATCCTTGGCATGACTCGGCCAGGGTTCAAATCGCCGATGTCCCAGATTCAAAGCGGATGTTCTTGCAATTAAATGACAAGTTAGCGATTGTTCTAACTAATTTAATATAGAGTTGGTAAAAGTCCAGGTCAAATTAGAACCATGCTCATAACTAACATTTACATAATTCCATTATTTAAACCGAAGGTCCGTGTGACACTAACTTTGTGACTATATTATTGATGCACATATATTAGTTTATTTTACCCTCTTGTTATCTGTTTCTTTTGTTATGTAATAATTTTGTTCATCTACGTGTCCATATAATTGCATTATAATACTTTAAAACAACTAATATAGCACTTATGTGGTGGTGAATGTCCGGTATGGTGAGAACTGCTGAATGTCCAACGGTGTTTCTTGCTGAACTTATATACTTTTACAAACTTCAGAGAAACATAAATGCTAGTGGAGTAATGTTTCCATGCTCACAATACTTACGGATAGTTCTTCAACAATACTTCCGCACTTGTATGCAAATGTTCTCCAAGAAAGGAGCATTCACTCCACTGGGGGTTGTGGGCGTGAGCTTTGTACATGGTCTCGTACTAGGATGTTCATCATCATCCCTACTATCATGGCCTATTTTAAACCGCAACGGGTTTGAGCGGCATCACCGAACTGTACCGCAATAATGCGATGAGTTGCGCGACATTTAGCTCTCGCAATACTCAAAATGATACCACTGGTTACCGTCCGCTTGAAGTCGTACACAATGAGCCGCCATCTTTGTCCGAGTCCACATTTACGTGGCAGTAATCCACTGAGCAATTGACATCATCATTGTGCCATGTGTGAGTTAATACGTCGCACACACCCTCAGCTATAAATAAAAGTGTAACTTTCACTTGAAGCAACTCCATATCTAAGAATATACAATTCGAGGTATATTGATGGATTTTTATGCTAGATTGCACTTCTTAATTACAGCTAAAAAAGACTTTTGTCCATTTTTCAGTTGACAGAGGTCCACCAGGACCTCCCGGAGTTATTGGCCCAAAAGGAGAGATGGGAAACCCCGGTCGATCAGGCGGAGGACAACCTGGAGAGCCGGGTAGTGATGGGGCGCCCGGTTTTCAGGGTCCACCAGGAAGACGTGGACCTCCAGGGATGGTTATCCCAGGTTCGTTTGCTCACCGATTTTGTTCCGTTGCTCTTTGGTCATTCCGATTGAGATGCTCAGCTGCCTGTCCCATCTGCATTCATGCAAACATCAAAGATCACCTGATATATATTTCACAACTCTCTGCCTTTTGGCTTTTACCCGGCAATTGTTCACATCTAATGGGATGAAAAAGTAACATCAGGTGAAATCTCATGTGTAAGTTCATCATATCAGATGTGTATGTTAAGTTTGTTGTGTGTGCATGTGAAGCAAGCATGACAGATCAAATGCTATCGTTCTATGTTTAAGTTTCATTGTTTGTCCTGAAAATTTGCACAAACTTTGGTGCAGTTCAACAACACCGAGCATTTAACAATACAGAGCCTCGCCAGGTTTTATCCACAGCGTGTGTGTGTGTGTGTGTGTGTGTGTGTGTGTGTGTGTGTGTGTGTGTGTGTGTGTGTGTGTGTGTGTGTGTGTGTGTGTGCGCGTGCACACGTGTGTATGTGTGCTTTCTCTTGGTGAGTTTCTTATTGTCCTCCATCTCTCTGTTCTTCCTTTTTATTTGTCTATCCGGAGAGGTGAATCTTGCAAATCTTTTTTGTAAGGTTCATCTGGCTGTGCCTTGATGGGTTTGATGGTGTAGGAGTAGCAGCCGAAACCCAAATCCCATCCAGGTTCCCCTGATGACTCCTTCTATGTCTATTTGGATTCCTCCTGATACTCCATTGCTGTCTCTGGTCAGTTATTTGATTACAATGAACGATGTAGATTACAGTACATTGGCACGGACAAACACACCCTCAGTAACTGGCATGGCTAACTTGGACAGGATCCATATTTGAAGTATAAAATCGACTTGTGCTTAAATTAGACAACTTTGTGGATTTGTGCTTCAAGCAGCCTGGGCATACTAGTCATGACCGTAGACCCTGCAACAGTCTCAGACCATTGACTCAACTGGCCTGCAAAAAATATGGTTAAGGCTGCTCCGATGCGCTCGTTGAGCCCGTGGTCTGAATTATACTGAAAGTCCTGAGAAAAATGTGGATGTTATCGAGAACCACAACAAATTGAAAAACACAATTTGCTGCGGTTGGCGCTGCTGTTTGGGATCTGTGAATTATTCACATTTGATTATACTTAACAGCACACAGACCAAATACAATAACCTGTCCCCCCCCCACCCCCGTGGGTGAGGCTAAAAGAGTCCAGGAAATTTAATTGAAGTTGACAATTGATGATTAGTTCCTTAATTCCTCTGTTTCTTCCTGTAGTTCCTTCCAACCAAACTGGCCTTCCAGGTATTGCTGGTAAACCAGGAGGCATAGGAAGTCCTGGAAGTCCTGGAAGCATGGGGCAAAGAGGTTCGTGTTTCCACTCTGTACTGAACTTTTCAATGCATCTTTGTTCATTATTTATTCTTATTAATTTTTTAATTGTTTTGATGATTTTATTTTCAGGTAAGGGGATGGGGGGGGGGGTATCACTGCTTTTCATATCAATACATTTTAGTGCCTATCTCTAGTTCTCCTGAGAGCACGAGTCCCTTTATAGGTGATCTGAATGGCATGAACGGTCAATAACAGTTTGTTGACTGGAATCACATGTAGACCACACCAGACAGACTGCCTTTCTCTGAATGTTATTCATGAGCCATCTGAGTTTTTGTTCTTTTTAAATGAATCATCTTTGAGTAACATAGCAAGATGACCCTCTTCTTCAGAAGCTTAGAATCCATTTCATAATAATGAGCTGGCTTTGAGACTTCTGGGATGCCAGCGTAGTGTGCTCACCCCCTCAATCAGCACTAAATATGTCATATTTTAAATTTGAAAAAATACCTATAACTACAGTGTACAAACCTCAAAAGCACATTTTTATTTTGACCTTGAGGTCCTGCCATTGTGAAACATTTTGGGACTGTAATGTACAGGAAGTAAACATAAAAATGGAAACATCAATGTAAAGTCACTCAACAGGGCATTGGGCCACCATGCGCAGCAAGTACGGCCTGCATGCACCATGGCATAGAGTCCACCAGCATCTGGAATTCTGTAGGAGGGATGCAGCACCATTCTTCCACGAGAAAGTCAATCAGCTCACACCTGTTTGATGGAGGATGGAGGCGGAAAAATGTTGTCTCAGGAGTCATTCCAGAATATCCCATAAATGCTAGATTGGATTCAGATCTGGTGACTGAGAAGACCGTGACATATGGATAACATCAGTGTCATGCTTATCAAACCATTGGGTGACCACACGTGCTCTGTGGATGGGGGCATTGTCATTGTGAAAGACAACCCTCCCGGCAGGAAAGAAATGCTGCAACATGGGTGGTGAAGATGATCACTCAGTACCATTAAGTAGCCATTGGCATTGAGCTTCCCTTATAAGGGAATGACTGCACTCAAACCATGCCAGGAAAATGTGCCCCACAATATTACAGAACCATTAGACCCCTTCACTGTTGGAACCGAGCACTCAGGGTTATGGAGTTCTTTAGGTTGGTGCCGCACGTGCACTCGTTCGCTTGTCGAGAACACAGTGAAGAACGATTCACCTGACCATATCACATTTCTTCACTGCTCAGTAGTCCATTGCCTTTTTCAATATCCCTATTCGTTGACTCCCTGTGGTCAATGTCTGGGCATTTGTAGGAGAGTCACTTCTTGTGGACCCTTTTCTTATAAATGGTCACTGGACCCATGTCCAGGGGAGCCTTCCCTTTGTCCAGGCCCCACCCCTCCTCTGGTGCTTCTTGGTTTACCAACCATTGGGGTTTTTGGCCTTCTCGACAGAGGCGGAGCTGGATCCTTCATCTTCCCATGGTGGGGTCTCCTGAGTAGAGGCTGCTCCATCTGCCCCTGCCACTGGAGCAACCACCTGTCCTTTGGAAGGGTCCTTTGCCCTGAGGTCCATGAGCCCAGTGCTTGACGTAGCCACCTCCTGATCCATCCTCTCCCCCCCTCTTCCTTGCTCCCCTTCACCTCTTCCTTCTCTCTCTTCTTCTTCTCCTCTTTTCCTTCCTTCCTCTTCTCCATCCTCCTTCTGTCCCTCCTTACTGCGGTGGGGGAGGGTGACACGACAGGCACTAGCACCACCATAATTGGTCCCGAGGCAACACCCCTGCCCCTGCCCACAGACGTGTGCATCTTGCTCTCATAATTATGCAGGCAGGAGCAGAAGGTATGCCCGGGCAGGTGAACCACAGATGTTGCACTACACCTGGGAGATGCAATGTTCTCTTACAAGTCCCAGCTGGCCATACTGCAAGCAAAATTGTTCTTTGCTCCCAGAGACTAGGTGGCCCAGCCGTCCACATCTGCGGCATATTTTCGGCTGTCTTGCATAAAAAACAGCTTGCCTACGATCCAGCCTAATGATTATCCCATTTAGGATATGAGTCACCTTGCCATCCTCCTTGACCCGAAACATGACACGAAATTTCTGGTCTATATACTCAGACCATTTCAGATATACAGTACAGTGGTGGAGTCTTAACATCCACATATCTTGGCAACCAATACTTCACATCGTAATCTGTAATGCTCTCGTTGTCAAGGCAAACCATCACGGCGCTCTCATGGTCAGAGAGGGCCTCGACCGCCCAGTCAGCTAGAGACCCAGCTGAACGAGCAGTAGTCCACCTCACCCAAAACTCAGCAAGCCTTTCAGCAGACTGAAAGGATACATCAAAACCATGGGCCAAGGAGATGAAGCAATAGAAATCCTCAGCCTTGAATTCCAGTACGTCGAACAACACTGTCCGACCAAATACTTCACTCATCGGCATGGCTCCTTCCTCGGCAAACATGAACCTGATGCAGTTAATGGCTCCTGCTAGCCATTCTGGAGTCATGCGGAGGGCAGAGACAACATTAGGATCGAGGGTGTGTAAGGGGAGTGGTGGTGATGGGTCCACGCGAGGCTACCTTCCCGCCTGGTGGGCAAGGACCGCCAAACAGGAGGAAAGCTGGGGAAAATCAGGAAAGGAAAGACGAACAAAAGCACAGGACTAACAAGACAAAAAGTACAAGATAAACAAATAGAAGATATGAGGGAAAAGAAAATTGTGCAGAACAAGCACAACAGGCGAGCAAGCAGCTTGAGACAGGAACTCCAGGTGAGAGATTTCTCCTCTTGCAGCCGTACTAGCCATAATTATAGGCAACTAGGCATGTGCAGCAGTTTTATGCATGACCCTAAGCATGCTGGGATGGTATTTGTTCAATTAACACATGGGCCACACCTGCGTGGAAGCCGTTGTTTTTAATATACTTGGTGTCCCTCATTTACCCAGGTGTTTCCATGTTTTTTGTCCACGGCCTCTATGTGAGGGCTTCAATTCCATGAACGAGATACTCACAATAGACCGAGACTTTAAAAAAAAACAAAAAAAAAACACTATAACAATGGTCAAATATAATATCAAGATCCGGATATTCACCAAAATCGAATCAATTTATCCTCGTCACTCACCCAAAGTGTCCACCAAGTTTCGGCCGAATCCGTATCCAACTTTTTGGGATATCGTGCTATATATTGGTTTTTGGCTCCGTCTCTCAAAGGTGAAGAATCACTGAAAAATTCTAGTGTCCAGGTGTGGATCCGGATCTTCACCTAAATCTAACTAATTACTCCCTGTCACACACTGAACCTGTCCACCAAGTTTCATACGAATCCGTGCATAACTTTTTAAGATACCCTGCTCACAGGCAAACACAGACAAACGGACAAACAGACAAAGAGACAGGGGTAAAAACATAACTTCTGTCCACCTTAAGTGTCGTAGGTAATAAAAACATATTTATATATTTTCTCGTGAATTAAATGTTTGTAACAAAGTTGGGAAAAAAAAATATAAAAGGCCACATTTCTTGGACTATTGTGAGTGTCTCGTTCATAAGAGTTTTCCACACGGCGCATGTCTGATGTAAAATGAGCATTGTTTAGAGCTTATAGAATGCGCGTTCTAAGGAATTTACCTTTTGGTGAAAGGAGAACTATATTTGAGAAAGCAAACAGTGCCAAACGCTGGGATTTGAATTGCATTTTCATGTAATTTACACTTCATACATGCAAGTAGAATCTGCAACAAAACCATCAATTTGTTTTTGTATATCATCGCTCCATACAAGGATACGATGTGGGATGGGGGTCTACTGAATGCCCCACAGGTGTTACGAAGTAAAGATTACGCTGGACATGGTGCTCAACAAACTTCACAAAGATGCTCAAATGAGATACTTCAGCAATACCGTGCAGGTTGCGACCTATCTATGCAAGGTGGCGGTGATGGCAGTTAGTCATCTCGTAGAGTACATAAAAATCTTTAAAATGTCAGAAACCCGCAGAAATTATAGAAAAAAACCATTATAGAAAAATGAGGATATGATGTAAAAAAAAAAAAAGGAATAATACTACAACACCACTGCAGTAGTAAGGATTGTCCTTGAATGCACATAACTACCCTCCATCATGCGCAACAAAGCTCCTCCGCCACCTGTAGTTGAAAAGACCGTAAACCATGTATGACACTTTAGAATGATACGCTGCTGAGTGTAATGACTGCTAAGCATGACTTCAGCAAAAAATAGAATCTTGTGCTTTGCTGTGCAGGAGACCCTGGCGACTGCCTCTGCCGGACCGGTCCACGACCGGATGTGGACGATGGATTTCCTGGTCCTCCAGGGCCGCGGGGCCGGGCAGGAAATCCAGGATTTTCAGGCCTCAAGGGTCTGCCTGGTGACCGGGGCTTCCCTGGAATGCCTGGTGCCAGTGGATTTGGGGTACGATATTTGCTTCTTCTTCATGTGACCTACGATGTGTGATGGCTAGGAATCGTATCATCGAGATGTAAGGTGATTGCTGTAAAATGTAGAACCAAGGCCTTTTTTTTTTTGAAGCATGCATCACTACACTTATGATTATTTGGAGTAATTGGTGGCTGAGCCTTGCCTATGTAATCGTTTTTATTTGGCTGCGATGTGATTTTACACGTCGGATTGTCGTGGTTATTATTATTATCTACCCTTATATAAAACACAATGTGTATTGGGTTTCCGAAATAGGTGACCCTTATTGTCAGTAATTCTGTCTGTTTGTTTGGATGTTTGTTTGGATGTTTGTTCGTTTGGCATCAGCATAATTGGTAGTAAACGTGGGCGGATTTTGACCAAACTCGGGTGGTAGGTACATCTTATGACCTTGTGCTTTGGAAATTGTGATGGTTGCTAGGGACGTTTTGGTTCCCTAGCAACAACCAAAAAACCTTCAAAATCGGTACCGTTCACGCGAAATCAATTCCGAAAGCCATTGTCCCACGTAGGGTTATGAAATTTGGCACGAATGATCTCCAGGTGATGCTCTATCAAATACATTCCGTTTTTTGTGATATATGGAATACTTTACCCGCAGCACCCCCTACAATTAGGGTATGCGCAAAAATTGGCGAAAAATGAAGGCCCCTAGCGACCAGGTGAGTGCATCGATACGAATTAAACTTTGCAGGTTCATGGTACTCAATGAGTACTTCAACTTTGCCTCAGGACATATTGACCGATTTCGCTTAGGTCAGGGGTCAAAGGTCAATTAGTGCAAAAATCGATAATATGCGAGAGCTGGAGGTGCCTTCGCGCCAAATGCTACTCCTCCTCGGGTTATGTTCGGATGGTCATGAAAATTCACACTGATCGTCTGGAATACATTGTACGCAAAGGATCGAGCCGGATTTTCGATTTAGATCTTTGTTCACCCACAGCATCCCCTCGAATTTTGGGGATTTCCGATTTTAAACCGCATTTTCGGTACTTTTCATTCAAATGGATACCTAGTAGTTATCAATAGATGGAACTCTACTGTAGATGAGATTTGATATGCATAATCTTAAGGTGATTCCCTATCCACTATATGACATCCATTTTGCTCTATATCTTATAGTTTCCATGCTCAGCGACCCATCGCCACCTACCGGCTTGTCTGTGTATTTGTCTGTCCCCCTTAAAAAAGATGGTTTCAAGTAGGGGTTTAAAGGCCAATCTTTTAACATGACTGTGTGTTCACGATCGGTATTGTCTATTTTTGAGGATTAAAAAAAACACATAAAACATTTTCTTTTAAAGAGTAATTACATCTCTTTTATTGGAATTGTGGATGGTGACTTGCAAGCCGGGCATCAATGGCGGTGTACAGAAGTGTTTTTAAAAATAACAATAAATAGAAGGGAGGTGGTTGGGGTTCTTAGATGCTTTGAGGGATGCTTGTCTAGTGATGCCTGCTCATCTAATGTGATGGAGATGGATGCTCGCAAGGACCGGGAGGTGATGGGTGGGCGTCGGGTGAAGGCATCGACTGATGACCCACAAGGAGAGTTGAGGTGCACATGTAGCTTCTTAGTGTGGTGACTCCTTTCCCATGTAGACACGTATTATTCTGCAGGAGCATGCACCAGGGCAAGTGTTGAGGTGCATAAGATAGTGAAATCAGCTCTCCAGTTGTGGCCAGGTAGTCTGCGGATAAGGTTAACTCTATCAGCTGTTTTCCCTGCTCCTTTCTATGCATGCTGCTTGAAGGTCAGGTACCTGTCCATTTGCACCCCAAAGTATATGGACACAGGTCATGTATCGGCATGGCCAGAGAAGGGTGGACATTGTGATTGATGCTTGGGACACGAGTGGCCGTACTTCATATGGAGAGCAGGTACAGAGCACGGAACAAGAGCCTGAATAACTTACCCCTGGGGCTTGCTCTAGCTCTGGGATACCATGCTAACTGGCACATTAGCCACTCGTGCTCTTGCACTCTTCTCTGTAGGTGTGAGCACATTCAGCCAGAGAAACCTTTTATACGAAGTTGAGGCTTGTGGAAGAGGTAAAACAGAACAGAACAGAAAGAACATAGTTTAAAGGGGGTTGGTGGAATGGGGGGGGGGGGAGGTAGACACACTCACAGCAGTGTGGAGGACACAACACAGGGACGATTGGATGAATAATGGAACAGATGGGGGGAGATGCAGGGGATGAACAAGCTGGATACAAGTTTAAACACACAAGAAGGACTTGAAGAAGAGGAAAGGAAAATCGGAGATGAAACAGCAATGGAACAAAATATTTATTTCACGGCTGAGATTGAGGGCCACCAACCATTGTTTGGAGAGCAAAAGCAGCATTTCTAAGATACAGTGACCAGGTGGAAACTGAACTGATGGTCTGAGATCAAACCATTATAGAACAAGGACAAATGTGTCCAAGAGCCGCGTCCTAAAGGATTTATCTTCACCAGAAGAAGAAGAACAAGAACAAGAAGAAGACGAAGAAGAAGAAGAAGAAGAAGGGGGAAAAAACAACAACAACAACAACAACTTCCGATATTTCGTCACGTGCCTTGACGGAGCCAATAGCGAGACCCGTCCTGGACGATCATCGTTCATGACGAGAAAATCGTGTATTTACGAAATTACAATACATTAAATGGAATAATCTTTAAATAGTAACGTGAACTTTTCGAACTTTAAAGCAAAAGTCCGAATATGTTTAAAAGTTCATGATAGACGCTCTCAAAAGGCACCGTCTATGTGAGGATGTGTGCAGGTGTTTAGTATTTAAGGAGATCTGGATCCTGGATCTAAAAGAGCTGAGTCCTAAAGATTTTGTCTTCACAAGAAGGACAAGGACAAGGACAAGGACAAGGACAAGGACAAGGACAAGGACAATGACGAGCTCTCTTCGAGCTGTCAACTGTGATGATCAATTCCATGTGTTTTTTGACATAATTGGAGGTTAGAATGAAGAGGATGTGCTGTTGTGCCATTTTGTGTAATCCACTGACATTGGTTGATTTTGAAGTAGATCTTCTTCTTCTTCCTCTTCTTCTTCATGTGCATGAGCCCATGGCTGCTGGTTACATCATCAATTAAAGGTGCAGCTATGCCGCTGACGCATTGTCTCTATTACCAGTACACTGGTCCTTATTTTGCCGACCTCAGAAGGATGATAGGCTGTCATCCCCACCTGGTGTTAATTCAACGGTTGAGGGCTCAAACTCAGGAGCTTAAGATCCCAAGCCCCCACCATAACTGCTAAGCCAACACTCGGCTTTTTTTAAGTAAATGATAGGTGACCCAGAGAAAATTATTGGAGAAACAGCAAAAAGATGATATGCAAGAGTGGTAGAGCTGAATTTTAGGACACGGGCACCGATGTCATCTGGGTCCATTGTGGAGTCACAATCAAGAGTTGGCAGAAACATCTCACCTTTTCAGGTGAGGAGAGTGTCCAGGAGTGGTTGAGTGCAAGTGAATAGGATAGGTACAGGGAGCAAGGGGACGGGTATGCAAGATTTTGAAGCAAACACAGGATTGAGACATTCAGCCTTCTCATGGGCAGAATTGGATCTGATGCCATTTGAAGGAAGGAATGAAGAGCGACCATACGCCAGAGACAGACTTACTAAGGAGACACCAGGTTGTTGAGGAAGAAGACAGCTTTGAAAGTTCAGTCTTGAGGTTGACGATGTTATTTTCTGACTGTCCTGAGAGTGAACATACACTTATGTTGTGTCTCGTTTGGAATGACCTGAGATTGCCTTCAGTTGGATTTGCCTTCCATGAAGAGAAGGCAAGTTGTTTGAAGGCAACTGCCTTACCACTGGGTTCATTGTACCATGGATGGGAAGATGGGCATGATAGCTGCAGACAAGATGGGATACATCTATGCATGAGAGAAAGCAGGCTTTTCTTAGAACAATTCCCAGGTGGCATCATCGGTGGTGGTGGAGGTGGAATTGCAATCCTTGTCAGTTGGTGAAACCTAAAAACAAATTTAGTATTGCTCCACAGATGCTGCTAGTGAGCCGTTCATGGCACTTGAGAGTTGGTGTACGTCAAGGCCGGACCCTTCCAATCCTTTGTACAGCTGGAGAGACATGATGTGCGTCCTTTGTTTTTTGTGGCTCACTGATGCTGCAAACTTTTTGTGAGCCCGGTGGTGGCGCTCCATCCTGTTCATCGCTCTGACAATACCCAGTTCCGAGGTGGGACCTTTCCTTTATGAAAACATCGATGTGCCGTTGCTTCTGAAAGGCAGAAGCCATTGTGATTTGTGACCCGGTATGTTTGTAGCCCTCCTGAATGAGCCATTGAATGCCTCATCATCTCTCGATGATACCGTTCCAGTTCAATCAGGCATTTCCTTCATTTCATTGTTACCTTGTTGTCCTTACAGACCACTTTCTTGTGAAAATGGATGTGCCTACTTCAGGTTTGTATTGCACCGACCAGTTCTTAACTGACAGTTTGATTTTCTGCACAGCCCAAATTGATGCACCTCCATTTAGCCCGCTTAATACACCTTGCATTGAATGAAATACCGGACTGCCTGCAGCCTCTGTTTTAAATGCTGCTTGAGCATAAGTAATATTTTAAAAGGATTTTTTTTAAGGATTTGCCCTTCATTGGATCCAAAGAGATTTTGATTTGACGAAGGGCGAACACCCAAAACGTCAGCTTCATTTTTACCTCCCACAGCATGAGTTAACATACATTTGTCAACTTATACTTGATTTTAAAAAATTTGGTTGATGGACCGCCAACAAAGATCACCAGGAACCTTGGGAAATGTACCGGACTCGTATTCCTCCAAGGTAAGGTTCAACTTAGGATAAGATTAATGACGTTGATATAATAGGGTAATATCACTGTGCCATTTATAAAGTAAATATTTATTTTAACATTACCACATTCGGGCATTTTAATGTGCCATTTCTTAACTGCTCTGCAACTGGTCCAAACATCCAAGTACATTATCCAAACATCCATCCATCCATCCATCCAGAGTGTTAGTGCTGCCCAAGCAGTGTCCTTGGTTATCCAGCACAATCCTGGGCAGGTCACCACTCCAACACAGGACACCAGCAAGCTGGTACTCATTTTGCCAACCTCAGAAGGATGACAGGCAGAGTCAACCCCACCTGGTATTAATTCAACAGCCAAGTGGGATTTGAACTCAGGACCCTAGGGATCCCAAGCCCACCACCCGAACCATTAAGCCAACACTAGGCGTACATGATGCTATCTGACTTGATATTAATTATTAGCCCCCATTGGACTTAGTTCGAAACAGGGGCTTATGGATTTGTTCTCGATTTCCATATCCGTGCGTGCGTGTGTCCACAACCATATCTCGGACATGTGTGGACAGATTTATTTATTTATTTATTTTTTGCAGGTTGGCCTGCCAGGAGAAGTGGGTCTGAAAGGACCAAAAGGCAGTAAAGGAGAATCCTTTTTTGCAACTGATAAAGGTGCTGCACAATGCCACAGGAAAACCATGATGTGCCATCCCATCTGCCTTTGTTGAAGAATTATTGAAAGATTTTCCAGATTTCTGCAAATGGCAGATTTCTATTTGTTTTAACCTCACGTGCGCAAAGAGAAAAGCAGGGTTATTAAAGCAATTGGTTCACTTAGTCGGTCGGTCTGTCTGGCTAAAGACGTCAGTCGAGGATCGAGGAACTACTTCATTTTAATTGAATGTTATATTTTGAACACTGTAGAACATAAATCAGACAGAACATGAATCAGAACATGAACCTGTGGTTTAGCAGCATTTTGGCCCTGAATCTGGCAAATCATACGGAATCTAATTCCGAGCGAGCACGCACACAGAGGATTAAAGTTATAAAAAAAAATTTTTTAGTCTGTCTGACTGTCTGGCAGTCAAACAAGATTGAAAATAGGAGGGGGGCCATTTATCGGCTCTTGGATTCCTCCATCTCATGACCAATGTCCATTTCCCTGATGATGGAGAGAGCCAGCAGGACCTGATCTGTTTCAGCCAGTACCACTTAATGCATGTTCCACCCTGTTGGGCCTGTTGTGTATTGGGTTTTTTTTTCTGGCCTTCAGGATGAAGCTGCATCATTTTGTGGAGAACATCCATTAGCTTCGTCTTTAAAACAAGACAGAGGCAGCAACTAACTTCCAATGACATGACATAAATTGTTTACACCTGAGTATGGAACGTGTGCAACATATGAAGCTGTTTTGGGTCTAATTTGTCATTAGTTTGTGTTGGTCGTAAAGGAGTTTACAACCAGTTCTGAACAAAAAGTGTATTTCTGCTCAATACTACATTATCCTACCTGTCTGTGCACATGAGGTTGCCAAAGATCAATGTATAATTTGTAACTTTCTCTAAATATAATTTTTCTTTAAATTAAAAAGATGCTTGCATTGCCTTGTGCTTTTCTCATTCAAACTCTCTCCCATTTATCCACTTGTTTCCTAAACTGGACTTGTATATGTTTGCAGGATGTAAAGGAAAACCAGGAAATCCAGGGAACCGAGGTCCATCTGGCCCAGTAGGACAGCCAGGCAGAAATGGTGTTCCTGGGACTCCTGGTCTGAAAGGAACTCGCGTAAGCAAAATCTGACATCTTAGCTAGTCTTGCTTTAAAATATGCACAAGTTGCACAAAGATGTGCACAAAGATGTGCACAAAATGCACGAGTTGTAGAAAATACAAAATTAGATTATTTTTCAATATTATTATTTGTTCCAGGGTGATGCTGGTGTGGGCTACAGAGGAGACAAAGGATTCCCTGGTGCAGCAGGAACTCCAGGTCGCCCTGGCTTTCCTGGTGCTCCCGGTCAAGGCTTTCCTGGTGGGCCTGGCCAAAGAGGTTCACCCGGGGATGCTGGTTTCATGGGCATGCCAGGAACACCTGGTCCCAAAGGCATACCAGGTGTGGCCTTATACCTTGTCTGCACCATTGTACACCAGAGAATCAGACACCTCTTTGCATTCTATGGGATTGGTATTCACCAATCTTTTTTTGTTTACTTATTGTGTTATTGTTATTCAATTTTTCTTTTATCATTATACATGTTTAGATATTTATGGACAAAGCCAATTTATGCATCAGAGCACTTTTAGACCAAATGCAGCTGAACACCGCAAGACCGACTACAGCAGAAGATTACAGGACTGAATGCAGCTGCTATTGGACCGAATGTATCAGAATGGAATTTCACTGAATGCAGCCAAATACCCATGAGACCAATAGCATACGAATAGTGTTGCTGTGTGACTTCCTCAAATTCATTTTGATGGATGTTTATCTTAGCAGGAGAGTCTACTCATACTGCAACTTCTTTGAATCTGGAATGGCGATGATCGGTTTGAATCTGGAGAGGCAATGTTCCGTTACAATTCCAATCTCAATTGTTTGCTGCTATGAAATGTATACGGAGTCATTTTATCCCAAATATGCAAGCTTACATGTCTGGGTAAAGAATTTTAACATTAACTCTGATGATTCCTGGATGAACTGCTCTGATATCCTGCTTTGCTCTTGAAGCTTCCCCTTTTGCTTTTGCTGCATTTGGAGCAATCAACCAGTTGCTCTATCATGGATTTTAACAAGAATACGTTTGTATTAAGGCTTTTGAACTAAAACTCTGTCACTGGAGGGTTCACTGGAGGTAATAGCATCGATTAGTAATGGAATTTATTTGGCTCTTTACCAACAATACATGGTTAACCCTTTGAACCCTGAACCCTGAGCTCTTAGGACTTTCGCCCCCCCCCTCCCTACCCCAACCTGGGCTCCCTCGAGAAAAATCCAGCCGCTCAGCTATATGGAGGTTTGAATAGCGGCTGGTAAAATGGCCGCTAGGGTTCAAAGGGTTAAAAAAGAAGCTTTTTTGGTGCACTTTGGTAAGCCCTTGAAGCTACAGATATAATTATTTATCATTGCTAATCTGCCTTTCATTTACTATCGTCTGAGGTCTGCTTCTTCTGCCTGCTGGTTTGAACAGCCAAGTTTCCTTTTCGTAGATTCACTTCTTCTTTTTTTTCTTTTTAGGCATATTGATTTTCATTGTCACCAATTTGTTTTGTTCTTTTCCATTTGCTTGCTCGTTTTTTCTTTGGCTGCCTCGTACTTTCTACTGCCTGACTATAGGCGAACCCAGCTGCTGTCCCTGCAAAGGAATGGGCGCTAATGAAGCGCAGGGGTCGAAGGGAGGTGAGGGATGGAGGCTGGTAATGTGTTTGAAGGAGAAAACAATCCAATGTCCCTCCACGTGCTTTGCTGGAAAGGTCTCCAGATCATACCACTGCCTCGGAAGGAGAACGTTTTGCTTTCTGTTATTCTAATAATTTCCCTGTAAATTTCTTGGCAGAAAAATTTTGGGGAAAAATGGTTTTCGAACTGGAAATTGAACGGAAATTATATATTTTGTGTAATTCTATCATTTATTTTTGGGGTAAATCATAACTGAACTCGACGAGAAACGTATCATGGATTTTTTTTCAGCAATAAATGTAATTATGTTCACATTTCCTCCTAATTGCTAAATACAGCTTCACAAAGCAAAACTCTTCTTGTTTTGGCTGGTGGGTCAAGCTTCCACAAAGCTCTGTACATCACCCATCAAGGTCCATGGAAACCATGTCATGAAACCATGTCAGGCACATTCATTTTTGGTCAGAATACAAAAAAAAACCCCGAATCTTTCATAAGATGCACATTTATGCCTCGATCTGGCAAATATTTAACAATAATTTATTGGAGATTTGCTGAGCCAGTTATTCCCGGCCTCAGTCTTCCTTAGGGACGAGACCGGATTTGTAAATGTGCCTGACACGGTTTGTCAAAACGACTGTGCGTGCTCAGTTCATCGGCACCGGACATCTACGCATCGGCACCAAAAGTTTTTTTTTTTTTTCCATTTCCATCCTCATCTCTCAATGTTTCTGAGGAACAAATGTCTGTTTGAATCCGTCCATAATGTTCAAACCATTTCCACATCCATTTCTCACTGTGCTGGGGAGTGCTGTTTAAATGCAGCCATTCCGTGCGACCATCTCAACACGTAAATTGTATCAACCTATTATTTTGCTCAAGGCCCGGGCTGTTCCACTGACTCCATTAATATGGTCATTCAGAAAACATTTTGAGTTTTGTTCTTGTGGGATATAAAACTTTTCAACTCAAAATCACATGACCTTTGGTAAATTATTGGCTTAACGGTTGTTTCAACCAATTGGGATCGAAGGATGTTAAGGCATTGATCCTTATTCTCTACTACTGCACACATGAAAACTAAATATTAATGAAAGGGGAACAATTAATCTCCAATTGTGTTTCTTGAAACGCATATAAATATTTGTTACTTTCTTTAAAGTTTTGATCATCCAAACTTTTCTCGATTAAAAAGGACACAACTTGTTTCGACCTACACCTGCCCCCTCCATTGTCCCTGGCATACTCATTTAGGGTTTCACAATAAGGAAAGCCCGGGCCGATATGACACGTGATTCCCTCTTAATCTGTTCATTATCCTTCCGTATCTTTTCTACTCCACTCCCATTCTCTCCTTCAATTCCCACAGGTGACACGTGTGCGAAGAAAACGCATGGTCCACCTGGTCCCCCAGGCCCTGCTGGTTACCCGGGTAAGTAGATGGAACTTTCTCATGCTTTGACCTGTTTGGCATTGCCATCTGAACTCATGACTCATGATGCTGGTAACCCAGTTCGTCATCATTATTTAGTATGCAGCGCATTGCTGCTGGCTTGCATCTTGCTGGGGCCACTGCTGTGCTACTGATACATTAGGTTAGCAGAGGAATTTCTAATTTGTTCATGGTGCCGACGATAGCTCGCCTACTCTTCGTGAAGGATGACATTTAATCTTTATCAGATGGAACACCAAGCCTAACGTCCGTCTGAGGGACGGCACCCACATATCAATGCCTCACATTGTTTGCAAAACACCAGCATGACCGTTTATAGCTGGGTCAAGATTCGAACCCAGGCTAGATAGAGTGTGCTTACCTATAGACTGCCCTGCCATGCTGTGAAACCCAGGTTTAAATCCCATGTACTATCAGCTTGTCCATTATTACCCGGTGTGTGAAGCGAAAAGCGGGGTTAAGCAATTAGTTCACTCTGTCTGTCTCTCTTCACATGTCAGTTGATGATCGAGGAAATACTTCATCTCAATTAAATTTTCTATTTTGAACACTGTGGAACACAAATCGGAACATGATCCTGCTGTTTAGTAGTACTTTGGCTCTGAATTTGGCAAATTGTACGGAATCTCATCCCGAGTGCACATGTGCACAGAGGAGTGAGGAATTTTTTTCACTGTCTGTCTGTCTGTCTGTCTGGCAGTCAAACAAATTGAAAATAATTCCTAACAGGAAACTTACTGTTTTTAGCGATGTCATAAAGGACACAAACAACAGGCACAAAGAACTAATGTAACGTGTTCAATAAGGTGCTGAAAAAGACGATCCATTAAAGGCGGTAAACTTCCAAATAAAAGTATTTTCCAACAGACTTTAAAACTTATTGAATTTTACTGTAAACTTGAACACTATAAAACACAAATCATGTTGTTGGCACTTCTGAAAACCTCCAGTTGAGCAGTACTTGGACAAAACATGATGCCATTTTAACGCTGTTTCAGTTATCGCCCTTAAAGATAAAATGGAACGCAACAGGTCGTCGTGCCTTAGTTGAAAGTAAGATGTACAGGTCAAATTTTTGACTGGTGTTGGCTTAATGGTTATGGTGGTGGGCTTGGAATCCTGGGATGCTGAGTTCAAATCCCCCTCAACTGTTAAATAAATACCAGGTGGGGTTGACTCTGCCTGTCATCCTTCCGAGGTTGGCAAAATGAGTGCCAGCATGCTGGTATCCTGTGCTGGAGTGGTGACCCATCCAGGGTTGTGCCCAATAGCCAAGGAGACTGCTTAGGCACCACCAACGCTCTGCACAGAGTATGGTCCCGATGGATGGATGGATGGATGGATAGATGGGTCAAAATTGTTGACAAATTGCATCAAGAAGTCTTGTTAACGTGCGTTAAAGAGCAACCGCTTGCCAGACATTAAGTTGATCAGCCGAGAAGGCGACAAGTGCTTTGAAATTGAAGATAGCCTGTCCACAATCTGATACTGAACCGCACATTTGAGGTTTTGATAGACAAGCCAATATGAAACTTGAAGAAGCTGTTCACAGAACATCACTGGAAGTGCATTGTGTGGAGGGATGAATAGCAATGCACATTGTTTGCATCCGATGTGTGAGTTTGGATTTGGCATCAACGCGGTGAAAGCATTCTCTGAAATTTAAATCCAACAACGAAAGGTGGAGAGTGAACCGTTTGATGACACGGACTGGGTACTTTGGTTATGCCTCATCCTGGGGATAACAGGAATGGAAAGGGAACAATGAATGCTTCATCAGACTTGTGGAATTCTGGAACATGCTGCACTTCAGGATTTGATATGAGGCTTTTACATCTACCACAATGACTGACAAGACACCTTTCCACAATGCTGTATGTATGAAGAATTGCATCAAGGACAACGATGTTGAAATATACAGTGACTTCAACCCGATGTATGATGTTTTGGAATGTGGCCAGGGGACTAGAATCAGAAGAGCACAATCCGACACTGAACCTACACTTGCTGTGAAGAAGGATTGAGTGTAATTGTTACTGTGGATAACAACCTGAGCATTTGGTTCAGTATCAGTGACAGTGACCCTGTATTTTAAATAGAATGAGTGGTTATCTCCACTAATAAAAGTCAATGCGTGTGTGTGTGTGTGCATCAATGTGTGTCTCCTCCATAACTCCAAAACCAAGAAACCAAGCAGCCTGAATCTTTGCACGTACACTAAGGGAACTGCAAAGAAGTGTAGGAGTGAAAATTGGTATTTGGGTTAATTAAAACACCCCTTTTGAACATAATTAATGGCCTTATTTAATTATATCCTTCATCAGGTGGCATCCTCAGCTGCCTCACTCTATATGGGGTCTTAAGGCGTTTCCTGGGTTACCTTGCTGGGGTCTGAAGCCGCCATGTTTTTTGGCCTGCTCAACCTTACCCTGACTTGGAACAGGCCACAACGATTTCCTAACGATAAAATTTTTTTTTCCAGTTTCCTCACTCATATTATCGAATGCCTGCTCATCATCGCTATGAATTGCTGAGTACATTGCAATGCTTATAAACGCCTGGAGACGCCAGTGTTCTTGGCTTCATTTCATTTCTGCACATGCGATCACCACAAGTATCTCTTCAACTTAACAAAATTACAAAATTTAAGCTCCAAATTTTAACTTAGCAGCAGTTCTAACCGCTAAAAAAACAAACAAAAAAAAAACTGGTCATTTGTCTATTTCGGACATAGTTTGGGCATTTCTGGGTTTATGGGTTTATATGACCGACGGCAATGGGTAATCGCTTGCCAAACCAGGCATTCCATTGGAGTGCTTGCTTGAGTGCTTAAGCCACTTGGCAAGTGCTCACCAAGCTGCTGGTTGTTCGTTTCAAAACCACTACAAGTAAGATCTGCCACTTCACTGATGGAAATAACAATCTTTGCGTAATTGCTAAATAAATGACAAAATAAAAAAAATCAATAAAAACTAACATTGAAATTTATTTTTTTCTTCTGTTCAGATGATTATATTTAGTGAAGAAAAGATTAAGGAATGTGCAGAAAGTGGAACTTCAATTGGCTCAATGCCGTGCTCTCGAACCTGCTTTTACAACCAATGACGATAGATGCGACAGGGGTCCTCTTCTTGGCAATTATGTACACACTTTGCTTTTCCCTGTTTTGTGCACTCTGCTTTCATCAGAAAATATTGATATAAATACACTAATAGTTTCTGCCATACATTAATAGTCGGCAGTGGCTCCAAACGAAGAGACATGTCAACAGCACACACGAAGATCGGATGTGGCGGGGCTTTTGGTGTGCCTGCACGTGAGCAGGTTGGAAAAATGCGTATGGGTTGGGGGGGGGCATGCATGCGGGCAGGCCTTTACCAGGTAGATAGCGTAGGTTTTATTTTTTAAATGCTCCCTCCTGGTTTTACTTGGAACATGGCGGTTAACAATAAAACGTTGCTGTTTGGGCATGTTTTATCACAATGGCAATGCCCTGGTACACTGCCTACACTCCCCTCATGCTTCCTTCCCCTGCCCTTACACTGCCTTCCCTTCACCTTACGCAGCCTGCCCTCCCCTCACACTGCTTTACCCTCCCCTCACACTGCCTTCCCATTCCCTCCCTCTCACACTGCCTCCCCTTTCCTTAATACAATTTCCTCCCCCCCCTTGCTACCCCTACACACACACACACACACACACACACACACACACACACACACACACACACACACACACACACACACACACATACACACACACACACACACACAGACACACGCACTGCCTCCGCCCTCTCATGCTTCCCTCCCCTCACGCTGCCTCCACTTTCCCCCCATGCTGCCTTCCTCCCCCCTCATGCTGCCTTCCATCCTCATGCTGCCTCTCCCCCCTCCCTCAGGTTGCCTCCCTCCCCCTCTCATGCTTTCTTCCTCCCCTTGCACTGCCTTCCCCTCCACTCACACTACCTTCCCTTGCCTCCCCTCACGCTATCCTCCTCCCAAATCCCCTCCCCCACAACACAACTTCCAGAGGTCAAGGAGAAGAAGGGTGGTCAAAGAATGTGTGAATTGGACAAATGAAAGCTTTTTTTTGGGCAGTTTGTCCCCCCCCCACCCCCCCGGCTTTCCCTCAAGTCCCCCTATCAAACGCATGTCCAGAACACCCCCTTCCCCTCCCCACTACCCTATCTACCCCCATCATCCTCCATCCCTCCTCTCCCTTCTCTCTCCCTCCCTCCCTCCCCTCCCTCTTGCTCTCCCCATCCCCCTTAATACTCCTATCAGCAAAGCGATGGTTGTATTTACGAGTTAATTAATAATTTTGCACATTCTTTACTGTCCCACTACTTTTGGTAATGTTGTACAGACACATCAATTTCACAAAATCGTATAGCACAGTTACCTTTTTGCTCATATGAACAATAATATTTCTCTTGAGAAGGTATCAGTTGATTATATGAGAAACTATTGGAGAACAATAACAAGAGATGTTGAAGTAGTGTCCACCTGTCATCTGCAGGACCTAAAGGCTTGCCAGGCATCCCAGGAGATGACGGACAGCCTGGGTTTTCAGGAGCTAAGGGCGAGCGTGGGGATCCTGGTGCTGCTGGTCCTCATGTCTTACCAGGTCTGCTTGGAAATGAGGACTGCTTTTGGTCTCTCGCTCTCAAGCTTGAATGTTTGGACACTTATTGGTGAATCGTACTGTGTCTGCATCTAATACATTATTGGAATGATACATCTGGAATATCACAACCATATATACCTGCTTAGACTGCAAGAGAATCGGAAGTGGTGCAAAATATTTCGGAGAGGGGTTTGGAGGTATGCCTCACTTGTTGAATAAACAATTCAGTAAAATTGAAAAGGCAACTTGAACAAACACGATGCTTGCTTTGGAAACAAAATGTAGCCTCATGCAAGAGCATAATGATGAAACGAGGGTACAATGAACAGTTAGACACAGCAAGCAAGGGGATGAACGAACGGGAAGAGAAGAGGGGAGAAAACACAGGAACCTGCATGTAAGTGGGTTTGGTTAGGCAGGGTTAAAGGGGGTAGAAAAGATCATGGTTATGGATTGGAGGCAGCATGAGATGATAGTGCACCGTTTGCTTGAAGCCGGAGAAGAAAGAGGGATCGAACCAGCTCTGGAAGGTGGTTTAACAAATGGGAATAAAGAGGAATAAAACAGTGAAGGTGTGCAGTAAATCTGGATTTTTGGAGTTTAATCAGGAAGGAGTTACTGGACGAAGGTGTGGGCCACAAAGTATCTGGGGAGGTCCGGTGACTGAGAGAGCAGAGCAAGATGGACCGAAAGTGAGATCTTTAAAAATAGAGGCCAGAGTAACATGCTTTGTTCTGGCTTTGAAAATGTGACAATCGGTCAATGCCAGCTGAATTGTGACTGCCTATAAATTCGAACATTTCTTCCTGAAAGTCTTACCATGATGAGAAACTCTCAGTAATATAAAGCCATGCATAACTGGAACTATGCCTTACATTTCCAGGTTTCCCAGGGATAATTGGAGATCCAGGAAGTCCAGGATTCCGTGGAAGTGATGGAGCTTCAGGAGAGCCAGGACGTCCAGGAAGTCCAGGGATCCCGGGAGCGAAGGGTGATCCAGGCGAAGTGACATTTTCGTCCATCGGACCTCCTGGAGAGCAAGGTCGCCCTGGATTTCCTGGAGCCAAAGGAAAACCTGGAGTGCCGGGATTGCCAGGACGGAGAGGTATATTATCCAGCAATGAAATATTTTAAAATGTAGCATAAAATATAAGTGTGGGGGGTAACATAGGCTATGTGGCCACGGCCTCACGCAGGGGTGTGTGGGGGGCCAGGGTAATGGGGGTGGGGTGTCAATTATCGATGTTAATGTCTACATTGTAGTGCCACCTAGTGGTGGCAGAGGGTATTACAATGTCGTTTTTTTAATCCGGACAGTGCTGAGGTGAAAGCACACCACACTGGTAAATTTGTCTTCCTTCCCTTCAACAGTCAGGTCAGGTCAGATTAGATCTGTGACTTGATGCAGGTACCATCTAAACCTGTCCTAACCTGTTTCATGGTCGGGTTGTTGGCGACTAAACCATCTCCCCCACCAAGTTTCTTCGTGAGGAGAGTGCATGATACGGACTCCCAGCAGGATGAAGAACAAAACCTGTCAAAGGGCGGAGGAGCTCCTTGTGAGCCAACGGCCATCCATATCTCATGCCCAACTGTTTATGTGGACGTCCTCCTGCAGTTGGGTTACTTTTTATGAGGAGGTTGGTGGCAGGATTTGCACTCAGGCCACCGTAAAACCCTTCATTCCGCAAAACATTCCAAAAGCATAAAAAAAATTCTGAAAACCCACTCCGTGGGAGTACCTCCTGTGCAGCTTCCCTTCGCAGGGCAGCTCAACGGATGACGGGATTGGGGCAAAGCCTTCGGGACCCCCAATCTTTGATGATAGGAGGGAAACCACTGGGTAACATTCCCGGGTCAGATTGCGGGAGAGTGTGTCGGAGTGGTGCTGAGGTGTCGTTCATCAGACGGCGGTCTCCTTGGGTTAACCTGAGGCGATCCTTTCTGGTGGGTGCCTGGAATGTCCTATCCCTAAGAGAGGATGATCACCTGTCTCTGTTATCATCTGAGCTCAATCGTTTGGACAACGATATTGCAGCTCTCTCTGAGGTTCGGAGACCGAATTGTGGCAAGATCATGGTGGGTGGTTACACCTACGATTGGTCTGGTCGTTCTGTTGGTTACCATACCCAAGGAGTTGCTGTAGCTGTGTCCAATAAGCTGACACCAATGATAACTGAGGTAACACCGGTCAACGAGCGTATTATGAGACTAAGGATTTGTCACTCCTTTGGTGTCATTTCCCTGGTCTCTGTCTATACTCCAACTGAGGCGAGTGATCTCACCATGAATGACACATTCTACGATACGCTCGAGTCTGTGGTTGATCAGTGCCCCAGGCGAGATACTCTTATAGTCTTGAGGGATTTCAATGCATCGACTGGAACAGTTTGGGATGGTTAGGAGACGTGTGTTGGTCCCCATGGGTCTGGAACTGTGAACCAGAATAGCACTAAGTTCCTTAACTTTGCAAGAAGTTCATGGTTGGTTCATGGTTTCAGTGCCCACAGGTTCATCACTAGACTTGGTATTCCAACGTTGGCGGTGTGGCAAAGGAGACTGACCATGTGCTCGTTGATGGTCGCTGGAGGATGATCCAGAACTGCAGGGTCTACCGAAGTGATTAGTTCCTCAATACTGACCATAGGATTTTTGTGGCAACTCTGAAATTGCAGTTTAAATCCAGGAGAATGGTACCATCCCAGCCCGGGCTGGATGTTGGCAAGCTCAAGGATGAGAGGTCAGCTGCGAAGTTTGCAAACAGGCTGAGTAGAGATTTTGGGGGTCTGGGTGCTTTGGGGGATCCTGAAGAGTTGTAGAGTGTCTTCATGACCACCATCCTTGATGTTGCCGATAGATGTCTTGGAACTCACCGCAAGGCGAAGAAGAATTTTGTCTCTCAAGGGACACTAGATACCATTGACCAGAGTCACAGGGCCAGGCTGAATGGCAGAGCTGAGCTGTTCAGAGAGCTATGGCATACAGCTGTACGTGTACCAAGGGTGGACAAGGAGGCCTATGTGCGAGGAATCTGTGAGGGGGTAGAGCATCACCTGTGGACAGGTGATTCTCGTCCCGCTTACAGGGGAATCCGCGCATTGCATTCCTCCATGCCCGTCCCTTGGTGTACTGCACTTCGAGCAGAGCGTGGTGGAATCTTGACAGAGGAGTCTGAAGTGAAGGCCCGCTGGGCCGGTTACATTGAGCGGTTGTACCAGGCTGATCCACCAGCTGTCTAGTTGGATGTCAGGGGTGTTACAATTCCTATTGCTGACCCTCCAATCAACTGTGGTCCACCTTCACTTGTGGAAATACAGGCTGCGGTGAACTGGTTGAAATGGGGGTAAAGCTCCAAGGATCTGTGGTATTCATGCTGAACTTCTCAAGGCTAGTGGAAATGCTGCACTCGTGTCGTTGCATGCAGTTCCGTGCTCTGCCTGGAATACAGGCATCATCCCAACTGACTGGAAGAAAGGCTTTGTTGTCCCTCTCTGGAAAGGGAAGACTGATCACCAGGACTGCAAAAACCACCGAGGGGTGATGCTACTCTCAGTGCCGGGCAAGGTCTTTGCTCGGATAATTCTTGATCGGGTCGCCACCATCTGCTTGAGCACCAGCGTCTAGAGCAGTCAGGCTTTACACCAAAGAGGTCAATGATTGACCGTATCCTTGCTCTTCGGGTCCTCACTGAATGCAGACGAGAGTTTTGGCAGGGGCTGCTTGCAGCCTATGTTGATCTCTGTAAAGCGTTTGATTCAGTGAATCTGGATGTCCTCTGGAGGATTCTTGGTCTTCGTGGGGTGCCAGTAAAACTGATCGATCTGATGTCTGAACTCTACTCTGGTACTGAGAGTGCTTTGAGATGTGGTGGTACCATTTCTGACTCATTTCCTGTTGTTACTGGAGTTCGACAGGGATGTGCACTGGTTCCCACACTTTTCAACACTTGTATGGAATGGATTCTAGGGAGGATGCTCGAGAGATCAAGCTGCGGTGCATCGTTTGGGAATGTCAAGATCTCTGACCTCGATTTCGTAGATGATGCAGTCATCTTTGCGGACACTCTAGATATCCTTTGGGGGCCCACAAGGCACTGAGTGATAAGTCAGAGCCACTAGGATTATGGGTTTCCTGGGTCAAAACTAAGATCCAGGCTTTCAATGACATCTTGGATGCTGCGATCTTGTCTGTACCTGTTTCTGGCGAGGATGTTGAGGTCACAGAGAGATCCACGTGCCTTGGCAGTGATATTCATGTATCTGCTGGCTGAAAGCCAGAGGTCGGGCCGGGGGAGTCAAGGATTGACTGGATCATGGAGTGTGGCGCTGCTGGTACTTGTAAAGGAGGACAAAAGTCCGAGTCTTCAGGTTCTTGGTGCTTCCAGTCTTGCTTTATGGATGTGAGACTTGGACTCTGACCAGGGATCTGAGACGGAGACTTAATTCCTTTGGTACCAGGTCTCTTCGGAGAATCCTTGGCTATTACTGGTCGGACTTTGTGTCCAACGAGCGGTTGCTGAGAGAGACTCAAATGAGATTTGTTACCTGCATAGTCCATGAGAGTCAGCTGCGGCTGTATGGACATGTGGCTCTTTTTCCTGATGCTGATCCTGCTCACCACATTCTCTCAGCGAGGGACCTTTGTGAGTGGAGGAGGCCAATTGGCCGACCACGTGCCTCGTGGTTGCATCAGGTTGATCAGAATCTCAAGGAGATGGGGATGGCCCAGTCATCTGCCTGGGGGGTGGCCAGTCGGAGGCCCCTGGATTACTGACGGAAAGTGGATGCACTGACGCGTTGCTCCGCGCATGTTTTCATACCTGACCTGACCTGACCTCTCCCCCCCAATGGACGGGCCTGTCATCATGTGTGAGGCATTTCTAGTGGGAAGGGACATCACAATGAATGGGTGACAAAGGAGGGGGGAGCAGGACGTGAGTATGGGGAAGGGTTAAAGCACTATGCAAGGGTAAATTTGGCAAACAGAGTAACTAATATGTCCTTCAGCGAAGCGACGGGTAGGCTCTGTTAGTTAAACTATCAATGTCAGGTGGGGAAAATGTTGAATCTGGATCCATGAGACATGGCACTTCAACCTTAATTAATGTTCATTATGATGTCCATGTATGCTTTCCTGCACAGGAAGTAAGCAGGCATAGCAGTATGTCGTGCGTTAACATCAACACACCAGGGTTGTAAAAAAAGGTTTTAGATAAAATTTTTGGGCAAAATCATATATGTATTGTAATACCCAGGTTTATCTCTCCCCTTTTTATGTTGTTTTGCAAATATGTTGTCACCTTATTAATACCACTTCTTGATATTCATCATCTCATGTAAAAAGGTCCACGTGGTCTAAAGCTCGAAATACTCAAGGGTCCAAGCTGTCTAATCTGTCTGAAGAGTGTAAGGGGCTTTAAGGGTCTTTGGAGTCTTAGGAGTCAAAAGGGTCTTTGAGTTTGTAAAGGGTCTTAGGGGTCTTAAAGGGTCCTCAATGCCTTAAAGGGTCTTTGAGGTCTTAAAGGGTCTTATGGGTTTTTGGGATCTGAAAGGTCTTTGTGGTCAAAGGGTCTCTAGGGTCTAAAGGGTCTTTAAGGATCTTAGAGGTCTTTAAAGGCTATTGTGGTCGATGAAAAAAGCCTGAGGACAATCCCGGGTTGGACTTGGTCTGTGCACCAAATGTGGTGGTTGGCGGCCTTTGTGGAAAACGTGAACATACAGACAAATATTTTATTTATTAGATGTGTGGTAATTGTTTTTTCATTTATTTATACGTGTACTTGAATTTCTTCGTGTACGTGTTCTTGAATATATCTGTCATTAATCAAAAAAAGGTAATATCATAGGTAATCTGAAATATAATACCTGACGTAGCGACATTAATTCTTTTGATAAAAATTGCTTCGATTTTCGTCATTTCGATATTCGTCGCCCTTTTCAGGAACACACCCCCGATGTAAACCGGGGTCTTCCAGCATTTCGACCATTTTTCACTGTAACAAGAAAAAGAAAGCTTCTCCATAGCTGCGCGCATCGGATGACCGACATTTCGTTTTCGTCGGCGATCAAATTCCCAGGCAGCATTATCACCGAATTTTCAACAAGGTGGAGTGACTTTCAAATCCACTTTCACTTTGGGCTCTCCAGAGATTGTTAGGTGGAATTTTATTCCGTGTTTAGTTCCAGCGATCAAGATCGACATTCACAGGGATGTCCGAAGCGTCTGCGATTGACGTTGAGCGGAGCATCGACTCTGCTCGCGCTGTATAGATGGTGTAGTCAGTGTTTCTCAACCTTTTTTTGTCCCACGCCCCACTTTGATTTTCAAAATAATCGTACGCCGCACCATGATTGGAGACACTACAGTATATACTACATCTGTATTCAAAAGGCAAAGCTATGAAAGCGATCATATCTTGATTCATTAATTCTGAATTCTCATTCCCCACCAAAATATTGCCACGCCCCACCTTGAGAAACACTGGTCGATGGTATTTCTTGTGTATGGAATTGTGGTTTGTTTGTTTTGACTACTTTTCTTAATTTGTGTGAATTAAGTCCGTGGATAATCGCACATACAAAATCAGACATTAGAGTGAAATTTTTTTTTGTAATTCGACCAAATCATCACTTTGTTTCTCTGATTTGCTACATTCGGTTGTTTTCCTTGTCAGTTTCAGTTTTCCGTTCCAAGTCACCGATTCCGTGAATTCTGTCCATTTTCCACAATTGCAGAAAATCACTGGCTCTAGATTTTACATTGAGCATTACGGTATCCAGTTTGTATTGTTCTTCTTGACAATCACAAGGATATGAAAGAAAACCCAGAAATATGAGAGGGCCACTCGGCCCATCCAACCTGTGTCATCTCCGCATTTGCGACAACCCAGGGACACAACATTTCCCTGCACAGCCATAACAACTCAATCACACCTGGCTAATCGTTGCTACTTAGCTGTACCATTCCGCCCAATATCACTGTGCCCATCTATGCACATTGCTTCCAATTATTTATCCAAATTCAGGTAAAACCAATCAACAGTCCTTGTTGCCACCGCCGTCTTCTGCGACTGTCCTAGTTGCTACCACCAAGCTATTTCATGTGTTACCAACTCAGTATAAATACTTCTGCCTTGGTTCTGTTCTGAAACTCCTCTCTTTCACTCTCCAACTGTGCCCGCTAGTTTTGGCATTGTTTATCCTGGTTTAAAAAATCTCGCTTTATCCGTGTCCATTGAGCATTTTGAACTTCAGAACATTGAATGGGAGTGGAGTCTTCAACTTCTTCGTTTGTATACAGCACAAGGCTGTGGGGTAGCATCATTGGCTGAGTGTGCAGATGTGCCACCGCTGCAATGCCCTCTGCTGATTAGAGCAAAAATTTGGAATCTGTTCATGGTGCCGATGATAGCTCACCTACCATGGTGCCGATGTCATTGCATTTTGAATGCAATGACATATTTTCCTTCATTTGGTCGTCTGACATTTTAAATTAATCTCAAACACTGCTCAAATATGCTGCTTTTGAAACAATTTTTAAAAAACAATTTGATGTAACAATCTGACTTAGCCGGACTCAAGGGGGTATCCGTTGTATATCAGGCTCTCATGCCTATTGTGGAAAACATAGACCGGATATCAATGGTTAGGTAAATCGTGTGCTTCCGACATTCCCAGCACCCAGCACCGCTCAAGGTCCCATTCCCAATTGAGTCCCATCAACCAATAAAAATGTCAATAAAATCCTCTACCAAATATGGTACAAATATGGGCAGCAATATAACACAATATGCAGAGAAATGAACGATTCGACTGATGGCACTTCAGCAATAAGGCAAAAATGACAAACTTGTAAGCAGACTTCGATTTATTTAAAAATATGGATTACTCACAAAGTAGGCCAAGCGAGTTTTAATGATTGTCCCCTTGGTTGTAGTGGGTGTTGTTGTGTGTATCGTGCGTAAGTACGTGAAACTGCGTCACACAATCTTTAAGGTGAGTCCACCATTATAGGTGGCACTGCAATATGTCTTATTACACTTGCATCTAAACTCTCCCTTTTTGCTAACCCATCAGGCAATGATGGTCGACCGGGATTAAGCAGCATCAAAGGTCAGCGAGGAGACCCTGGCTTTGATGGCCGTCCTGGAGCTCAAGGACCTCCGGGTGATCCGACTGAAACCGGAACGTTTGGACCAAAAGGTTTTCCTGGTCTGCCGGGTCCTTCAGGTCAACCAGGTAAGAACAGCACAGGGATAGTCAGCAATTGTTAACTTTCTTGTAATTACCTCCACCACCGAAGGTTGAAGGTGGTTATGTTTTCACCCCTGTCTGTCTGTTTGTTCGTCTTTTTCTTGCTTGTTTGTTTGGCTGTGTGCAGGATATCTCAAAAAGTTGTTGATGGATCCGGATGAAATTTGGTGGACAGGTTCGATGTGTAACAAGGACGAACTGATTAGATTTTGGTGAAGATCTGGATCCGGATCCGACTACTGAACTTTTTCAGTGATTCTTCACCATTGATAGGGCCAAAAACTATATAGAGCACGAAATCTCAAAAAGTTGCAGACGGATTTGGATGAAACTTGGTGGACAGGTTGGGTGTGTGAAAAGGAAGAATTGATTCAATTTTGGTGAAGATCCGAATCTGGATCCGAATCAGATAATTTTTTTTAACAGATTCTTCACCACTGATAGGGCAAAACCAATATTCTTGTGAAAAATGGCAGCGGCATAGAAAAGGCCCCTTTATGTGGTGTGTGCCATTTGGCAAACTATAGAAAAGAAGGGACAATCCATGGCTTGTAGATAATGCCAAATGATAGAAAATAAGGCACATTCAAACAATCTCCTGTGTATGCTGTACCGCCAAATTGTGTTCTTAGAAGGAACCAACGGATGCTCTAGAAAAGTTGATTTTAAGGGGCACCAATTTTTTAAACAAATTAATCACACACAAATGATCTTATGTGTTTTTGTTTTCAAGGTACACTAAAAAAAACTTTATATAATAATGGGTTTTAACCTACTTTATATGTAGGACGCCCCTTTATATGAACTTTTTTCGAGCATTACTTGAGAAGAGAGCAAATACATACTTGGGGAGAGGGACCCCCCCCCCCATCGGGATTTTCAGTCTCTATGTTAAAGTTGCCCTACAGAGAAGCCATTGCATATAAAGGGAGGGGTGCTTTGTGCTTCCCTTGATTGCTGCAGGAGTCGCTGCTTCTAACAACACCGCCATTGCATAATTGTACCGCACAAGAACAGAACTCAAGCTAATAGCTAATGAGCAAAAACTAACGAAAAAGCAAAAACTCTGGCACTTTGGTGGAATTTGTTTCGATACCCATTAATTAGAGCGATTAGCTGAAGTATATTCCCAGTTTCAGCTCGTTTCAATGTATAGCCTTTGAGATATGAGCGCCAACACAATTCGGGCAGACGGACGGACGGAGGGACATCAACGTGAATTTCGAGGGTTTTCGTAAAAAAAAAAAACTCAAGAATGTGGAAATGGATATTGCTGAAATTTGGAACACATTACCATGACGTACAAAGGATTTACTTCTGAAATTTGCAGACAATTTTGTTCAGTGCAAGCTGGGAAACGAATTTTCAGTCCCTATGTTAAAGATGCGTACGGAGAAACCGTTCCATATAAGGGGAGGGGCGCTTTGCACCTCCCTTGATATAGCATATCCCTATGATATGCTATATATCCCTATGATATAGCATATGATATAGCACCTCCCTCAAAAAGTTATGGATGGATTCTGATAAAACTTGGTGGACATGTTGGGCGTGGGACAAGGAAGAATAGATTCAATTTTGGTGAACATCCGAATCCAGATCTGGATACAACAGTTTCTTTTATTTTTGAAGTGATTCTTCACCATTGAGAGATAGGGCTAAACCGATATATAGCATATTTCAAAAAAATTTGGCCCCGATATGTTTGACTTGATCATTGTGTGGTGGAGGTATGCACTCTACTGAGTGCCCTTCTAATTACTGTTGTTAATGTATTTTCTTACTATTTTTACCAGGCCTCCCAGGCCCCAAAGGTCATCCTGGAGATGATGGCAGATCTGACTTTGGCCTAAGCAAGGGTCTTCCAGGCCAACCTGGCCAACATGGGTCGGCTGGAGCAAAGGGTGAACGAGGTCCAAGTGGATCCCCAGGTTTTTCTGGAGTATCAGGATTCGTTGGCAAAAAAGGTAAAATACATGCCAAATCCCTTTGTAGGTTGTTTTACATTCTATCAAAAGAAGATATGTGAAGTCAGCCATTTTGAGAACAATTGTCACATTCTATTTCTATTTATCAACAAACTGAACTGAGATTGGGTTATTTGATGACTTTTGTTGTCGTTGAAAAAGCATTTCTCAGTGTGAACACGTATGCAATGTGAAATATATTAAAAGGGTATCAAAATATGCCTGGTGTTGGCTTCATGGTGAGGATGGTGGGCTTGGGATCCGAGGATCCTGAGTTCAAATCCCACTCGGCTGTTGAATTAATACCAGGTGGGGTTAACTCTGCCTGTCATCCTTCCGAGGTCACCAAAAACGAGTGCCAGCATGCTGGTATACTGTCGGAGTGACGACCCGTCCAGGATTGTGTCCAATAGCCAAGGAGACCGCTTAGGCAGCACCAAACGCTCTGCACAGATATGGTCCCAAAGGATGGATCGTATCAAAATGATAAAGAACACATACAATGGATACAAATGCAGTGTGATCTCTAATGGAAAGAAGTCACCAGAATTTGAAGTCAAAGCAGGTGTCAGATGGAGATGCAAGCTGTCTCCACCACTGTTTCTACTTGTATTGGGCTGGGTATTAAGGGGGAATAAGGAACATGCCAGATGTGGAATAGATTGCTCTCACGATGACCATCTGGAGGAGCTCAGCTTTGCAGATGACATCTGTTTCCTATTTGACACCAAGAAAAGCATGTAAGAGAAAGTAAATAGGCTCCAGGAGTATGCCCCATAAATAGGACTGAAAATCAACACGGAGAGCGTGAAACTACATGCATCGGACAACAATGCTGTTATGTACAATGACTTGGCGATACAATAAGATGTCAACAACTGTTAAAGGAGGAGGTCGACTCGGATGTTCTCCAAAGAATACAGAAAGCAAGAGTAGCATTTATGGGGATGAGAGAAATCTGGAAATATATGTATTTTTAAACAACACAAGAACGAAGTTTAAAATTTCTGACAGTAATATATAATCAATTGTACTATTTGGCTGTGAAGCTTGGATAGTAACCAAAGTCACGACACAGATACTATAATTATTTATTTTTAGCTGTCATGAAAAGATTACACGAATCTCCTGGCTGGATGGAGTGAGCAAGGTGGGAAAAAAGAAGGCCTTTTAAAAGGAAAAACATCATGGAGGAGGTGGAGATGGATTAGGAATGTATTGGAAATGGAAAACAACATCACAAAGAGAGTGATGCACTGGAAGCCTGAAGGTCAAAGGAGGGTTGGATGACCAAGAGAGACCTGGTACTGCACCACTGAAAACAAGCATGTACTGTCGGATAATGCTATTCGCGGATGATGCGTATTCGCTGTTAATAAGTTGTTACCTGCTTCTACATTTGCAGCCCTGTGCTTCATGTATTCGAGTTTTTTTTAAATGTGTTTTGTGGTTTTCGCAGGTGTACTCGTGGGGTTTTTTCACGTTTTCGACGTTTTTCACTGGCATATTTGCGGTGTTTTTGCGGATTTGTGTTTTTCCCTTGTGAATCACGAACCGCCAGGAACCTATCCCCCTTTTTCCAATTGAAACAATGCCCCAACATTCGCGGATTTGACATTCGTGGCATTTTTCTGGAACATGTCCTCCACGAATAGCGAGGTCTGACAGTACATGTAATCTTTCATTCTTTTATATTCCTATTTAATGTCTCATTGACCATGTCATGGATCATGACATGTTGTGAACCAATATCAACGACAACACTTAGACTAATTTAAACAAATAAATAAACAAACAAAATTACATTACAGACACACAAGTGACATGTTTACTTTTAAGCAATTTGCCAGGACGTTCTTGATTTGCCATAAATTATAATCTATGATTTATGTCTGTTTATGAGTTATACCCAACTGCCAACTACTATATGATTACAGCACCACGCATGACTGTGCACACACGGGATTACAATTTACCTGACACAGAAACGACTTCAAAGTCGGTTTCCATCTCAGATAACGAACTTTATATTCACAATTATTTTTCCCTCCGGCGTCTGCAAGGAATCTATACATTTTGAAACCCTTCTCTAATCGATTGGTGCATCCAATAGCACAGCATCCTGTCATTTTAAAAACAATGATGAGCTTTCGATGGAAACAAAATTGTGCCCATGACCGACGTGACCAGAAATTTCCAGGACATGCTGTGTCACAACTCCTAGTTTATAAGGACTCTATTCCTGCCCCCCTGCACCCTGCTCCACCCCCCCCCTTTCCAAACCACAGCCCTACTGTCAGTCTGTTGCCTTTTTTTTTAACCTTATGTCACTTTGCTCTTCCGAGCCTGGTGTTGGTGCAGTGGTTAGGGCAGCAGCTTGGGATCCAAAAGGTCCCGAGTTCAAGCCCCGTTGGGCCACTGAGTTAATACACCAGGGGGTTGACTCAGCCTGTCATCCTTCCGAGGTCGGCGAAATGAGTACCAGTATACTGGGCCGGTGTATACCCCGGTTAAAATAGGTGTACCATATCCCTGTGTCGTAAGAGGCGACCAGGGTTGCGTCAGGAAGGGCATCAAGCGTAAAACATGTGCCAAATCACTATGCGGATCATACAGATGATCCGCTGTGGCGACCCCTAAAGGGAGCAGCCGAAAGAAGAAGAAGAAGAAGAAGTCACTTTGCTCTTCCATGAAACTCAATTTTGTATAGAAATAAAATTTTCCACAGAAGATAAACTGGTTTTTTATTTTTTTTTTATTTTCCAGGTGAAAAGGGAAGCCACGGTGTTCGAGGTTTTCCTGGACAAGCAGGTCGTGCAGGTCCTCCTGGATTGGTCATCGGGAAAGGATCACCTGGAGATAATGGTTTTCCAGGTCCACATGGGAATCCTGGCACCTACGGCAGAAAAGGTACATATTTTCTTTCATCCTCAATTGGTGCTGGTGGTACTAAGACTTGATAAGGTGGTTGTACGTGACCTAACATGTTGTATACAGAGCATGTTTCTTGGGAGTGTGAACAAATTTTGTTCTGTAGAAGACAACTTGCAAACATTGGCAAACTTTACAAAGACTTCTCCATCTCCTGAATCCTGACAGAGTCGAGCTGCATCCCACATTCCTTTTTCCATTGGCCAAGGGTGTCTATGGTGTTTATTCATTGACCAAAAGCACAGACATTAGGTTGTGAAATAGAAAATCTAATTTCTCCAATTACATACAACATATGCATATGGTACATTAAATGTTGTGATGGCATAAACAGGCTCGATTTGTCCAATATAAACAAATTTTGGAAAATAATTTGAGTGACAATTTGCCCTCTTTTATTATAATACGAGCAAATACAACCTGTCGCTTCGCTGATAGGTATATTACGGGGGGAGGGGAGAGAGAGGAGGGAGGAAGGGGAGCGAGAGGAGGGAGAGAGGCAAGAGAAAGGAGGAGGGAGAAGAGAGGACAGAGGGGAGAGGAGAGGACGGAGGGGAGGGGAGAAGACAGAGGGAGGGGAGAGTTGAGGAGAGGACCGAGGAGAGAGGAGAGGACTGAGGGGAGAGAAGAGGAGAGGATGGACGGAGGGAGAAGAAGGGAGAGGAGAGGACGGAGGGAGAGGAGAGGACGGAGGGAGAGGAGAAGATGGAGGAAGAGGAGAGGACTGAGGGAGGGAAGGGGAGAAGACAGAGGGAGGGGAGAGTTGAGCAGAGGACCGAGGAGAGAGGAGAGGATGGAGGGGAGAGAAGAGGAGATAACGGAGGGAGGGGAGAGGATGGAGGGAGGGGAAGTGAGAGGCGAGGACAGAGAGAGGGGAGAAGAGAGGACGGATGGGAGAGGACAGGATGGAGGGGAGAGGAGAGGAGAGGATGGAGAGAGTGGAGGGGAGAGAAGAGAAGGGAGGGGAGAGGAGAGGATGGAGGGAGGGAGAAGAGAGGACGGAGGGTGAGGAGAGGATGGAGGCAGGGGAGAGGATGGAGGGGGAGGGGAGAGGATGGAGGCAGGGGAGAGGACGGAGGGAGGTGAGAGGACAGGACGGAGGGATATACTGTAAGGTATTATTCAGGGATGTGAGATGTGTATGCTATTTTTAATATATATATATATATATATATATATATATATATATATATATATATATATATATATATATATATATATATATATATATATATATATATGGCAGTCCTTCTGTCTGTCTGTCTGTCTGTTTGTAACCAATAAGCTCCTTGACCAGTGAACCGATCTTAATGAAACTTTACACACATATAGACCTAACATTCAGCTCCAGGATGTGCTAAGTGGCTTTCCATAAAAATGAAAAAAATATATATATAAAAAAATAAAAATTCCATTTTAAAAAAAAGGCTTTCGAATAGTGCGCTGGCGTATTAATCGTAACAAAAGGCTTCATGGTGAAAAACGCGAGGGTTTTTTGAAATACAAAATGTTCGTATTCATTGACTTTTTAAACATACACATTCTCCTCCTGTTATTTGAATTCTCGAACTGCACGCGCACGGCAACAGCTAACTGCTGATATATCTGCTCATGAACGAGCCAGACAAGCAGAGTCGGCTGCAGAGAGAGAGCGTCACACCGATGGGCGAGAGAAGCACAAAACTCACATTCCAGCTTTCTAGGTCCGGGTTTTGGCAGGACATCGACAGTTGCCACTGCTGCGAAAAACATTGAGTGGCTCAAGGCCGCCTTCAACTATGACCTCTCTGAGGATTACGGCAGCATAAAGCCTTCCTTCCATAAATCTGAAGATTAAAAGAAGCCTTCCTAATTTTCTCCATACAACTAATGCCTCAGTCCAATCAGCGTGAGGAGAATAGGGCAAATTTCCCAGGTATTACCGGGGACTTCAGCTTGTAATATATAATTTGAAGCTTTTGTTTGTTTGCTTGTTTGTGTCTGCATATGCTAATCTCCTTAACTGTGAAAGTTAGGAGGAATCCTCTGCAACAAAAAATATTGAGACGGGCTCCGGGAGGTTATAGGCAAGGTGGCGAGGCCCCTCGGTCAGAGGCGGGGGGGGGGGGAGTGTTCCCCCTCACTAACCCCAATAGGCTATGACTGCTGTGGCCCAATAGGGAACTGATACTGGGCTCACGTCAGACTGATGTACAGAATATTAAATTCATTCAAAAAGAACCCTGGCAATGCCGGGTGCATTCACCTCATGTGTGTGTGTGTGTGTATATATATATATATATATATATATATATATATATATATATATATATATATATATATATATATATATATATATATATATATATATATATATATATATATATATATATATATATATATATATATATATATATATATAGTAAGCCTGGTGTTGGCTTAGTGGTTAGGGTGGCGGCTTGGGATCCCAGTATCCTGAGTTCAAGCCCCGTTGGCTGCTGAATTAACACCAGGGGGTTGACTCAGCCTGTCATCCTTCCGAGGTCGGCGAAATGAGTGCCAGTGTACTGGTCCCGGTGTATGCCCCGGTTAGAATAGGTGTACCATATCCCTGTGTGTCGTAAGAGGTGACCAGGGTTGGTGTCAGGAAGGGCATCCGGCCATAAAACATTGCCTCACAAAAAGCCAAACCCCTGCACAGCAGGGAAAAATGGCTGTAAAAACGGTCATTTTATATATATATATATATATATATATATATATATATATATATATATATATATATATATATATATATATATATATATATATATATATATATATATTGTATCGATGTCGAAGTGACGGGTCATTTAATGAATGAACAAAAGGGGGAACATTGTGGAAAATAAAATTTCACATTTTCAGTGAGCCAGCCACCACCTGTTCTGCACCACACATGGCCAACAACGTCCGTGAGTGGCCTCGAACTTTGTTCAAGTCAATCGACATTCAGGATTCAGTGACAGTGCAAATATTGTAGAGCACTCGCCAAGTGGCTTAAGCACTCCAACGAAACGGTTGATAAGAAATGGCTCGCTTGGCACGTGATCAGCAATCACTGAACTGTCACGTTAAACATACACCTTACGGAGACACCCGAAGTGTCAAATATGTCCGAATTGGACAAATAAACACTTTTTTGAGGAATCGGAGCTGTTTGTAAGTTCGATTCTGGAGCTTAAATTTTGTAGTTCTTCTTAGTTTAAGAGATTCTCGAGGTGATCACATGCGTAAAAATGAAATAAAGCCATGAACGCTGGCATCTCCGGGTGTTTATAAGCATTGCAATGTACCCAGCAATTTGTAGGTATGATGATCAAGCATTCGATGATATGAGTGAGGAAAGTGAAAAAAAACTATCGTTAAGAAATCGTTGCAGGCTGTTCCAAGTCAAGGCATGGTTGAGCAGACCAAAAAACATGGCGGCTTCAGACCCCAGCGAGGTTACTCAGGAAAAGCCTTAAGTCCCCATAGAGAGTGGTGACTGAGGCCTAATTACTGATATAATTAAATAAGGCCGTTAATTATTTATCTTCAAAAGGGATATTTTAATGAACCCAAACATCCAATTTTCACTCTTGTACTTTCTTGGAGATTTCTTAGTATGCGTGCAAAGTTTCAGGATGTTAGGTTTTATAGTTTTGGACTTATGGAGGACACACACACACACACACACACACACACACACACACACACACACACACACACACACACACACACACACACACACACACACACACACACACACACAGCCATTTATTAGTATATAAGATAACAAAGTTTTGTCATATATTTAATGCAAAGTCCACAAAGCAATCCATTTTTCATGACTGGGTAATAATTACCTCCTCCACCGAAAGTGGACTCTCCCGAGTGCCGTTCTAGTTCACCTTGTACTAACTATGACTGATAATATTGCTTATAGTTTGTGTTTATTTACCTCTGCCACCGAAGGTGCAGGAGGTTATGTTTTCACCCCTTTCTGTCTGTTTGTCTGTTTGTGTGCAGGATATCTCAAAAGGTTGTAGACGGATCCGGATGAAATTTTGTGGACAGGTTGTGGACTACTCGAATTTTTTAAGTGATTCTTCACCATTGAGAGATCGGGCTAAAATGATATATAGCACGATATCTCAAAAAGTTGTCGACAGATTCAGATGAACCTTGGTGGACAGGTTGAGTGTGTGACAAGGACGAATTGATTAGATTTTGGTGAAGATCCGAATCCAGATGTGGATACGATAATTATTTCATTCTGAAAGTGATTCTTCACCATTGAGAGATAGGGCCAAAAGCAATATAGTACTGCATAGCATGATATTTCAAAAATGTATCGGGCCCGATATGTTCTCGTGGATCAGGCATTACATGGCGGAGGTGTGTGCTCTACCGAGTTCCCTTCTAGTTGTTATTGTTGTCATTGTTACTTAATTTTTTAACAAGATAACTTGTAATTATTTGAATGCATTTCTGTTGCTGCTCCCGATATAGGAGAGCGTGGAGACCCGGGGCTGCCAGGACGTCCTGCAAGGTATCAACCAGGGAGGCATCTTCCAGGAATCCCTGGTGATCCAGGCTCGTCAGGTCGTCCTGGATACAGTGGTCCACCAGGTAATTTTTGTTTTTTTAATATAAACCATGCTCAACAAGTGATTGGCATTTAGAACGAAAAGGGTGCATAAGGAACCAAAATCAAACTGTGCCACCACAGGTTACTGCTGGCAAGGCTTCCTTTACCACTGCTGATGAGACAACTTATGAAGGAAATTATAAAGAGGGGAAAGAAAAATCACATGCATCAAAAATATAATGCATATGAATAAAGGTACAAGAGGAAAACAGAGCAGGAATAAAATGAAGACTAAAATAATTAATGACAACAACCATGTAGCACCACCCATCCATTGGGACCATACTCTGTGCAGATCGTTGGTGCTGCCTAATCAGTCTCCTTGGCTATTGGGTACAATCCTGGACAGGTCACCACTCCGACACAGGAAACTAGCAAGTTGGTAGTCATTTTGCCAACCTCAGAAGGATGACAGGCAGAGTCAACCCCACCTGGTATTAATTCAACAGCCAAGCAGGATTTGAACTCAGGATCCTAGGATCCCAAGCCCATCAGCCTAAGCATTAAGCCAACACCAGGCATCATGTGGCACAAATATATCAAAATAAATCTCTATGTTATTATTTAACAGATTATTAAACTTCTCATTGTTTTTATATCAAATGATTAGCCTGTTAATGATAATAATAATGGTATGTAAAGTGATCACAACATGTGAGCCATCGATTCACAATGTGCATAATTTAGGATGGACTCAGGGAAGTGTACACATGGGGCATGTAAATGTAGAAGGGTAGTGAGGAGGGGTGTTGCCACAGCGTGATGGCATGCGTCTAGTGCAATGGTCTTGATCCATTGCCGCTGGCAAGCTTAAGGCGAAGAGAGCCGAGTGCGCAAGTCTCTGCTGCCAGTATACAGCCTCTGTCTCATCGAGACTCCTGTCGTGCCTCCTCACGGCAACATGGTCACTCGGCACCTTGTGGACCTAGACTAATCTACAGGGGATATCAGAGAAACTTCAGCCCCGACAGATGCGAAATGATGGTCCACCAGCGTGTGGATATGGCCTGGCGTCCCACCACCCAGGTCCCAGCTACCGGTCAATCACTCACTGCCTTGTGAGTCGGGCTTTGGTGAGGCCAAGGCTAAGGGAGCCTCTCCAGAAAAGTTATGGTGGAGTGGAGCCCCATTAGGTGGATAGTGATCCATTTCAGCAAGAACCTTCCGGCAACTCCTACAACCAAACAGGCTTCAGACGTAGGGAATTCTGTCTTTCCTCTGGATTTAGCCTGTGAGGTCGAGAGGGGGACTTAGATACTAGGCCAGTCTGAGCCCCCAAAATCTTCCCAGGCTTGGCAGTCACATACACATACATACACATACATACATACATACATACATACACACACACACACACACATACACACACACACACACACACACACACACACACACACACACACACATACACACACACACACACACACTGTCTATAGAAAGTGTACACCCCATTTAAAATTTTTCACCTTTTGTTGCCTTATAGCCTGGAATGAAATTGCATTAAATTTTCCACCTTTATTTACACATCGTAACCCACAACTTCCAAGTGAAAAACAAATTCTACAAATTTCACAAAATTAATTAACAATACAAAACTACAACATTTTCTGTAAAGCCCTCTTCTAATAGCATAATAGTATTCTTATAATAGAATATCCCTCTTATAATAGCAATTGTAAATTAGCTCAGGTGTAACCAATCACCTTCAAAATCACACACAAAGTTAATTGACCTCCACCTGTGTTAATTGTTGTGATTCTGATTATTTCAGAATAAAATCAGCTGTTCCTTTAGGCTTCCTCTGCTGGGTAGTGCATTTCACAGAAAAATCACACATGAGCACCAAGGAGCTTTCAAAAGACCACCAGGATAAAGTTGTGGAAAGGCACAAATCAGGGGATGGGTTAAAAAAAACATTTCAAAGGCCTTGAATATCCCTGAGAGCACAGTCAAGACAATTATAAAGAACTGGAAGGCATATGGTACCACCAAGACCCTACCTAGATCAGGCCGTCTCTCCAAACTGGATGACCAAGCAAGGAGGAGACTGATCAGAGAGGCCTCCAAGAGGCCAGTGGCAACTTTGAAAGAGCTACATGCCTTTGTGGCAAAGACTAGTCACTGTGTGCATGTGACAAAAATATCCCAAGCACTCCACAAGTTTGGGCTGCATGTGGGGTGGCAATAAGGAAGCCATTACTCAAAATAGCCCACCTTGAGTCCCGTTTGAGGTATGCAAAAAAACACTCCGGAGATTCTGAAGTCATGTGGCAAAACGTTTTGTGATCTGACGAAACCAAGATGGAACTTTTTGGCCTAAGTTAAAAACGTTATGCTTGGTGCAAACCCAAACAAAGCACATCACCCAAAGAACACCCTCCCTACTGTGAATCATGGTGGTGGCAGCATCATGTTATGGGGATGTTTCTCATCAGCAGGGACTGGGGCACTTGTCAGGATAGAAGGGAAAATGGATGGAGCAAAATAAATAAAAATACCTAGGGGAAAACCTGCTGCCCTCTGTAAGAAAGCTGAAATTGGGATGGAAGTTCACCTTTCAACTTGACAACGACCTGAAGCACACAGCCAAAGCTACACTGGAGTAACTAAGGAACAAAAAGATAAATGTCCTTGAGTGGCCGAGTCAGAGTCCTGACCTAAATCCAATCCAAAATCTGTGGCATGACTTGAAGATTGCTGTCCATCGACACTCCCCATGCAACTTGACTGAGCTTGAACAGTTTTGTACAGAACAATGGATAAATATTGTCCAATCAAGGTGTGCAAGGTTGGTAGAGACCTATCCCAACAGACTCACAGCTGTAATTGCTGTCAAAGGTTCTTCCATCAAGAATTAACTGAGGTGGGGTGGTGGAGGTGGACACTTGTCCAACCAAGGTATTCTAGTTTTGTATTGTTAATTAATTTTGTGAACTTTGTAGAATTTGTTTTTCACTTCGAAGTTGTGGGTTATGATGTGTAAATAAGGTGAAAAAAGTCTGATTTAATGCAATTGAATTCCAGGCGAAAAGGCAACAAAAGGTGAAAAAAATGTAAATGGTGGTGTAGACTTTCTATAGGCACTGCACACACATACACGTATACACACACACACACACACCATACAAAGCTGTCGTACAAACCAAATGGAGAGGACACTTCATCCTTACTTTGACACGTGAGGGAACCAACACGGGTGGTAGCAGTTTACATGTTATAAGTTCAGCTCGACTGTCATGGTGCGAAGGCCCCATGGGTTACCGCGAACGGTGGGAAGGACTATAGCGTCCTATTATTCAGTCAACGCCCGCCTTAAGCTGGGCAGCCCCCATCCAGTAAGCTACTGTTCTGCCAACGTCTACCTTCTCCTCTGGGTGCATGTTGATTAGGGATCTTTATCCTGACAAGTAGACGGTAAGAATGTGCCCAGCAAATCAAGAAAGTAAATTATCCGGCTTGGTAGCTGGAACGTCAAGACTATGTGTCCTGGCATCAATGAAGAAGACTTACTTTCAACATTAAATGTACGTAAGACAGCACTGATTGATCGTGAGCTTTACAAGCTTAACATTGACATTGCTGCTCTTCAAGAGACAAGATTGGCCGATTCCAGATCTATTGGGGAGATCAACTCTACCAAGAGGGGTGGCAAGAGCGCAGAAGACCTCCGTCAACATGGTGTAGGCTTTGCAGTCAGCAACAGCATGATGCAGTCAATTTAGACACAGATGGCGACATCTGAATATCTTATGTCTCTACATCTTTCATTGAAAGGAGGCTTTATGACTATCAGCTGTGCTTCTGCCACAACTCTGCATGCCAATGCTGAAGACAAAGATTACTTCTACGACACTATCCATGAACTTCTTCAACATGTCCCTCATGGGGAAAAGCTTTACATTCTCGGTGATTTCAATGCATGGGTTGGAATTGACAGGGCCTCGTGGCCAATATGCCTAGGCCATCATGGTGTTGGTAAAATCAACGAAAATGGGCAACAGGTGTTGGAGCTGTGTGCTCAAAAGGAGCTCTGTGTCACCAACACTTTCTTTCAAGGCAAACGTCGGCATAAAGTGTCTCGGCGTCACCCAAGGTCGGGCCATTGGCACCAAATTGACCTCATCATCACCAGGAGACGAGACCTGTCCAGCACTCTTCACACGTTCCTCCTATAATGCAGATTGTGATACTGACCACTCCCTTGTCGTAAGCAAAGTGAAGATGCAGCCCCAGAGGCTTCACACCTCCAAGCAAGGAAGTTTTCCATGCATCAATATTCCTGGCAAAAATAAATAATGACAAATGTAAGCAGTTTTTGGACATTCTCCAACAGTCTCTACCGATTGAAGGCCTAACTGGCAATATCAATGAAGCCTGGAAGTCCCTGAGGTTAGTCATCTATGAGAGTGCAGTAATCACGTTCGGTAAAGGTAAAGCTCATAGGAAAGACTGGTTTGAAACCTTTTCGGGACAATGGAGCCAGCCATCGAAGCAAAGAGCGTAGCCTACTTAATGCACAACATCAACCCAAATGCCCAAACCCTACACAACTTGAAGCTAGCTAGCTAAGGCTATTGTGCAAAATAAAGCAAGGTTTTGTGCAAACAACTATTGGATCAACCTTTGCCAAGATATTCAGATGGTCTTTGACAACAGAAACTTTCACGCCATGTTTGATGGAATAAAAAGAGCACTTGGTCCGACCATCAGCAAAGCTGCCCCCCTGAAATCAGCAGATGGTAAGATACTTACCGACAGGAGCAAGCAGACAGCTCGTTAGGTGGAACATTATCTTCAATTGCACTCCCATGGAAACGGCTATTTCTCAGCCTGTGCTCAACACTCTTCCTCAACTACCTGTTATGTATGAGTTGCATGTGGAACCATCATCACCTGAGCTTGAGAAGGCAATTGATTTACTGGCAAGCAGGAAAGCACCTGGTAAGGATGGAATTCCAGCAGAACTGCTCAAGTACAGAAGGTCTCACCTGCTGCCTTACCTGAATGACTTCCTTCTCCTCTTCTGGAGGGCAAGATCTGTTCCACAAGACATGCGCGATGCAAACATCATCACGTTGTACAACAAGAAAGGCAATCGGGGAGATTGTAACAATTACGGTGGCACCTTGCTCCTCAGTGTTATTACTTTATGGCTGTGAAACGTGGACGACTTAAAGCTTTCAAGAACGGAGACTTAACAATGTCCAACTTCACTGTCTACGAAGCATCCTTGGCATCATATGAAGGACAGATGCACAAATGCAAAAATCATCTTCCAGGCAAATCTGCCATGCGTTCTTGTACTCATTAAGCAAAGATGACTTTGATGGCTTGGGCATATGCACAGGATGGAAGATGGAAGTATCCCAAAGGATGCCCTATATGGGAAGATAGCTGGAAGCAAAAGACCAAGCTGAGGTATAAGGATGTCTGTAAGCGGGCTGCACATCAATTTTGACACGTGGGAAACTGTAGCTAACTCCAGAGGCATATGGCGAAATCAATTATGGGCTGGGATAAGCCATTATGATGGCCAGTGGCTGGAGCAGCTGCACAACAGATGTTGTCGCCACAAACAACAACATCCCACAATTACAGGAGATGACAACCATGCCAACTACAGTACTTCAAATGCGGCACCTGTGGTAGACGCTGTCGCTCCCAAATCAGTCTGTACAGTCACCAATGGAAGTGCAATACAATACAACACAACGCAACACATGACTGACCTCACCAATACGTGCTGTATACCCACAATCTTACGTAGATGAACAGACGCCATTGCATTGGCGAGGAGGTGTTTCGGGGGGGGGGGGGAGATTGTTTTTTTTTGTATTCATGATCAGGGTTCGTGGGAAGAGCAAGTTTTAGGGGGTTGCATACATATAAATCATGATCTTCAGTGTTTATTGACATTTTTCTTGTATACAGATATCTAAGCTATCGGAGGAGCTAAATGACAGATGGTGGCAAGTTCATAGAGTGAGAAAGAACCAAAGGGGCATAGACAGGCAAAGACGTCCTACATGAGTGGCGGAAAGGTAATTAGGGGGAGAGGGAGTGACGAGGTGACAATGGGTGGGACCCTTGAAAGACTAGAGGAAGGATCATGAGACAACAGATGCAGGGAATGAGTTCCGTACAGATAAGAGAATAGAGGGATGAAGGATCAATGCGAGTGTTCAGTTTATAAGTGGGGAAGGAAACCAGGTGTAGGGTTCTGGAAGCATGTGACCTGGATGGGCTAAGGGAGAATGAAGGGATGAGAGGGTGGGAACAGCGATGCGAAAAGTGAAGTGATGGAAAACTGAGAGTCCACCAACCTGTGAGACCTCATGTTTGTATCTAATGGTTTACTTGATTACAATTAGAATTTGAAAACACTTTCATCCTTTGTTTGTTGTCAATCATCAGGCATGGTCCCGCCCTGTTTCCTTCCTGCCCCACAGGAGACGCGGGATTTCCAGGCCCTCTTGGACTTCCTGGACGCCCGGGGACTCCTGGGATTCCTGGCCGTAGCAAGGGTTCACGTGGAGACCCTGGTAGGTCAGCTTTCCCTGGTTTACCTGGATTTCCGGGTCCTAAAGGAGCTCCTGGAATGAACGGCTTTCCAGGAATGAAAGGCGAGATGGTGAGTTTGACCGTCATCCTTTTAAAATCAAGTAATTCATCATCTGTATCGAGAGCATTCACAAAAACTACAAGTGAATTCGAGCTTTTATCTTTTGAGTGTTTGTTTAGGTAATCCTGTTCAAACTTGTGCAGCATTGATAAAAGTTTAACACCCAAATGTAAAACAAATGCAAAATGTAAAACAGCTTTTTATCAAGGCCAATGCCATACATGCTGAGTGGGAGACAAATATGGAGTAATGGAGGGATGGGGTCCAGAAGAACATTTGGAAGGTAGATATGAGATGTGCAAAGAAGCAGTAAAGGAGTAGGAGAGCAGGAACTATGTTTTTTGAAGATAAGAGAAAGGATGGAGAAGGAATAAGTAGATATGTACGAGAGAAAAGGGCAGATATTCTTCTTCATGCTTATGGCAGCTTGGCTGCCGGGTAGCTATCATTTTGTTGGGACACGGCTGTGCCACTGATGCTGTGCCCCAAACCAGTACACGTACTCATTTCACCAACCTCAGAGGGATAACAGGATGAGTCAACCCCACCTGCTGTTAATTCAGGAGGAAAGCAGGGCTCAAACTCAGGACCCTAAGATCCCAAGCCAGCCACCCTAACCGCTAAGCCAACACCAGGAAAGAGCAGATGAAGAAAGGAAAGAGATGGAGACATGATTTGGAAGTGTCTTGGAATTTTTCATTATTTCCATCCACAGACGTACCAACATTCAGCATCAGACCAACTTGAGATCCGAACTTGCAGGTCTTTCACCGTCCAATATTTTATGGGGCAGTCAATGAGGTCCATCGCTGGAACATGCTCATCACCTGTATAGTCAGTCTTGAATAATGGGGTAACTAGAACGGGCACTCGGTAGAGCGCATACCTTCGCCGCCGCAACTTTTTTCCGGGCACATTTGAAAAACGTCATTTTAAAACGTCCGTCAGTCCGATTGACGTCAAATTTGGTGTGTAAGCTCCTTGAAGGCAGTCCAACAAAATGGAATGATAAACACTGAAAAATTAAAAAGTTGAAAAATGACATCATCTTTTGACGTCATTTTGACGCACTTCCGGGGACGTCACGTCCAATCGGGGACTACCATTCTGAAAGCTCGTAGTTCACTGAACGTTTTAACGTTGGTTTCATGTCAATAGCTCTATTAGATCTGAAGCTATGCCTACAAGTAAATTTTGACCTCGAGTGTGACCTTGACCTTGACTACAGAGTTAATTGGCAAAACCTGTACATCAATAAACAGATATTTTGGTACTGATCCTAATGCCTGGATTTGGGAGACTTTGCTTTATAAATTATATAGATATTTGAATGTAAAATATCAGGACATTTTAGCCACAATTGAAAAACGTCATGTTCAAACGTCAATGGCGTCATAACGGTCAGTCCGATCGAAGTCAAATTTGGTGTGTGACGTCCTTAACGTAAGTCCTACAAAACGGTATGATCAAAACTGATGAGATCGAAAATTGAAAATTTACGTCATCTTGTGACGTCATTTAGACGCACTTCCGATGACATTACGTCAAATCCGACACCACATATCTGAAAGGTATCTCATCATGGAACAATATGGCGGTGGTTGCATGTCGATAGCTGTATTATGAAGGAAGTTATGCTTAAAAGAGTGTTTTTGACCTTTTCATGACCTTGACCTTGACCTTTGACCTGATCGCTCCCAAAATCTAATCAAATCGTCCTTGGATACTTATGAATCATCCCACCAAATTTCATGCAATTCGGTTTAATACTTTCTGAGTTATGCGAATAACAAACACACATATTCACAAATAAATACACAGCAACCAAAACATAACCTTTCACAGAATGCGAAGGTAATAAAGTCACTGTCAAATATTACACATCACAGGATAGGGAATTGAATTCTAAACATTTTGAATCTACTTACATGCAAATTGTAGAAGAATTGACCGCGTTATGATAATAAAGGTCGTTGACCCCCCCTGACCTTTGACCCAAACCGCAAACAAAGGTAATGACGTCATTGTGTCATATCATATATCACAAGATTGTGCATTGAATTCACACCATTTTGGCATTGGTTGCATGCAAATTGGATAAAAAAAATCGACCGCACTATGGCAAAATGACGATTTTGACCTTTTCATGACCTCGACCTTGACCTTTGTACTCTTAATTTTGTAAATTGTATTAGAGTGTGGGGAACAGAACAGTCAACATTTTGGTGTTGGTTTCATGCAAATCGGATAAGAATTGACCGTGTTATGACGAAAACCGCACATTTTGCAATGTCGTGACCCCCTCTGACCTTTGACTCCCAACCGCTAATAAGGGTTATTACGTCATTGTGTCATGTCACATACCACAAGATGGGGCATTGAATTCTGAACATTTTGGCATTAGTTGCATGCTAATTGGATACAAATTGACCGCGCTATGGTAAAAAGACGATTTTGACCTTTTCATGACCTTGACCTTGACCTTTGACCCGATCGCTCCCAAAATCTAATAAAATGGTCCTCGGATAATAACCAATCATCCCAGCAAATTTGCTGCGATTCAGTTCAATACTTTTGGAGTTCTGCAAATAACAAACAAACACACATCTTCACAAATAAATAAATACACAGCGATCAAAACATAACCTTCGCAACAAAGTTTGCGAAGGTAATGATGGATACTGCTCATGCTAATGCTGACTGGCTTAACTCTGACTGTGCAGAAAATCCCAACATCCCAACTTCCTCTCCTCCTGTACCATTCCTACACCTTCTCACTGAAACCGTCCTAGGTGTAGAAAGGTGTAGAAATTCTATCAATTTCCCTCCTGCTGTGGTGTAGAAATTCCTAGCCTCCCTTAATTCCTCCACCGCTACTAACCCAGATGACACCAATGCCCTAATACTCAAAAATGTTCATCTGTATTGGCTCCTCATCTTTCTATGCTCTCTTCCAGGTAATTTTGGAGGGTCACCAGCTACCTTAATTGTTTAATCATTTATGTAGACGATGTGGGCGTTGACAACAAAACCAGCATGATTATACGACTTGCCCTGAAAAGGCAAAAATGGTCTACCTTTTTAAACTACTGCAGTCTATGCGGTGACAGGATGCTTACAATGCTGTTGTATTGGGAGTTCCAGTACTATGGCCCAGTGATGATGGAGTAATGGAAATATATGCACAAGTTTGGATAGTATCATGAAAAATCACCAACATTACCCACATTCATAAGAATGGTGCTATAACTGATCCTCTTTAATTAACCAAGCCTTCTCCTAATCATAAGCATAGTGATGGAATGGATAATTGCAGACAACTTTAAGACTCATCTTTTAATTCTCTAACTCTCTGATATCCAACCATCAGTTTGCCTTCTACCTTGGTCATTCTTCCTCGGACATACTGCTCTGCTATTGCAGCAATGGCTGGATGCCCTCGATCTCAAAAAAATAGGCCACAGCAATCTTACTGATACTTCCTTCCACTGTACCCTTCTGCATATTAATGACTTCATCTAAATTGTCATAAAATATGGCTCCCCATTGTGGACTGGTGCTGCTGCTTCACATCCTGTCCCCCTTGTAGTACTGGAATCTAAAGCTCTCCACGTCATTAGAATCTCGTGTCAGGAGGATGATTATCAGGTTATGTTTTGTTTTTGTTTTTTTTCTGTATACATTGTTGAGTTCTCAGATAAGAGCTAACACTCAGAACATTGACCAAGTGGAGCAGGAGACAAGAGGGGTGGGAGGGGGAAGCAGAAAACAGGAGGGAACAGAGACATTAGGAGATCTTTGGAAGGGAGAGAGATGGAGCGGGGTACACGGGGTAAATAAGATGGTACTACAGTGACTTCCAGGAAGGCAAACAGGGAATTTGAATGAGGTTGGTTTGGGGTGGGTTGTTTTTTGTTTTGAGGTGAGGGGTGAAAGAGTGAAGGTGAGCAGTGATTCTTGATTTTGACAGTTTTACCAGAAGGGTTTTTTGGCAGACCTTGAGCGCCCTGCAGAAATATAGGATGGACGGAGCACAGACAGTGCAGGTGGCGGCAAGACCGGAGAGGAGACGGTAGAAGACAGAAAGACCACCGACCTGCCTGCGGTGGGAGAGTGAGAGACCCAAAGACTCAGCTTCATCGTGGGAGATACCAATGATCCTAAAAGCATTGGTTTCCAGAGCGTGAAGCTGAGCCATTTGTGAGGCAGGAGCACCAGTTCAGAGGGGAGAGCAGTGCTCGAACAGGCTGTGAATGAAAGCTTTTCTTGCTCACCATCAGTAGGTTGGTGTCCTTGCAGATTTTTTTTGCTTTGTTTTACACACTCTATTTTGATTGCTCTGTCTGACCTCTAAGCTCTCCACTCCACCTCTTGGTCACAGAAATGCTTTCTCTCTGCCAGAAACTCTTTCCTTGTTACACTCCTCAAATATTCATTGAACACCAACCTCCATTCTTTCACATCGGCTTCTTTTCAGTTATGGAACTGTCTTCCTTGAATCTCAAAATTATTTCAAATTTTCTGCTTACTGCCACCTTATGGTATATCCTAATCCATTACTTTACCTTACTAAACCCATTGAGATGCTGTTCCCATCCTTTTCTAGCAGTTCATCTTCTTTTGCTTTGGTACATCTGTTGTCACCTTATTTTCCCCTTACCCAACTTTGTCTTTGATCCATTGCTGCCCTGTTGTGCTGATTTTCCATGAGTGTCGATACTTGCATATAAAAATATTATTCATTCATTAGTCCCTCGAGGGCGAGGATGACCAAGACAGTCCTCATCGATTGGGATCAATCCATAAGTAGCTGTTGAAGCACTGGATTTGTGGTAGTACACTGGACAGCAAAGTTCATTTATGACATTCCTGATCAAGAAAGGTTATGTCGTTGAAACTTTCATTGCTTGCACCTTGCCTTGATCTATCTCAAAAAAATAACACAGGTCAAAGAAAAAGGAAGAGGATCAAAGTATGAGTTGCGATGCTTTTTGGCCATTACCCTGAGGAAGGCAACTGGTTAAAGAGTTCAGCCTTGAGTTCTGCAAGATGATGATGTTTTCTGGTTTGCTTACGGATTTACACATACACATTTGTATGCAGCACAAGACTGTAGGGTAAAGCATCATTGGCTGAGGGTGCAGCTTGGTTGTTAATTCAATGCTCTCAGCTGGTTAGGGGCAAGAATTTGTCATTTCTTCACAGTGCCAGCGATAGCTCACCTCCTCTTCACAAAAGACACCATGTGATCTTTAACGTCCACCAATGAATGCTGACAGACGGGATGCCAGTTTATCGTCCATTCGAGGGACAACACACACACACACACACACACACACACACACACACACACACACACACACACACACACACACACACACACACACACACACACACACACACACACACACACATACTGCTGAATCATCCTGCCTGCAAAACACTGGGATGACAGTTTATAGCTGGGTCAGGATTCAAACCCAGGCTAGACGGCTTAGGGGTGAGTGTGTGTACCTTTCGGCCATCCTGTCAGCCCTGAATATTGATGAGCAGTTTCAAAATACAAATCAATTTTGTTGACAGAATAGACTGAGAAATTGAAGCAAAACAACCCCACCTGTCCCCCAAATCATTGTTGTCATCTTTATGATGGGGATGTTGTTGTTGTTGTTCGTCTTTCAGCTGCTCCCGTTAGGGGTCACCACAGCAGATCAATCGTTATGATCCGCATAGTGATTTGGCACAGGTTTTACACCAGATGCCCTTCCTGACGCAACCCTGGTCGCCTCTTACGACACAGGGATAAGGATTGGGTTTCGCCATGATTCTGGGGTGCCCTCCACCCTCTCATAGCGCGGCCCAGTGCAGGGCTCCCGTCCTCAAGCGATCCTCCAACCCAAGCCTCCGAATAGCCAGATTACAGGCGCATACCACTACGCCCAGTATCTTTATGACGAGGATGAAAATGATGAATAACCCTTTATGACAAAACCTTTATGACACTTTATGACACTTTATGACATAACCCTTTATGACAAAAGAAAATGATGAATAAAAAAATATATATATTTTTCCACCCATGAAGTAAAACGCTATTTATTTTTCTTTTGTACGATTCTATTGAAATTATTACCAACAATCGAATGATTATGCTTAGGATGTTCTGATTTTTTTTTTTCTTCTGAATGCTGACTATGTACTTGCGGGCTCTCCACAGGGAAGCAGAGGTCCCGCAGGGCCACCTGGTTTTGTTGGCGAGAATGGAAAGAAAGGCTTTATGGGTATTAACCAGTTTTGAAATACTCTATTCTACACTTATTACACCCATCCATAAGGGGTTTGAAGGACATTTCACATCTGATGTGATCAAAACTGGAATCTCACGTTCAAAAAAGCCACATCGACAATTATAGATTAAAAATAAATGATTATTTTATCTTGTTGATAAAATATTATTCCTATTTTCTTTTTCAGGGGAACCTGGAGACCAAACTGGGAGTCCAGGTTTCCCTGGTGCGAAAGGAGAACGCGGAGATGCTGGATATCCTGGTGAGTTTCCAAAGTGTCATAATCTCAAATTTTACCAGCTTGATCAACTTTTATCAGCAATACATTATCAACAATTATCAATAACAACAAAAAAGTTGGATGCTTTTTTTCCCAAAATGTTGTTCCTCAATTTGAAATATGCCTTGTAATAAGTGTGTTATGGAACATAATGATTCAAATAAGTCTGTTAAATAACTCATACATAATTCTTTCTGAAATTTTCTAATCATTGATGCTTTATGAAAGTTGAGAAATTGAGATCAATAAATTCTTGCTATCACAGTTGTATGATATTATAAATATATATGGAAAAATTACATGCTCAGGCCAGCAGCTAAGAATCAAACCAAGGTCCTCTGGTGGACTGTACCAGTGCTCTACCATCTGAGCTATCTGGGTGACCCACTGGCTGAGCATGCAATTCTTCCAAATATAGAGATGCCACCTTCTTTCTCCCTCTGCTTCCAGGGCACTCACTGTCAACCATAGGAGCAGCGAGGACCTGTCAATGAGAGGGTCTTCCCCCCCGTGGGGGGACAAATCATGTCCGCAATTAATCACCACAGGACAAGATATAAAATAGTTATAGAAGAATGACGGGGAAAAGAGCAACAAAAGTTGACCGAGAATGTATCCCTTGGTGATCAATGACAGATAGATAAAATAAGTCTGGTGAACAGCCTGCAATGTTTCCAGTCAATGTTCATTCGGTGAGATACGAGGTCCAGAGATGCCAAAACAATTGTGAAGATGGACAAATAGGATACATATAATCGTTGACATTGTCAAAAGAAGAGCTGATAGGTCCGAAATGACGAGAATCATCACTCATGCTTGGTCCGCTTTGTACAGAAAATTATTTTTGACGTTCAGAAGGGCAGGCTAACTCGTTTCTCCGGCCGACCCCATAAGGTGGCGGAAATAATTTGGACCTTCATAGAGGTGGTGTATTTGTAAAGTGGTTGGAATGCGTGGAAGATGTCAACATGGCTGTTCAACTTGTGGACTTCCACTTCCGGTTCCTCGTTGAAGGATGCGTGCGGCTGTTTGCTCCGAGCAATATACCTTAAAATATAAACATATAATCCGGAATTGTCTTGTTTTTCGTTTTATTGCTGGATGTACCTGTTGACGGTTGTGTATTTTCGGTACTTTGTGTATGTGTATATATATATATATATATATATATATATATATATATATATATATATATATATATATATATATATATACACTGTATATATACACATACATGGGTATGCTTGTATATGTATGACATCCAGAGATGCCATAACCCTTTTTCTCTCTCACACACACACACACACACACACACACACACACACACACACACACACACACACACACACACACACACACACACACACACACACACACCATTCTTATTATCATTGCTTTCCAATAATTATTTGTGCCACCAAACAGGCAATCGCGGTCTGGATGGTCCATCGGGAAACCCAGGAGTAGATGGGATCCCAGGGCCCAACAGAACCAGAGGCGAGCGTGGTGACCCTGGTGTACCTGGATTGCCTGGTAAGGTGTATGCTTTTGTGGTGCTGGCCTATCATCAGAGCAGGGTACATGCTTGATTTATATCCAAAGTCTTTGCATAAATTTTTCCAACAAAACTTATATCCAGCCATTTCCTGGAGGCTATTCCTCTCGCTGTGTTCAATAATGATTTGAGTGCTTGATACTATTTTCTTCAACCAAAAAATGTTTTCACAAATTACTGTACTGCCATAACTTATCATGAGGTGTCTTAGAAAGTTTTTTTTGAAGGGGGCAGGGGATGCAAAATCGTGGATAAATGAGGTGACGTAGGAAAAAATGGCAAAAATGTATGACAGAATGGCAAAATACTGATAACAAATGAGGGAATGAATAAACAAGAAAAAGATCAATCAGAGATGGCAGACCCTCGCCAGGACATGTTTTGTGAGGTGTATTTTGTGTGGCGCTTGTGTCCTGGTGTGTTGTGTTACGTAATTAATGACATAATTAGAACTGCCACTTTATAACTGCTGGCTGTGATGACTAGGTACCAAGATGTCCCGCTTTAATGCAACCTGTTTTGATTGGACACCTGACCCTGACCCTGACCCTGACCAATGACATTTTTTATTATTATTTAATTGAATTCAGAATGGGATTAAAATATATTCAATTCACATCAAATGGAAGACCAAATAAGTACAGTCCTGCATTGTAGTCATCAGAAGGAACCTGGATAGGATTTGCATTTCAGCTGCTACTCCTCTCCCCTTAAAGCCACCCAGACACAGCCAGGTGAGCCTTATTCAAAAAAATAATAATAATCATAAAAATTCAAAAAAAAACAGATTAAAAAATTAAATAATTCTGACTGCCAGACCATGTGTCCGATGAAGTTTAAATTTAAAACATGCATTTCCCATCCCTACTAGATCATAATTGTGAAGGTTTTCACATCAATTGATGAAGCGGTTCCAGAGAAAACTATTTAATATATTTCTTCAATCCAATATGGCTGCCAAACCATGTGACCTATCAATTATTCCTTAACAAACTTGTATTCCCATGACTTGGGGAACATTTGTGTGAAGTTTACCATCAATCTGTCCAGCCATTCTGGAGAATAAGATTTTTCATAGGTTTTAGGGTAATACAATATGGCTGCCAAACCACATCATATGTGTGAACCTTTCGTTCCTCATGGATAGGCAGTCATACGTGTAAAGTTTCACCTCGATACGTTCAGCCACTTCAGAGAAGAAGATTTTTGAACCGACAAGCGGTTGCGGAGAAAAACACCAAAGTTCTGTGCGGAGAAACAAACAAAAACAGAGTAACCTGCAAATATAAGTGGTATGGGTTAGCTTTGTGAAGAGTAGCAAAAGAAGGATTACTAAAGCCTAGTAACTAGAGTTCTGTAGAGTACACAAACTTTATCAAAGGACACGTCAATGACAATATAATTTATATTTCACCCCAGGCTTCATCAACATTCTATTTGTAATGTTGTAGCAATTTTCATGTTGGTTCATATCATGTATATGTTATATTTAAAATCACAAATTGGTATTTGCACTAATGGGTGGGTTACATACTACAAGTACAAAAGTGCACACGGATGCTTTTCTATTTTGTTGCAGGACCTCCTGGTCAATCTGGTCCTCCAGGGACATCGGGTGGCCCCAGCCCAGACGGGCTGCCTGGCCCTCCTGGGCCTCCTGGTTCACCTGGATCTCCTGGTTCTCCAGGTAAAGACCCTTGATTAAGTTTTGGGTTTTATATTTAAGAGGATGAGCAGAATGCTAGTGCAGTGCCGCAGTTTTCACTCAGAATGATGGATAGTGATGACTTATCCAAAAGGACAGTGAAGAACGAGTGAGCACCTGCAGGAATGCACTTCTTCTTCCTTCGTATGTAGTGCAAGGCTGCAGGGTAGCATCGTTGGCTGAGGGCGGAGCTGTGCCGCTGATACAATTCTCTGTACTGGTTAGGGCAGGAATTTGTAATTTGGCCATGGTGCCATCGATAGCTCACCTACTCTTCACGAAGGACACCGTAAGATCTTTAATGTCCACCAACAAAGGCTGGCAGACATGATTCCCATTTAACATCCCATGCGATGGACAGCACACACATTAATGAATCACCCTGTCTGTGAAACTCCAGGATGACAGTTTACAGCTGTATAGATTAGAACCAGGAATGCAATGAAGCACCTCCAGAAGGAGAGCAAAAAGGACGAATAAGCACTTCTTCCTAAGGTGCAACTCAACCTTGGCATTAACCATCTAAATGCCCATGCAGTTAGCATCAGTATTGTCTGTCATTATGAACTTCTTCTCCTTCTTCTTCTTCTTATAGCATATGGCAGCTCAGCTGCCAGGTAACTATCATTTTGTTGGGGGCACATCTATGGCACTGATGCTGTGTCCCTAGACCAGTACACTGGTTCTCATTTTGCCAACCTGAGAAGGATGGCAGGCTGAATCAACCCCACCTGGTGTTAATTCAGCAGCCAACAGGGCTCAAACTCAGGACCCTAAGATCCCAAGCCAGCCACCCTAACCACCAAACCAACACCAAGCTTGATTAGGAACTGAAAAGCATAAAGCAAGAGCTAGATTGCTTTTGCTCCCAATGATCATGTTCCCATAGTAGAAATGAGATTCTTTCTTGCAGAGTTTGATACATATCCTGAAGGTTTTCTCTCAAATTATGTTTGTATGTTTGTTCATTACCAAATTGTTCACCTTTAATGTACAAATAACAGCAGCAACAATTGTGGTGGTGCTGCATACCAGCCCCTCTTAACACCGGATTTTATTTCTCTTGTGTTGATGATAAATGTTTTCATGGTAAGATTAAAGGATTGTGGATTGTGGAAAAAAATCGTTCGAGATTTCAACCCAAACCTTCAACATTTTGGGTTGGGGTTTTTCTTTTCTATTTTGTTGCAGGTTTTCCTGGCTCACCTGGTCTACAAGGATTGAATGGATTACCAGGTTCCAAAGGTTCTCCAGGCACTCCAGGTTTGTTGATGCAAATTTTTTACTACATAAAAACCTCTCGATTTTAAACATGTGTACTTACACACACACACACACACACACACACACACACACACACACACACACACACACACACACACACACACACACACACACACACACCACACCATTTATCCATTTATTTTTCACCAAGTTAAATTTTATTTAAGACCTAAACATGTTATCCTGCAGGTTTTTCCCTTCCTGGCCAGAAAGGACAACCTGGTTTTCCTGGACCAAAAGGAATGCCTGGAGACCCAGGTTATGGGTTTGGTGGGCCTGGCTTTCCTGGCAATAAGGGAAGCAAGGGAAACAGTGGTATGTATTTTTTAAGCCATATTCATTCCCCATTCTTTCTATGCATTTATCAACTATGTTTAACTGACTGTTACTTCCATAGGAGTTAATGGATCTCCAGGATTTCCTGGACCACAGGGTCCACCTGGTGTGGTGATTGGACGTTATCCCAAAGGTGTTGTCGGTGACCCAGGTCCTTCAGGACTTCCAGGTCGTCAAGGTGGGTGTGGATAATATTCACTATCTGTCAGTTGCAGGGATCTTGAGTAACTGTCAAGTATATGGCCACAATATAACTATATGTACTAATGTTCATCAGCATGTTATTTTATGCTTTTCAGGTTCCACAGGTCCTCCTGGGCCTCCTGGACAATCAACAGCATTTGCTGCCAAAGGAGATCCTGGAGATCCTGGTAGTAATGGACGGCCTGGAACACCTGGACCACGGGGTGATGATGGACAACCAGGAGCTCCTGGTCTCCCTGGACAGCCTGGGCAAAAAGGTCTGCATTGGCTGAAGACACAGAGAAATATCTTAAGTAGAAAATAATTAATCTGAAATACTGTATGCAAAACTTGCATGCATTCAAACAGTCACATTGGCTGAATTATCCTCAGTTGAAATCCCTTTATTGTATGCTCATGCCACAATGACAGAGAAAGTTTTCTTGCATCCATTTAATTTCCTCCATTTCCACCCTGGCTGTGGCATTTCTGACAATGTGTTGGAACTTGGATGGCAAAAGTGTGGATGAGGTTGTTATGAAGTCTAGCATCTGGCTGAAAACCCTTCTATATGTCCCCTTCCTCCCCTGCAGCTCCTTTCACCCCTCCACGCAGGTCTCCCCACCCCTCTCTTCAGCTTGCCAGCCTCCAACATCTCACCAACCCTTCCACTCATCTCATTATCTTGATCTTTTCCTCCCCCCACCTCCTATCCTCATCCTCTTGATCTGGAAAAAATGTCATTGGTCAGAAACCTGGAATATGACTCCAACACAGACAAATGCTGTCCCTCACTTTGTGCCTCTGAAAAATATCAGCTTAAAAACCTCCAGTGTTCTTCTCTGACAAACCCTTGGAAGAAGTGCAACCCCAGGACATCCTCTCCAGGTATCGGCCCTGTCACACCTTGAGGTTTTAGCCAGCGTATGCCGATGTATGAAAAATTTGGCGAATACGCTGGCACACGTCGAATACGTTATGGGTAAGTCTTGTATACGTTAAGAGCACACTGGCATACGTCGTAGTACGCCGAGCTCGTCGACAAATTTTAAGCAAGCTCAAAATTTTTTGACGTATGCCAGCGTATGACTCGCACGTTCCGCATACGCTGGCCATAAGTTGTCGGCACGTTATGCGATCGTTGACACATGTTACTTGTAAGTTATTCATAAGTCGAAACACGTCGAGGTAATGTTTAGCTACCCAAAACTTATTTCTAACCTTTGAGTAACGTGCTTTGAACCTATGTGTAACGTGTCTCCAACACATATTGACGTATGTAGATGTATTTGACGTCTTCCGGACGACCACATAACTTACTGAACATGCTTATAACTTACAGCTACTGTATAATGGTGTATTGGCAGCGTTTAGGGGAATTGGTATATAAAAATGGGGTTCACAGGAGGAACCCATCAGTGTTCCAGACTCCATGGTTTATTTTTTTTCCTTCAGCATGACGGTGATGTTGACACTTCAATGTCTAGTGCGGTTATGATTTTAATCGTCGAGCGGCAGCCTTTTAATAGGCTACAACAGGTGATCGTCGGCGATACTCTGCCGCGCTATGCATAAGTTAGACTATCGTTGGACATAAGTTGTGAACGCCAACAACACGCTAAGCATTCGTTGGTATAAGTTATCTATAAGTTATTGAAACGTTCTGTGTACGTTACTAATACGTTATGCATACGTCCAACTCGTTATTATATGCCCAAAAGTGAAAAAAACATCAATAGTTCAGCATACGCCAACGTTTTAGATACATTTTGATACGTTGCCATATGCTGGCTAAAACGTCAAGGTGTGACAGGACTTTATGTTGATGCAAAGATTGTGAAGCTTCATTCACATGTGAGGCATGTGAATGAAGCCTCAGGATGTCTGTCATAACTTGTCTTGGGTTGGCCACAACACTGAACTGGCTTCTGAGGTAGGCTGACATTTCGGTATTCTCCATAGAGTTAAGCTCATTATGAGTCACTCAGAGAACATTCATGTATTCAGCCTTCATCCAAAGTATCACGGATTAAATGGTACACCCTCTAGGCTGGTGTACTGCTTCTCATTTACTCCCCTGGAGGTGATTGATTCCAAGGCTCACTGTGTTCTTGGCATATTTTGGCAAGAGGTAAAGCCTCACAGACTGCTTATCATTCTCTTTTGCTTCCTGGCTATGATACTCTCACTCCCTCCAACACTCTTGTCCCTCTGTCCTCCCCCAACTCTCCTCGATCAAAAATGGTCTTTCAGAACCCCACACCTGGTTACCTGCTGCAATTCCAAGCGAAATTCTCACATCCATTCCTTTATCCCTTAATTCTCTCTTACGTGGAACCCACTCCCTATGGTGGCTGTCTCGTGCTCCTCAATAAACTCTCTCAAAATCCCTCAAGTCTCAAAAGTGTCTTTAGCTTTTAAAGTTTCTTACCTTTTGATACATGTAAGCCCAGGTAAACAGACTGGTTTTGATTTGAATTAATGAACTTACTTGACATAATCATTAATATCAACTTATGGACAATGTCTTGTCATTCTTCTTTGTAGGTGCTCCTGGAGACCATGGTCTTATGGGTTTTCCAGGCACAAATGGACTCCCAGGGGACAATGGCTATCCTGGTCTGAAAGGAGAACGAGGACCAAGAGGTAATAGTATTTAATTTTAGGTACAGATCATCTGAGACCATATTATGATTGACAAAAGTGAGTATTTGTCATGATGTAAATCTGCAGTCCAATTAAAGTCTTGATATTTTCGAAATTTTACTCAAACTCTGGAAAATGAATTTTTGGACTTATATTTTTTGGCATTTAACGACTTGGACATAGACTTGTGACATGGTGGCATAAGACATTTGAAGAACTGTATCGCACTAAATCTAGTCTATATAGTAGAGCAAATGTATGTATGTATGTACAGTGCCTTCATAAAGTATTCACACCCCTCGACTTTTGTCACATTTTGTTGTGTTACAGCCTGAATTTAAAATGGATTGAATTAAAATTTGTCACTGATCTACACAAAATACCCCATAATGACAAAGTGAAAACATGTTTTTAGAATTTTTTTACAAATTAATTAAAAATGAAAGGCTGAAATGTCTTGCGTCAATAAGTATTCAACCCCCTGAGTCAATACTTTGTAGAAGCACCTTTGGCAGTGATTACAGCTTCAAGTCTTCTTGGGTATGTCTGTAACAGCTTTACACATCTGGATTTGGGGATTTTCTCCGATTCTTCCTTGCAGATTTGCTCAAGTTGGGGAGTGTCAGTGAACAGCAATCTTCAAATCATTCCACAGATTCTCAATGGGAATCAAGTCTGGGGTTTGGCTAGGCCACTCAAGGGCCTTCACGTTCTTGTTCTGAAGCCATTCCAGTGTTGCTTTGGCTGTATGCTTGGGGTCATTGTCCTGTTGGAACGTAAATCTTCACCACAGTCTCAGATCTTTTGCACTCTGAAGCAGGTTCTCTACAAGGAGATGCCTGTATTTGGCTCCATTCATTGTTCCCTCTATCCAGTGCCTGCCACTGAAAAGCAACCCCATAGCATGGTGCTGACACCACCACACTTCACGGTCGGGATGGTGTTCGATGGGTGATGAGCTGTGCTCAGTTGATGCCAGATATCACGCTTTGTATTGAGGCCAAAGAGTTTGATTTTCATCTATCAGTCCACAGAATCTTTTGCCTCCTGCTCTCAGGGCCTTTCACGTGCCTTTTTGCAAACTCCAGGCGTGCTGTCATGTGCCTTTTTCTCAGGAGTGGCCTCCGTCTGGCCACTCTCCCATACAGCCTCGATTTGTGAATTGCTGCAGAGACTTGTCCTTCCGGCAGGTTCTCCCATCTCAGCCAAGGAACTCTCTAGTTCTGTCAGAGTGGTCATTGGGTTCTTAGTCACCTCGCTGACCAAGGTCCTTCTTGCCCAGTTTGGTCGGACGGCCAGCTTTAGGAAGAGTCTGGGTAGTTACATATTCTTTCCATTTCCAAATGATGAAGCTCACTCTGCTCTTCGGAACTTTCAACACTCCAGAAATTGTTTTATACCCTTCCCCAGATCTATGCTTCCTCAAACATTTGTCTCAGAGTTCTACAGACAGTTCCTTGGACTTCTTGGTAGAGTTTCTGCTCTGACACGCATTGTCAACTGTGGGACCTTGTATTGAAAGGTGTGTTTCTTTCTAAATCGCATTCAATCAATTCAATTGGCCACAGGTGGACTCCAATCAAGTTTTAGAGACATCTCAAGATGAACAAAGGAAATTGGATGCACCTGAGCTCGATTTGGAGTGTCATAGCAAAGGGGTTGAACACATATTGACATTTCAGCTTTTGATTTTCAAATGATTTGTAAAAATTTCAAAAAACATGTTTTCACTTTGTCATTATGGGGTATTTTGTGTAGATCGGTGACAATTTTTTTTTAATTTAATTCATTTTAAATTCAGGCTGTAACAACAAAATGTGACAAAAGTCGAGTGGTGTGAATACTTTCTGAAGGCAATGTATGTATGTATGTATGTATGGTGAGACTAGGGTATGTTGAGCCATTTTTCACATTTTTTATTCCTATTGCCAGAGGGAGGAATAGATGCTACTTTCTGACAATGGTGTCTTGGTGTGCTTTATGTCGTTGTGCATCTCTCTGAGCCAACATATTTTATTCAGTTTGTGTAGTTTACTACTCATGAATGAAATTTTTGTTTGTCTTTTGGCTCAACTTGCTCCCAGTTGTCACTGATATACACAAAATACCCCATAATGACAAAGTGAAAACATGTTTTTAGAAACATGGGGTAAGTTGAACATGTAGCTGAGGTAGTTTGTGCCACTTTTCTTTCCCTTCTTGTGTCACAGCTTTAAATATGTTTTCACACTTAATTTTCTGAAAGTAAATTTTATTACAATGCTGCAACAAAATCAAAAATAAACTTTACAGATATTTTCCAATCCGGTTATTTGAACATAGGCCGATTGGCTTTGTCGGGCTATTCTAACAGCTCCCCAATTTGCCATCTCTGCAAGTCACATGGGAAAATGAACTGTTCTTCTCTCCTGGCTATTTGGCCTGCAGTGAAGGGCCTCGGGAGTTTCTTAATGACATCCACTTTTGGGAAAGAGCACTCATCATTGGTCTTGAAGATGAATGAAAGTTTGCCTAGTCCAGAAGCAATCTGACCTTTTCTCATGAACTTTCCTTCAAGGTCATCACCATCAATTTTCTCCTCCAAGCCAATGTAATGATACACTTTAGATGCCTCAGCAAATTGAACCAATACATAATCGCCCACAGCAGAGGTCACATCTTCTTCGTCACTCAATTTCATATTGTTGTTTCTCTCAAGGAGATGTTCCCCATAACATTAATTTCAATTTCAATTCTCTGGGACAGTGAGCTTATTCCGTACTGCAAATGAATATGCCAGTTCTCAACATTTATCAGCACTGATACCGTGGAACCGTTTCACATGAGATACCAGGTCGGTCTCCATTGCTTCATGAAAAACAGGTGGGCTTTTGATACTGCAGCATTGCCATTTGCTGAACCTCCATCTTGTTCACGTTTGGTAATGAACCACTTCAGTCATTCGATCTAATTTGTAATCCCTAACCAAAGACAGAATCGTCTGTCCACCAGGAACATCACGAGCTGCTCTTTGAAGGAGACCTAAGCCATTTGAGGATATCTAAGCCCCCTGGCTGTATTGTGTTTATACACTCTTGGCATGTTTCTAGTTCTCTCTGTAACAATAAAAGGTTAAAAAAAATCTAAAGGCCAATATACCATGTGTTGGAATTGAATGGAATCATGGGATAAGTTGACTAAACTGTGGGGCAAATTGAGCCCAGGCTCAATTTGCCCCTCGCCAGTGGCACATCTTACCCCAAAACTACCATCTTTTTAAAAATACTTTACACAATAGCTGAGGCCTACTTCCATGCTTTGGTGGAGTGCATACCCCTCTGTCAGGCTGAACAGTTTGTTTTGTATCCCACTGAAAAGCCAAATCTGCATCCGGACCTGAAGCAAAATCTCCTCAATTAGTTCTTGTCACCTACCCACCCATCCAATCTTTTTGTCATAATCTATACACAATTTTTAAAAATATCATCCTGTACATGGATATCGTTGAGTTTTTTTTTAAATACATAATATCAAGGCTCGTATAAGAGCTAACACACAGAACATAACAATGGGAGCAGTAGACAAGAGGAATGGGAGAGGGAAGCACTAAACAGTGGGGAATAGACACATTAGGAGATCTGTGGAAGGGAGAGGGATGGGGTGGGGTACACGAGGTAAACAAGATGGACACTACAGGGATTTTCAGGAAGGAAAGCAGGAAATATGAAGGATGTGGGTTTGGAGTGGATTAACAGGGGAAGAAAAGATCATGGTTTTGGATGGGAAGGATAAGAAAGAGATGGTGGTAAACAGCTATTATTAAACAGTTTTTGGCTCATCTCTCAATTACAAAGAACCACGTTAAATATATTAAATAAACTCTCAGATCCAGATCCAGATCTACTCTTAAATGAAACCAATTAGTCCTTGTCGTATACCCAACCTGTCCACCAAGTTCCGTCGGTATCCATCAATAACTTTTGGAAATATCGTGCTATATATCGCTTTTGGTCCCATCTCTCAATATTATGAAGAATCACTTTAAAATTAAAAAGCTATCTTATCCGGATCGCACATTCAAACTGTTCACCAAGTTACATCTGAATTTGTCCATAATGTTTCGAGATATCATGCCCACAGACAGACAAGATAGTTTTCTGTTTGTTTTTACCACTTCAGGACTGGTCTCCTATATCCACCACCGCTGATATCAATTCAGCCTGGGGGTTCTTCCACAGAAATTCTCTCTCTCTCTCTCTCTCTCTCTCTCTCTCTCTCTCTCTCTCTCTCTCTCTCTCTCTCTCTCTCTCTCTCTCTCTCTCTCTCTCTCTCTCTGTCTCTGTCTCTGTCTCTGTCTCTCTCGCTGTCTCTCTCTCGCTGTCTCTCTCTCGCTGTCTCTCTCTCGCTGTCTCTCTCTCGCTGTCTCTCTCTCGCTGTCTCTCTCTCGCTGTCTCTCTCTCGCTGTCTCTCTCTCGCTGTCTCTCTCTCGCTGTCTCTCTCTCTCGCTGTCTCTCTCTCGCTGTCTCTCTCTCTCGCTGTCTCTCTCTCGCTGTCTCTCTCTCGCTGTCTCTCTCTCGCTGTCTCTCTCTCGCTGTCTCTCTCTCGCTGTCTCTCTCTCGCTGTCTCTGTCTCTCTGTCTCTCTCTCTCTGTCTCTCTCTGTCTCTGTCTCTCTCTGTCTCTCTCTCTCTCTCTCTCTCTCTCTCCCCCTCTCTCTCTCTCTCAGATTAATCCCAACTCGTCATCAATTATGTTATCCATTCTCCCGCTCTTGGTTTTCTGAATCCTGTGATGAGGCAGTTGCTTTAAAACAACTTGCATTGTCCTCCTGGAAAGCAAATCCAATTGAAAGGTAACCTCAGATCATTCCACAAAGCCCACAACAAATGTGTGTTTACTCTCAGGAGAGTCAGAAAACATCTGTCAAATCTCAAGAATGAGTTTTCAAACTTGTCTCCCTCCTCTAGAACCTGGTGGCTAATTGTCAAGTCCATCTCTGGTGAAGGTTCCCTTTCCATCCTTTCCCTCACTTCAAAAAGCACAACAGCCGTCTCCACTCATGAGAAGGCCAAAGTCCTCAATTCTGTGTTTGTTTCGAAATCTTGTGCCCCTAAACCCTCCCTCACTGTACTCATCCTTACCAATCATACCCAACTGCTCTGGAATTCTGTGTCTTTTGCACCTGAAAAGGTGGAGAAGGTTCTGTCATCCCTCGACTCTGACTCTGCAACTGTACCAGACGACATCAGCTCACATGTTCTAAAAAAACCTGTTCCTCTTCTTCTCATTGCCCTTTACACCCTGTCATTTACCAGAGGTCATCTTCCATCTGTTTGGAAATCAGCCAACATCACAGCATTATATAAAAAGGTGCAAAAATGGATCCCCTTAGCTACAGACCAATTAGCTTACTTCCAATCATCAGGGGTCATGGAATCCATCATCACAGTTTGCATAAAATCATTCCTTTTCTGCAACAGCCTTATCTCAGATCATCAATTTGGATTCAGACCTGTCACGCTTCCTTGGGCAAGCTGCTTCGACTCTCCCAACAATAGATGGAGATGCTCAATATTAGACATGAGATCTGGGCCGTCTCTCTGGACATATCTCGAGCTTTTGATGGAGTCTGGAATCCTGCCTTGCTCTCCAAGCTCTTTACCTATGGAATCCAAGGCCAACTCCACTCCTAGATTACTGACTTCCTCCACTCTTGCAGCCAATGTGTGGCTCTCAACGGAAACCTTTCATCTCCTCTCCCTGTCCAGGTTGGAGTATCTCAAGGCAGTGTTCTCGGCTTATTCCTAATCTTCATCAATGATCTCTCTGAATCTCTGGAAAATCCTCTTTATATCTTTGCTGATGACTCTACTCTCTGTTGTGACATCTCTCATCCTTCTGACAGTCAGGTAGCAGCCTCTTCCCTCTTCTCAGACCTTGACAAAATCACAAACTGGTCAACACTTGGAATATGGCTTTCAATCCTGAGAAATCCCTCTCCCTCACCTTCTCAGTCTCCGTCTCTCCAAAAGGACCATACCGCAAACCCTCCCATCTACTTTCTCACCAACCCTCCAGAAGAGGGTCACTAAAACTCTTTGGTCTCACTCTTCCTTCCCTTCCCTCACTTTAAATGACAGAAGAGGGGAGATCTCTCTTCCCTCATGATCTCTCTTGGGCAAGCCACATTTCAAAGTTTGCCTCCAAAACCAGACACCAACTGGGAATCCTCCGTGCGGTGCCATTTGAAGTGAGGGAAGGGAACCATACATGAGAGATGGACTTGACAAGGCGCCACCAGGTTTTAGAGGAGGAAGACAAGTTTGAAAGCTCAATCTTGAGATTGGACAGATGATGTTTTCTGGCTCTCCTGAAAGTAGGCACACACTTGTTGTGGCCTTTACGGAATGATCTGAGGTTGCCTTCAGTCGGATTTGCCTTCCAGGAGAAGAATGCAAGTTGTTTTTAAGCAACTGTCTCACCACAGGGTTCAGAGTATCAAGAGCAGGAGGATGGGTAAGATAATTGAAGATGAGAAGGGATGAATCTGTGCAAAAGAGAGAGCAGGTTTCTGAGGAAGAATCCCCAGGATGAATTAATATCAGTGGCGCTAGATATGGGAGACCAGTCCTGAAAGTGTTTAAAAATAAATAAAAAAAGAATGTATTCCCCACGAATGTCAGGGTCTTATAGCATATGAGGAAATACCATCCATCACTTCACTGACAGAAATACGAAAGGCGAGGGGGGGGGAGAGAAAGATAGGGGTGGGGGAGAGAGAGGGGGATCGTGAGGCGGTGGAGGGGGAAGGAGAGCGAGGAGAAGTGGAGGAGAGAGGAGGAGAGGTGGAGGAGGGAAGGAGAGCGAGGAGTGGAGGAAGGAGGGAGAGTGAAGAGGGTGGAGAAGAGAGGCAGAGTGAGGGTGGGTTGAGGAGGGATGGAGAGTGAGGAGGGGTGGAGGAGGGAGAGAGAGTGAGGAGAGAGGGACAGTGAGGAGGGGTGGGGGAATGGAAGGCAGACATGTGGTGGAGCGTTAATTATGATCCAAACCGTCTCAGCAAAATGCTTCTGCAGAGAATAACAGTGAAGATGGAAACAAAATAACATCTGAAATCCATTTTCTACTGGTCATACTATACATACCACCTGGAGACAAACACCACCAGAACATGCCTGGTGATAAACGCAGTCCAGAAACAAACACTGCCCAGAGAAACAATGCCTGGACACATTCGGAGATAAACACCACCCAGACGAAAGCACCGACTGGAAATGTTCAGAGACAAACAACGCTGAGACAAGTCCGGAGACAAACAATGCCCGGACAAGTCCGAAGACAAACAAACACCATCCGAAGATAAACATCACCTGGACATGTCCAGAGACAAGGTACGTCCAGCCGCAAACACCGTCCGGAGGCAAACACCGCCCAGACCCATCCAGCGAAAACACAGACACAGGTCCGGAGACAAACAGGTCCGGAGACAAACACTGTCCATAAATAAATACTGCCGAGACACGACCGGAGGCAAACACTGCCCAGACACGACCGGAAGCAAACACTGCCAAAACACGACCGGAGGCAAACACCGCCCAGACAAGACTGGAGGCAAACACCGCCCAGACATGACCGGAGGATAACACCACCCGGACACGACCGGAGGATAACACCACCCGGACACGACCGGAGGCAAACACTGCCTGGACAAGACTGGAGGCAAACACCACCCGGACACGACCGGAAGCAAACAACGCCTGGACACGATTGGAGGCAAACACCGCCAGGACACAACCAGAGGCAAACACCACCCAGACACGACCGGAGGCAAATATCGCCTGGGCACGACCGGACGCAAACACCGCCTGGGCAGGGCCGGAGGCAAACACCACCTGGACAAGTCCGAAGACAAACAAACACTGTACGGAGATAAACTAACACTGTCCAGAGATAAATAAACTCTGTCTGGAGGCAAACACCACTCGGACACATCCGGGGGCAAGCAATGCCTGCACACGTCTGGGGGCAAACACCGCCTGGACTCGACTGGAGGCAAACACCGCCCGGACAGGACCAGAGACAAACAACGCCTGGGCACGACCGGAGGCAAACACCACCAGGGCACGACCGGAGGCAAACACGGCCCAGGTACAACCAGAGGCAAACACTGCCCAGGCATGACCGGAGGCAAACACCGCCCGGGTGCGACCGGAAGCAAGCACCGCCTGGACACGACCGGAGGCAACACCGCCCGGACACGACCGTAGACAAACAATGCCTGGACACATCCGGAGGTAAACACTGTCTGGAGATAAACACTGCCTAGACAGGTCTGGAGACAAACACTGTCATTAGATAAACAATGCCGAGAGACGTCCAGAGATAAACTCCATCTGGATGCGACTGTCGATAAAGTCAGTCCGGAAGCATCACCGGAGACAAAGTCAGACCGCAAGCATCTGTAGACAAACTCTTTCCGGACAGGTCTGGAGTCAAACACCACCCAGGCAACTCCGAAGACAAGCAAACACTGTCCAGAGATAAATAAACTCTGTCCAGGAGCAAACACCGCCCGGACACGTTCAGGGGCAAACAATGCCTGCACACGTCTGGGGGCAAACACCACCCAGACACAACCAGAGGCAAACACCACCCAGACACGACCGGAGGCAAACACCGCCAGGGCACGACCAGATGCAAACACCACCCTGGCACGACCGGAGGAAAACACCGCCCGGGCAGGACCGGAGGCAAACACCACCCGGACAAGTCCGAAGACAAACAAACACTGTACGGAGATAAACTAACACTGTCCAGAGATAAATAAACTCTGTCCGGAGGCAAACACCACCCGGACAGGACCGGAGGCAAACAACGCCTGGGCACGACCGGAGGCAAACACCACCAGGGCACGACCGGAGGCAAACGCGGCCTGGGTACAACCAGAGGCAAACACTGCCCGGGTGCGACCGGAAGCAAACACCGCCCGGACATGACCGTAGACAAACAATGCCTGGACACATCCAGAGGCAAACACTGTCCGGAGATAAACACTGCCTAGACAGGTCTGGAGACAAACACTGTCATGAGATAAACAACGCCGAGAGACGTACGGAGATAAACTCCATCTGGATGCGACTGTCGATAAAGTCAGTCTGGACACATCACCGGAGACAAAGTCAGACCGCAAGCATCTGTAGACAAACTCTTTCCGGACAGGTCTCGAGTCAAACACCACCCGGACAACTCCGAAGACAAGCAAACACTGTACGGAGATAAGCAAACACTGTCCAGAGATAAATAAACTCTGTCCAGAGGCAAACACCGCCCGGACACGTTCGGGAGCAAACAATGCCTGCACACGTCTGGGGGCAAACACCGCCCGGACACGACTGGGGGCAAACACCGCCCGGACCCGTCCGGAGACAAACAGAGACATATCCGAAGACTAACAGGTCTGGAGACAAACATTGTTCATACATAAACACTGCGCAGACGTGTTCAGGGCTAAGCTGTTCAGAGACAATCTTTGTCCAGACACGTCTGGATACAAACTCCATCCAGACACATCCGGAGACAAACTCCTTCCAGACAAGTTTGGAATAAAACACCACTTAGACAAGTCCGGAGACAAACAAACACTATTCGCAGATAAACAACAGCTGGACACATCCGCAGAAAAACTATGTCCGGAGACAAACTCCTGTCCAGAGACAAACACCGCCCAGACGCGTCTGGAGGCAAACACCACCTGGACACGTCCGGAGACAACCACCACCCAGACATGTTCAGAGGCAACCCCCCCCCCCCCCCGACTGGAGGCAAACACCAACCGGACATGACTGGAGACAAACGCAAACACATTTGGAAACAGGTCGAGAGACAAACTTCGTCCGGACACCTCTGGGGACAAACTCCGTTTGGACACGTCTGGAGAGAGGAGAGAGTGGAAGAGAGAGTAGAAGAGAGAGAGGAAGAGAGAGAGGAAGAGAGAGAGGAAGAGAGAGAGGAAGAGAGAGAGAGGAAGAGAGAGAGGAAGAGAGAGAGGAAGAGAGAGAGAGAGAGAGAAAGAGGAAGAGAGAGAGGAAGAGAGAGAGAGAGAGAGAAAGAGGAAGAGAGAGAGAGGAAGAGAGAGAGAGAGAGAGAGAGAGAGAGAAAGAGGAAGAGAGAAAGAGGAAGAGAGAAAGAGAGAAAGAGAGAAAGAGAGAAAGAGAGAAAGAGAGAAAGAGAGAAAGAGAGAAAGAGAGAAAGAGAGAAAGAGAGAAAGAGAGAAAGAGAGAAAGAGAGAAAGAGAGAAAGAGAGAAAGAGAGAAAGAGAGAAAGAGAGAAAGAGAGAGAGGAGGGTGGTTAGCAGAGAGGAAATGTTGTGCTCTATGAACGCGTGCGTGCACAGGCACACACAGTATTAGTGCTTGGCCGATAATGCCAATTCTTCAAGAATCGGCAGATTGGAGTCAGTGTGATTACCGACGACAGTATGCACTGCATACAACCTAAAAACTTTGAGTGGCTTTCACCTTTGTTTTTTACGAAATTTCAACTAACAAACTTAAAAAAAGGACATTGCATTATGGATGTTTCAGGGAGATGTGCATAAACATTAATCTTCATAAACAGATGCTAATCGTCATGTGCCGGGTGGAAAAATGATTGGCTCTGTTATATAGAAAACCCGTTGATATGGCAAACGGTTCAGAAATCGGGTGTAATCAAACATATACTGAAATGCAAAAGAAACTTACCACTTATTTGAAATGTAATAAAATTGTAACAGTTCAAAATAAAACAAACCAACAATTACTAATTGAAACATTGGCATTTTATTGATGACATGTCAAGTTTTTGACCAAGATACACCATCTCATAAGTTTGTTCTACAGTACAGAACAGCACAGGGTGCAATGTCAGTCCCCTTTCAATAGCGTGTGTGGCCACCATTGTTTTGGATACAGGCAGTGCATCGTCGGTGCATACTGCCTTCCAGTCTTTGGATGGATTGCTGCTGGATTCTGTCCCACTCAGTCCTCAATGTCTGAAGCCATCTGACTTAAGACCATCTGCCTGTCCTGCCTTGCAGTGGTGACTCTTGGCCTCCCTGATCAAGGTCTGTCATCTGCAGAGTTGTGGAGGGTGTCTCTGTCCACCAGGGCCGATATCATCTGGTGTGAACAGCCAAGGCGACGTGCCACCTCACGGTAGCTCAATCCGCCTTGCAGTATGCCCAAGGCACACTGCCGTTGATCCCTTGACAATCGTGGCATGTTGATTGAAATGCCCATTTTGCACTGGCCTTTTTAAAGCCAATATCAAGACATCACGTGCAGCTCACTAAAATCATCCCGTACCCCTTGGCTAATCACTGACAGTCAAAACGGCTGTTCAACAGCTGTGCTATGAAGTGACCATTGAAGGTTCAAGTGACCATCCGTGACCGTTTTGTCTGACAGTTAGGACACTATTGTCCACAAATAAGTTCACACATTTACTACACGCAGTGTTATTGTTGATATTTGAAGGTTTAAAAGGTGGTAAGTTTCTTTTGCGTTTCAGTATATTTTGCTTTGAAACTCACAAGGAAAAACACAAGCCGGTAGGCGGACATGGGTAGTCGGCCGTTGCTAGGCAACGGAGGGGTCCATAGCAACGGTTCTTTCTCACACATAACTAGGACATACCATGAACCTACCGTACCAGTTTCATGTATATCTGACTCATAGTCCCTGAAATATAACGAACTTCGTTTTTTTATTGTTTTCGACCAGGGTTCATTCAAAGTCTATTTTCTCTGACAGTTTTCATAGGATCCGGCTGGAAATTTTTGACAATATGGCTGAATGTACTGACCACAGTCGCTCGTGGCCCGATTTTTGATTTTCAAAAAAAACAAATTTTTTATGATTTTTCAAAAATTTCAAAGTCCTGTTGCTAGGCAACCAAAAGGGCGTTATCAACCAGTACCGAGGTGGCACAATGAGGTCATAAACTGGTCTTACCACCCAAATTTCATCAAGATGGAACAACTGCAAGGGGGTCAAAAACCCCGGACAACACACACACGGACAGACTGACACCACGACCAACAAATAAGGGTAGATCAAAATAAAAAAAATTTAATCGAAAAAAATTTTTTTTCGACTCGATCGACTACCCAATATAACCTTTGCAAGTCATGTACCTCTACCTTATAGCAACTGCCGACTGTACATCCTGATCGGGACACGAACTGCATTGCTATGGACTGGAGGGCGCTCGGAAAGTGGCTTAAGCACTCAAGCAAGCACTCCAATTAAATGGTTCACAAGGAACGGCTGGCCAGGCTGTGGCTGCATACCATATAGGATCCCTTTAACTTTAAAGCTGTCTTCACCGTGCCCCTCACAATTAAAAAAATTCAATGAATTTGTTCAAATAATGACTTTACACACAAAATAATTGCTGTTTAACATAGAACAATGCTGGAGACATCACAAAGTTTAATCTCCCTTGAAACAAGTCTGAAGACAACAATGGTTCACGAGCGGTATTTGACAATGTAGATTGTTTCAGAAGTGAAGGATGAGACAATGTGATAATTTTGACCAAGTTATAAAAATGATCAACATGATGTGGTACGGGTGACAGATTATTAGCTGCAAAATGTCGAAAACCTGGTTTCGTTCAACAACTTAAAAAATTTGACCTTTGCATAACCTTTAAAGGTCACAAAACAATGTTGTGGACATTAAAATAAGGAAACAGGATACGTGCTATAGCTTATTGGAGTTAGTTCGTCGAAGAAGGTCGAAAACCCGGTTCGATTCCCACAACTTTGAAAATTTGACCTTTGTGGCCTTTAAAGGTCAAAGGTCAAGGATTATGACCTTTGGTGCAAAACTTCCTCTGGAACATTCCAGGAACAATATAATGTCATATAGGCTATATTGCATTTCACACTCCTCGGATTATCCATACTTTGATGAAATCAGCGTAAAAACAAGCTTGAAGGGGGTGCCACGGGCAAGGTGTTCGAGATAGAGCAAATTGGTTTCAAGACTTTAGGTGGGGAATGACCTCAAGATTATGCATAAAAAATATCGTCATCCTAGCTCTCAAAGTTTGGGCGGTTGTGTTATTTTTATGTCAAAATTCGCAATTTTCTAAGTTTTTGACCTTGTGACCTGGATCTTGGGACGAAAATGAAAAATCGAACAAAGACAAGTTTTAGATAATTCATTTTGCTATTCTAATACCAATGAACCCATTCCATTCAGTCAATTCCCTCGAAGATAGATTTTTATTCTGACGACCCCCTAAAAATAGCTATTTGGGGCATAGCTATTTTTGGGCGTAGCTCCGCCCACAATGGGCGAAGCCACGCCCTCATCCAGGAAAACACAACTAGACATTGATATCGAACACATAACCAAGTTTCATCAAGATCGGATCAAAGTCCACGGAGTTATGCTCTCGACAGACAGACACACAGACAGACAAGCCGGTACGCGGACATGGGTAGTCGACTACCCAATAGAACCTGACGCGATGTGCCCATTTGATGGTTAATGACCTGAGGATTAAGCACAAGAAAATTCTTGATTCTCGCTTCAAGGGTTAATGCTGCAGATTGTTTTTTCGTTAAAATACCCCCACATTTAGAGGTTTTTCGGCCGTTGCTAGGCAACGGAGGGGTCCATAGCAACGGTTCTCTCACACATAACTAGGACATACCATGAACCTACCATACCAGTTTCATGTATATCTGACTCGTAGTCTCTGAGATATAACGAACTTCGTTTTTTTATTGTTTTCGACCAGGGTTCATTCAAAGTCTATCTTCTGCGATAGTTTTCATAGGATCTGGCTGGAAATTTTTGACAATATGGCTGAATGTACTGCCCACAGTCAGTCGTGACCTGATTTTTGATTTTCGAAAAAATAATTTTTTTTATGATTTTTCTAAAATTTCAAAGTCCCGTTGCAAGGTAATGGTGGTGTCCATAGCAACAGTTCTCATTTGCACACAACTAGGTCATGGTATGAACCTACCAACCAAGTTTCATCGAAATCGCCATTGTATTAACTGAAATCGCCATTTTAAATACTGATAATAAGGGTAGAACAAATCTCAAAAAAAAAATTTTTTTTTGCTTTTTTTTTTCGACAAGATCGACGACCCAACAAGTCGGTAGGCGGATATGGGTAGTCGACTACCCAACAGACAGACACACAGACATAACGAATATAGTGGTCACTCTGGCTGGCGCTCGTGAACCAATAAACATTGCAGATAATCCTCCACGTTGCCTGCTCGTCTGGACATGCGTCACGTGCTGCATCGGTTCACGGTCCGCGAAACAGTTATAACTTCATTTTAACACGTAAGTTTTTCACCAGATTTGCTTCAATTCCCTGTAGAGCACCTCAAAAAACCTCTGAAAATACACAGATCTGGCAGATGCTATGCATAAGCAGTCCCTCAGGGGGACAGGGGGTGCGATCAAGCAGTGAATGCATTCCATCACATAGCTCAATGAAGCTGGTTAATTTCGGCACATTCCTAAATGTTTTGTTCACTCATTTTAATAATTCTCCAAACAGTAGAAAAAGCTAAGTTTAATATTTTGTAAATTTCACATTTTCTTGTGTATATAGGGAGAAGGAGGGACCATGGCCTTGCTTAAAGTAAATAGGTATATAGGCTTGGTTATAAGAGTTGTTATTTCTCTGGTTTTGGAGTTATGGAGGAGACACTGACATTTATTAGTATAGATATACACATGACTTTGAAAAGTCAAACGAGTATGGCATTCTAAATTTATTGTGTTTGTATAAATGGCAGGTTCACCTCAATGTGTCATATGCAAAATGGTGGAATTTTAACATTGATGGAAGATGCTCATTGATAGTCCCTGGTGTCACTGTTTGAAGATCACTCGGTAACTGAAACGTCAGACTTGAGCCTTGTCAGTATGTTTTTCTTAGCTCCTTTGGCTATGTCACATAATGGAAACACAAATGACTGAAATATTTATGGTATTCTTTCTGTGAATAATGCTTTTGAAAAGTTATTGTTTATTTTAAATTATAACTTACCTGTTGGCTTTCCAGAATATATTATTTTATGCAACAGCTAACACCAGCATCAGGTTTAATGTACTCTATTTATTTTACTTCAGTACATTACTGAGAGTAATTGTCTTGGGTAATTGAAGCGAACACTCTGATATTCAATTCCTCTGATTCTCAATTCCTCATTGGCTCGATCTCCGATAGGTGATATCGGCAATCGTGGAAGACCCGGCCTAACAGCTCCAATTGATGAACGTCAACCTCCTCAAGGCTCTCGGGGGCTCAAGGGTGCTGCTGGAAGAATTGGGGCGCAAGGCCTGCGGGGACTCCCAGGTTTTATTGGACCTCCAGGTGTGTCAGCTGATCATCTTGCTTTTTGTCAGTTCCCAAACTAAGGGATCATGTATTTATTGAATTCAGGTCGGGTGAGGTATGATGGATTTTGGGGGCTGGTATATCTAAAAATTCCAACTTGTGAACTATTGGCATTTTGTAACATTTCACATGATTTTTATTTACTTTTTTATTCAATTGTATTTGTAATTTAGTGGCAGGAATGGAGGGAAAAAAGTGTAATAAAAGGGAGGGGGGTCAAAAAGTGCAGAAGAGATCAGAGACAGGTATGGGAGAAAACATAAAATGATGATGGACAGTGCGTTTCAAACATTGGAGGGAAGAGCTCCTAGGAAGAGACACATGGAATCAGTTCCACAGACAAACCAATAGAGAGATGAAGGAATGAAATGAGCATCCAGCTTAGCCTTAGCCACAGAAATCTGATGTGGGTTTCTGGAAGATGTTGGTTGACCATGGTGAGCTGTGTGTGGACTGAAAAAAAAGATATGAAGGGTGGGGCACAGCCAGAAATGAGGAGTGAGAAAAACTAGAATACACAAAACTGCCAACTTGTCACTCTTGATGGACAATGAAGGAAAACCCTGGGACTCTGCCTCCTGCCAGCAGATGCCAATAATACCAAAAACGTTGGACTCGACCACCTCGAGAAGAGAAAGTTTAGAAGCAGCTGCAGCAGCCCAGAGGAACACTTTGGATGAAGTCCTTTCCACTGGGATGAGTTCTGCATGGCTCAGAATGGACTTGGATCTGCAGAGAACACCACATCATTGACCAGGCCAGTTATGGTGGCGAGTTAAGAGATATGATCACCCCAAAACAGCTTGTAACAGAAAGAGATGCCTATGTTTAAGAACTACATGGATTCCACCTCTTTTCAGTGTTGGCTAAAGAAGTAAAATTGAGGAGGGGGGGGAGGTTTGGTTGACAACCAATCCTTATCAAGGGACAGTGTGAGGGCTTGGAAATTTTCTGTGTTGATAGACATACATGTTCCAGGTAGTTGATCAACGACTATTATTTTCCAGATCTGTAGAGAAGGATGCTGTGAGAGGCTATCTCTCAGAAGTGTGACAAACTGTTCTGCACAGAGTGCAGGTGTCATTAAAATGGTCCAGAGAATTTAACAAGGAAGAGAGAGGTCGTTGATAAAGACCAAGAATACGGTTAGCCCTAAAATACTGCTTTGTGGTATATCAGCCTCAACAGGATGATCAGGAGACAGAACACTATCTAGAAGGACTCGTTTCTGGTCCCAGATAAAAATCAGATAACCATTCAAGGAGGATCCCTTGAACACTATAATGGCAGATGTCTTGGAAAGTCATGGTTTGGAGATGGAGATATGGAGAAAAGCATCAGACCATGTGGAACAAGAGCGATTAATACAAAAGATGTGTATAAAGATGCTTGGCATTTATATTACAGTTATTAATACAAGACATGTTCACAAAGTTTACTCAAACATCTTTTGGGTGGGGGGAGTGGGAGCTATAGAGAGAGAGCAGTGTGGAACAGAAAGCAAAGAACAATAATTAGTTGAGCAGAACAAGGATCCAAAATGATCCAATGAAATGAGATGATCCTACAAAACAAATCCTTTTTCATGTATCCACAAAACTTTCAAATCCACAAAACAAAATCCGCAATGATTTTTTGGGGATTTAACCTCCGGTTCATTCCCCCAAGGGGTGGGACTTGGGATCACATGGGTCAAAACAGAAAATAATTTTTTATCTCATATTTTAATATTGGATCATTCCTGGTGGAACCTTTTGCCATCTTTCAACTCTGCTTTAGGTGGGAAGCATGGGGATTTGCGATGGTGCACCATCGACCTCGCTCCAGTTTTTTATCATTATTATCTTTGTTTTTCACAGACATTAAAAAGGTTCATCGAAGCATTTTTGACATTTCATCACACGGCAGTTCAAATCTATGGTATGAACAAGTTTTAGCTTTAAAGGTAGTGGAACAGGTCAACTAAAATGTGGAATATTGTGAGGAACACTGTGCGTACAGTAATGTAGTGCTAATCACATTGGTCTGGTATCCCAGAACTCGGAACTTCAAATATTGCTGAAAGTACATGTAAGATTGTGGAGAGAAATTGCCACAACACCAATGCAGGATCAAACATGATCTTCACCCAACAGAACCGCCAACATAAAAGTTCTCATTGTTGCAGTGGTTGCAATTACACAAGGCAGAAGCCCCAATAAGGTTGTTCATCTTTCTTTAACCTCAATGTTTTCTCAACTATGAGCAGTAACTTTCTGATTAGTGAGTAGTTTGCAAAAAAAATGTCCTACTTTACTTCCAGGCTCCAAAGGTGGTCCAGGTAGACCTGGGGAACCTGGAGGGTTTGGACACCCTGGCAATAAAGGATCTCATGGAGAAGCAGGACTTCCAGGAAGATCAGGAACCATTGGAGATGCAGGTACATTGGTGCTGAACCTCATATAATACAAGGACACTGTTGAAGTTTGTCCACCATGAAGACCGATTTGTAAACACAGATATTTGTATTTTTTTTTCACATTGATCTAAGGCTCATAGTAGATCTTTACATAAACCACATGAAGGAAATTAGAAATAGTTTACTTTTACGTTAATTACAGGGGCATCAGGTTGGAATGCACAAATTTGTGTAGTTTTGAGGACTTGAACCTACATTTCCAGCATCATAAGCCATTAGTTTGGATGGAACACAAAACAGGCAAAGCCTGGAAATGGTTTATAAATTACAAGTTGGTCTTCTTTACATTTTCTCTCCAGCATGTCTGATCTTGCACCTTTCCCCTCTTATCCAGTGCTTCTCTTTTTAAATTGGCTACCAGGGAAGTCGATGGAGATGGACAAGCCATCATCATCATCATCATGGAGTGCACTAGTATTCTCTATATTGGAATGACGTGGGGAAAAAACTGTTGGTCGGCTCATATATATATATATATATATATATATATATATATATATATATATATATATATATATATATATATATATATATATATATATATATATATATATATATATATAGTTACGAATTTGGAATTCAATTGCACAAAATACAGGTTCCCTTAGTCAGCTATGTCGATAAGTGCATGTTCCCTAGATAGCTCACCTTCCATTGTTCAAATGTTTTGAAATCGATTAGATGCGCTGCGGATCGATTTAATAGTTAGGGAACGAACAATGGAGACGTCCCTTCCCCTCTTCTGCGAAGAGGAAGAAGAACCCTGCGGTGACGTCAACAACTCCCTCCCACCCGTGGTTGAGCGGGGGGGGGTGGATCACGAGGGTATGAGTCACGCCGGGTGCGGGGGAGGGGGTGCAAAGGATAAAGAGGACATCTTTTCTTTGTTCGTGTGGGAGTCCCGTGGTAGGGCTGAGTTCGTGGGCTGAGTTCGTGGGAGTCCCGTGGTTGGGCTGAGTTCGTGGGAGTCCCGTGTCAGAGTTTGTGTGCTGAGTCCCGTGGGAGGAGTAAGCTTTTTTGCTTTGGAGAGAGCAGTCGTTCAGCAGGCCATCGGGTCCTGCTTGGCTTGCTTAGCTTGAGGCCTTCGGAAGCTTTTTGCTACGGCTGGCTCAGTGAGCTTCGGCTGCTGCTTTTTTTTGGAAGGAACTTGAGCCAGTTGTTCGGTTCGAGCTGCGAGTGGAGGCTTCTTCCTCTTCTTCCTCTTCTTCCTCTTCTTCCTCTTCTTCTTCTTGGTTCGTGGAGCTTTTCGTTCTCCATTTTGTTTCCTGGCTTGGTGCGACGCATCGGCCTCTTCTTGGAGTTGGAATCCTCGAGGAAGCGACAATCGACAGGAAGGATCGGCGCCTCGTCTCACCGGCACGTGTTGAGAAGCGCGGGAGGATTCGCGGGAGCTAGGGAAGGATCGCGGCGATTGGATCCAGCTCGCTCTCGCTGGAGCCCGGGTCCGGACAAGTTGAAGACCACACGAAGTGGAAAGGTTTGAGTCAAGCTCTGAGTTTCAGCTCACCTGTCCTCCGAGCTGGAGGTCGTGATTAAAGGCCTCAGCCACCATTTATTGTGTGTGTGTGTGTGTGTGTGTGTGTGTGTGTGTGTGTGTGTGTGTGTGTGTGTGTGTGTGTACACGCGTACGTGTGTCCGTGGGCCCGTCTAATAAGTAGGAACTGCTGTAAATTGTAAATGACTGTACATAATCAGTAGACGGTTGTAGTTCTTTTGTCGTGCTTTTGTTGCTTGTATAATTGCATACGTGTTTTGCCTTATTTAATTGCATATGTGTTTCATTATAATAAATGTCCTGTGTGAATGTAAACCTGCTCGTTGCGTCCATTCCCTCATTGACTGAACATTTTGTGTGTTGGGAGTTAGAAAGCCGTTGGTTTGCCATAATAGGGGGACATTTGGACCGACGGTTCTCGGCGATTATGCCGCTCGGAATCGCGCACGGACAAACTCGCCTCGACGGTTTGTTCCATACGAGTTCTGTCGAGGGTGGAATACCCCGGTAGTTGGATCACGTGGGTATTTAGGTAAATGGAAGATTGGCAATCGACCTGACCCCACGTGATCTGCCGATTGGCGTATTTCGGTTCTTGTACAAGGACCCGTCGCTCGGAGTTATCCGGGCGGCGATCTATATTCCGGGCGGCGATCTATATTCCGGGCGATCGGTCGGGCCGACTCGACTTGCGGCTCCGTTCAGAGCGGTCGGTTGACGGCTGACCCCCGGCCAGTAAAAAAAAAAATATATATATATATATATATATATATATATATATATATATATATATATATATATGTGTGTCGTGGGAAAGCCGCCTTCTGTGGCCTATATATATTGTTGTGGGGCCGTGTTTCGGCGGCGAGCACGACCGCTAGATGGGGCAGTAGAGTCGGCTCCCCCGTACACCTGGAATTTATAGGTCGTCACCCCGGATAACTCCGGAGCCGACAGGTCCTTATCGGACCGAAGATCGCCAATAGGTCGACCGCGTGGGATAGGGTCGATTGCCAATTTCAATTTGCCTAAGTACCCACATCGTCCATACTACTGGGGAAATTCACCCTCGGCGGAGCTCGAGCGGAACGAGACATTAGCGTGCTCGAACCGTGCGTAACCCGAGTGGATGGTTAAGGCGCTGTCACACATTGAGGATTTAGCCAGCATATGCCGACTTATGAAAAATTTGTCTAAAACGCTGGCACACGTCGAATACGTTATGGGTAAGTTTTGATAACATTAAGAGAACGCTGAAAAACACTGCCATACGTCATAGTACCGTGGCTTTCATCGTTGTACTTTGCGGTTGTCCTCAAATTTTAGCATGCTTGAAATTTTACGACGTATGCCAGCGTATGACTCACACGTTCCCCTACGCTGGTCATAAGTTGTAGGCACGTTATGCGATCGTTGACACACACGGTAAGTTACTCATAAGTCGAAACACGTCGAGGTAATGATTAGCGAACCCGAAACTTATTTATAACCTATGAGTAATGTGTTGTAGGCACGTTACATGATCGTTGACACACGTCGAGGCACGTTATGCGATCGGTGACACACGTCGAGGAACGTAACTTGTAAGTTACTCATAAGTCGAAACACGTCGAGGTAATGCTTAGCGTACCCAAAACTTATTTCCAACCTATGAGTAACGTGCTTTGAACCTATGTGTAACGTACCTCCAACGCATATTGACGGATGTAGATGTATTTGATTGACGTCTTCCGGACGACCACAGAACTTACTGAACGTGTTTCTAATTTACAGCTACCATATAATGGCGTATTGGCAGCGTTTAAAAAAAAAACAACAATAACTTCCGATATTTCGTCACGTGCCGTTACGTCACGTCCAATTGCCTCTTCAGTTTGCTCATGTCTTATTCTTCGTTCCTCCTCTGTGAATATTTTCTGTTTGAGGATATTGTCACGTCGACGTCGAAACTTAAAAGCAAATGTCCGAATATATTTTAAAATTCGTGATAGACTAAAAAAAATAATAATAAAAAACAACAACAACAACAACAACTTCAGATATTTCGTCACGTGCCTTCACGGAGCCAAGGAGAAAAAAAGAAAATGTGCCTTGACGGAGAAAATAAGTTTCGGGTATGCTAAACATTACCTCGACGTGTTTCGACTTATGAGTAACTTACAAGGAACTTGTGTCTACGTGTGTCAACGATCGCATATCGTGCCTACAACTTATTCCCAGTGTAGCGGAATATGTGAGCCATACGGCGAGTACGTCGCAAAATTTTCAGCATGCTTGAAATTTCACGACGTACCACGCAATATGACAGCGTACTTCATCGTTTTTCAGCATGCTCTTAACGTATACACAACTGACCCATACCGTATTCGATGTGTGCCAGCGTTTTAGACACATTTTTCATCGGTCGGCATACGCTGGCCAAATCGTCAAGTTGTGACTGCATGGTTGACACTTTCAATTTTCAGGTGGTTATGATTTAAATCAGCGTGCGGCAGGTTTTTAACAGGCTACGCCACAAGTTCGTCGGTGATACGTGCAGTGCGCTATGCCTAAGTTAAACTATCGTTGGGCATAGGTTGTGAACGCCGACAACAGGCTAAGCATTCATTGGTCTAAGTTATCTATAAGACAACGAAACGTTCTGTGCCCGTTACTAATATGTTATGCATACGACCAAAACTTTTTTAAAAAAACCAACATTTCAGCGTACGCCAACGTTTTACATACATTTTTATACGTTGTCATTGCTGGCTAAATCCTCAAGGTGTGGCAGCGCCTTTAGCGAGGTCCGTCGGTCCAAATGCACAATTTGCCACTTCCAAATTTCTCAACACGCACCGACACGCAACACGCACGTACTAAGCCAATGAAAGAAACACAAAAACGAGCTGAAACATTCAACAGGGGATTTATTTGTAATGGGGGGGGCGGGGGAGGGGGGAGGGAACACACAAGGGCGGAGTTAAACCGACTACCGAGAAATGCAGTCAATGTACAAGCAAAATCACTTCTACAGTTGCTACTTAAAGACAGGCCCACACACAGACACACACACAGAAATGGACCCGTCGTGCCTTTATTGAAGGCCTCCAGCTCGAGGACAGGTGAGCTAGAGACCAGACCCTGTGCGTGGACCTGTCCTCCTCGTGTGGTCTTCGACGATCCTGCTCGGCGGGAATCGAATCCGCAACACGATTCCGCTCCAATCACCAGGTACCGCACTCTCCAACCGGCCACGCACCAATCGACCAAGGCCAAGGAGAAGATCAGAGGCGACGATGATCCAGCTCGGCAGGACTCGAACCCGCAACACGATGATGATGACCACCATGACGACGACCACTACCCTTTTTCCACCACGACGACCTCCACCACCTCGATCCTTTTACCACCTCCACTACCCAGCCTGGCGTTTCTTATATTCCTTTTTCCTCCGGGGTGAGCAAATCGCCGTCTGAGGCGCTCTCCACCCTCATTGGACGGGGCTTCATAGGAAGGTCGCTCTCTGTGGCCATATCAATCCCATTGGCCAGGATTCCATGGGAAAGGTCGCTTTCTGTGGCCATCTCAACCCTCATTGGCCGGCGTGTCACGGGAAAGCTGCCTTCTGTGGCCATCTCAAACTCATTGGCCGGCGTGTCGTGGGAAAGCCACCTTCTGTGGCGTGATTGGACAAAGGGCACGCCCCTGCCTTCCTTGACGGAGTCCCGGTCTGAGGCGATGGAAATCTCCGCCCACGTGCGTGGCCGAACGCACATGGGCAATGGCGTCGGGGTGTGAAGTGGAGTGGAGGTTTGTCGTAAACGAATCTCCGCAGCACACATGTAATTCCCGACACAGGTAGGGGGCCCTAACTATAAACACACACTTACCGATATAAATGTTCTATAGGGACCTGAATGTTGAGTGCAGTAAGCTTCCAAATTCGTAACAATATTTCATATATATGTTTCACATATATATGAGCCTACCTGGTCTGTTCAGCTGATTGTCGAGGCAGGGATCACTCTTCAGTACTCCAGACCATGGCAAAATACCATCTTCTCGTTCATCATAATAATAACAATCATTTTCAGATGGCGTATTTCTGAGCTGCCTCTCGCAATGGCAATGACTGGTACCATCCGACAGAGTTTTACTTGGTGCAATATCTTTTGCTGCACCAGAATACACTCCAGCATAGAGTGTCTAGAATCAACACTTTACAGGGGCTGGACTTGCCCGGTCATCACTATTGTGTCTGCAATTTGCACTTGCAGTATAACACCCTCCACACACACACACACACACACACACACACACACACACACACACACACACACACACACACACACACACACACACACACACACACACACACACACACACACACACACACACACACACACACACACACACACACACACACACACACACACACACTTTTAAGTAGTGATGGATGCCCATATATGTGCAAGTGCTTGTGCTTTGTTTCAATGTTTGGCTGCAAGTACACAGCATTCTAGCCAGTTATCATGTTACATGCAGTGATTTAAAATATTTACACATTCCAATTCATATTTTGCTTTATCTTGAGTTCCTCCACTACCTTATTTTTTTCTGCACCCCTCTACTCCATCTTTGTCACAAGAAACACATTAAACGCTTGCTTACAGGCTGGATTTGGCCAATTCATTTGATGCAGATGCATAACCAGTTGAGATATTGTGCAGGTTGGATGAATGCTGTATCTCCTGTTTCTTGTACCTCTACAGGAGGTCCAGGTTTCAAAGGAGCTCAAGGCCAACCTGGAATGCCAGGTCGTGGAGTCTCTGTTGGCTTGCTGCTTGTGAAACACAGCCAGTCAGAGGATGTCCCTCAGTGCCCACTGAACATGCCACACCTGTGGGATGGCTACAGTCTTTTCTATGTGGAAGGCAGTGAAACAGCACACAATCAAGACCTGGGTATGTTGAAAATTGGACCACCTACTGCATTAGTCACTCAACCACATGCAATCAACGAACTCTGGCACTCAGTGCTGCCAAAGCAGCACGGCAAGGATTACACTTCGTGGTTTGCTATTGCCTACCCAGTTGCGCTCATGGCAGGAATTTGGAAATTGGCCAGACTGAAGGTGATAGCTCGCCTACTTTTAGCAAACGACACTGCAACCACATGCACCAACTCATAAATAGTGTATTAACCAAACTTTGATAATTAAATTATACTTTTCATTCAATAGCAATGCCTTTATTTCTCTGGGTGCTCGGCTTTGATGTGGCTCAGGGGTTAACCTTTCAGGGGGCATCTATTTATTATTTATACACATTGGGTGGAAAGGGGGTTGAGGGGAGTAAAATGAAAAGGTTTTATAAATTGAAGAGTGGAGAGGATATGAGAGTATGAGAGGGGGGAGAAGAAAATACAGAGATCAAGAGGATATGGGAGTAAAGGAAGGGAGATGTAGAGAGAATCCTCAAATGATGTTGAAGAAATGGTGGGAGAGTGCAGTGTAACCTGATGGTTCAACGAGGGTAAGGAGAGCAAGCTTCATGAAATGGGTAATGGGGTCTTGGGGACGGGCACACGGAGGTATTTCATTTTTTTTTTTTTTTTAAATTCTCGCTTTGCTTTCAAATCGAAGAAGGCTAAACATTGTTTCTTTGAATGATGCAGATAACGTTAAATGGAATTACTTGTGCTTGTCGTCATTTATTTTTACCGATTTGTTACTTGAACCTAGTGTGACGAACAGAAATACCATGCCTGTGGATTTTATTTTCTACAAGAGCGAGCAAGGTTGAATTGACATTGAGGGTAGCGAGGCAACAATTGGGCATGCTTGGCAAGGGAATAATAAAATAAGAAAGGAAGAGAGAGAGAAAGAAACACTGAAACCAGCAAGTAAGAGAGTTGGGTTAAGAAGGGTTCATGGAGTAATAAATATCATGGGTCAGGAAGGGGTGATGTGGGGGTGGGGTGGTGGTGCACTGCCTGCTTGAATCCCTGGAGGGGAAGTAGGAAAGAATCGCTACTGGAGTATGAGGTTCAGACAATAGACATATCCTAAAGGATGTGGGTTTGCAAAGAGTAATGGCTGAAGGTAACGGTATTTTAATTCATTGTAATGTTGAATTGCTATCATGTCATAATTACCAGGTCTTTATTAGGTGCTCGATAAAGGCTACTTGGCTCATTTTATGAAATTGAGGAACAAGGTAATGTGTCTACTTCACTTGTATGGTCTTCATATGATGCCAATGCTTACTATGTGGTTGATTTTTCAATTTCCTCATGGCATCGTGGGATAGGTACTCTCTTGGTGGAATTAGCTGTTTTTACTTTCCTTATTTGTTAGATTTGGTGTAGGATTATGATATGTTATGACATATACTTTGCTACTTAACAAATAACTTTCAACTTTAACCCTAATACTGCAGGCCTTGCTGGTTCTTGTCTGCCACGCTTCAACACCATGCCCTTTGTCTACTGCAACGTCAACGAAGTGTGCAACTATGCCTCACGTAATGACAAATCCTACTGGCTCTCCACCAATGCCCCTATTCCAATGATGCCTGTAGCGGAAGACGCAATCCAGGCGTACATCAGTCGTTGCACTGTCTGTGAGGCTCCTTCTGTAGCCATAGCCATGCACAGCCAGAGTAGGTCCATCCCACCATGCCCCAGGGGTTATAGGAGCCTCTGGATTGGTTACTCCTTCCTTATGGTGAGATTATTTTCCTTTCTGAAACTCACTCAATTAATGTACTCATTCATTAATGAGGTTTAAGAGCAACCACTGCACCGGATCAGAGCATGGAATAGTTTAACATTATCTTTCTGTCATTGATAATACAACTTCCTATGTTTCCCTCATGTGCCTAAATTATCCAGCACACGGCAGCAGGTGGAGAGGGCGGTGGGCAGTCACTTTCGTCTCCAGGATCGTGCCTCGAAGACTTCCGTTCAACACCCTTTGTGGAGTGCCAGGGTGCTCGGGGAACCTGCCATTATTTCACCAACAAGTACAGCTTTTGGCTCACGGCCATCGACGAGACACGCCAGTTTGACGCAGACCCTATACCTGAGACATTAAAGGCGGGACAGCCACGCAGTCGAGCCAGCCGCTGTCAAGTCTGTATGAAGAACCTGTGATCAGAGATTCTTCCTGTGCTCTCCTACCCTTGTCTAAAACCTTTCCTCTTCCTCTGCATTCATTCACCTCATGCCTTTCTATCATGAATGCTTGCAAATCCTCTTTTTATTGAAAAAAAAACTTTCATATTTCCCTGCCAGATTGTACATGTTAATTAAAAATTGCTTATTGATATTTTATTATACGTTATGCATGTGATATTGCCAGCTTAAGACAAGGTGTGAACAATAACATAACTTTTCTATGTTTAATTGTTTTGAAGTTCCCTGAAGCCTCATATTTGTTGACTCTAATTGTATTAAATAGTCACAAGAAAGTCCTTTTCCAAAAAAAAAAAATAAGAAAAAGGAAATTACAGTTTCGTTCAATCAAATGTGGGGAATAAATCTTTGCACAGAATATAATATCTATCTATCTCAAAACATTTATTTCTCAGCTGTTCTGCTCCAGCACCAGGATATACAACATGTGCCTTAATATAAGTAAAATTATAAATAATCTCTTGCAGCAGCTGTTAATGCAACACGTAGTCAGCGGCCTTATCCTGTTAATGAGATTTGATCCTATAAACAGTGGCTTCATTTCGATTCTCTCTTGTTACTGTGTGATGTCTTTTACAACGGTGCTAATGTGTCTCAAACAAAGGTAATGTTTTACATGGTGACAATCATTCAACATTTCACAGAAACCACATTCAACACAGGTGATGTTTTCAATGCACGAGATACACTGCCAACCTTTAAAACAGTGCTAAAAAACCACTTTAGATACACTCACAAAGAATTTATATATGATCGGCACCCATTAGAGGTGAACGCTCGCTCACCTTTTGCAACCTTTCAGTAGATCACGTGGTTGTCCATTTAATGGAGCACTTGTACAGTATGATAGCAGTTACAATTTGACATGGACGTTTGTTTAAATAAATAAATAAAAAGGTAGAGTGAGTTTTTTTAAATCATTTTTGAGGGAATATAGACTGGTGTTGACAAGCAATATCCATTAACGATGCGTTTCCCCACTTTCATGCACATTCTAAAAATGAAGATGGTGAAAAGTGAGGTAACGAGGATGGAACGGCGAATAACCATTAAATTTCTGGTCAATGGAAACATCAAAGCCGTTAAGATTTATGGATATGGAGATGTATACGAGCTTCGTTCTTACAATAGTTGAGCTCAAATTTGAACCACCCATGTATAAAGTTTCCAAATGGATCTCAAAACGCTGTTCCTTGGTTGATTTACCCAAGGTTTTCCCATTTTATCAACGAAAAATAACCGACTCAGACATCCAGGCCTTCTTCAAGGAAAACCTATCCTTAAGCGACCTCCGATCAACGCTTTTTAACCGATACCTATCCGACTCTCGGTGTGTCTTCAATGTAAACCGCCTCGCCTCCTTTGTTGACACTCATTTTTGTTGTGAGATTTCTTTTTTCCATAATCGATTGTTTGATGTATATTCTCATTTTAACCATTTGGTGCTATGCATGTTGAGGATGTCTTCGAAAACAGTGTGGCCTTAATACTTGTGAATAAACTGCCGGTAAACCTTTTGATGATCAAGAATCGATGAAAGCGTGTTTTCAGCTCTCAGAATTCCAATGGTAGCTTGCACATCAATACCAAAGTGAAAATGATTTGTAGTAGTTATATTTTATTGCTCTGGATGTCATTGTCACTGTATTATTAATATTATTGTTTAAGCATATAGTTAGCTGGTTTGTCATTATTAAAATTCAAAACCAACAGCACTTTGTTTCCTTTACAAGAAATCCCAAAATTATTCCATTGACACTGTGTAGTTTCTATTGAGTCATTCTCAGAGTTTTTCTTTTATAATTCAGTTCCTTAATCACCAGATTGTTTCCATGCAGTGAATGGCTACTTGTATCCTTGCTTCCTTGATCTATTTTGCTGATTGGGGAGCTGACATGCCCTTGGGGAAAATGGGTAAGTTAACTTATAAAACGAGAATCCTTACTTCTCACCAAGGTGCTTTATCGGTTACCTCCTTCGGCTCTTTTACTACTTATTGGCAAGTTGCATGTGCCTGCATGGGATTCTCAACGGGGTCGGCATGAAGATGGAAAAAATGTAAATGGCATCTTCTGTCATTGAGCCGGAAAGAATGGAGCAACAATTCACATTTATTTCCACGTCTGATGCAATTTACATGCTCCAATGGTGGTGCGGTGCTCCATTTGAAACCGTTTGTTCGATATATGTAGCTTTTTATGCCGAGGGTCCATAATAAAAATTGTATTTGTGTCAAAGCCAGTGACTAATTGTAAATTAATAGGACTACATACAGGAAGTCGCTTTGCTGATATCGACATCATATGCATCCTAAAAGATCTTTTTCATGTAATCACCTTTCATGGATGTGTGGATGTACAATAGAAAATCTTCTTCTTATTTTTCTTCTTTCGGCTGCTCCCGTTAGGGGTCGCCACAGCGGATCATCCGTATGATCCGCATAGTGATTTGGCACATGTTTTACGCCGGATGCCCTTCCTGACGCAACCCTGGTCGCCTCTTATGACACAGGGATATGGTACACCTATTTTAACTGGGGTATACACCGGCCCAGTACACTGGTACTCATTTCACCGACCTCGGAAGGATGACAGGCTGAGTCAACCCCCTGGTGTATTAATTCAGTGGCCCAACGGGGCTTGAACTCAGGACCTTTTGGATCCCAGGCCGCTGCCCTAACCACTGCGCCAACATCAGGCTGGATGTACAATAGAAAATGTGGAATCAAAATTATTTGCCTGGTATTTTTTTTTGGTTTATGCAACTGTAATCCACTCTTGGTGCCCGAAGCTGCTATCCATATAATTTGTGCTCGAGATTCTACTCGCACTGGCAACTGTAGCTGCTGTGCCTTAAACCATCCATTTCAATCACAACCCTCATCAACCCCACACTCTCCCCCCCCCCAAAAAAAAACCACCACCATCAACCGACATGCAAAATTATTTTGTGGCCCGAGAATAAGTGGCCAGAGATTAACAAAGTTACCTACTAAGGAACATCCTTTCTTTCTGAACACAAGACAATATCAGTGCTTTTTGCCCTTTATATGTAAAATCAACTTTCTATGAATATGCTGAAAGGAACAAGAAATGACCAATTTTTTTTTTTATTCATCCAATGTATTTCTTTGACATAATCACACAACTTTGGATTTATTTGCAATGAAATTTGACTCTGTATTAACAGGAAACGTCAATGTAAAGATTGTGTACACGAGTGATGATATAACTGGTGGTAAACCAATCACGATGTTCGAGCTCCTCCATGAGCCTCGACATTCTATAAAAAAATAAAATAAAATAAAAAACTTAAGCTGACTCGGTCATATATATATATATATATATATATATATATATATATATATATATATATATATATATATATATATATATATATATATATATATATATATATATATATATATATATATATATATATATATATATATATATATATATATATATATATATATATATATATATATATATATATATATATATATATATATATATATATATATATATATATATATATATATATATATATATATATATATATATATATATATATATATATATATATATATATATATATATATATATATATATATATGAAGATTAAGGTGAAGCCGTGAAGCCTTGTGACTATATGTCTATTAATTACGTGCTGTTTCAATGTCAGTTGCACCCTGACTTCACACACATATGTCGATTAACTATGTACTATTTGAATGTACCTTTCGACTATTTTGACTGCTGAGACCCCTTTGACCATTGAAAACCCTTTAAGACCCCACAAGACCCTTTAGAGTTGAAACACCTTTTTCCTTTAAGACCCCCTTTACCTTTAAGAATCTTTCAACACTTTAGACGTCTTTAGATCCCTTCACCCTTTCGACATTTTATACCATTTTGACCCTGAGAACATTTAGACCTGTACACCATTAAGACCTCTTACACCCTTCAGACAGATTAGACAGCTTGACCATTTAGAGTTTTAGACCACTTGGACCTTTTTATATTACAAATAAATATATTGCCAGTTTTACAAAGAAATTTATACAAAATAAATTTTTGTATTATGATTGGTGTGAATAACGACACACAGCAAATCTGTGATGGAAATCTCTATAACGACATGTGGAGAGGAGAGCGTGGCGAGCCAATCCACACAAGTCATGTATTTGTTTCAAAGAAACGTGCCAAAAATGTGACATTCCAACCAGTTTTGTTTTTTTCAAACATTTTACTTTTTCTCTTCCTTTTGACAATTGAGGTACCAATGATGTCATCAAGCTACATACAGTATGGTACAATATTGACATTTTATTAGGTGCTTTGGCAATTGATTTGCATGAGGTTATTAATTTTGATCAATTCCTAAATCTCCAATTAAACTAAAATAGCACATTCATGTGAAAGGATCCAATAAACTTGATAAACACATTCCATCAAGCCGCGATATAGAGAAATAAGTTTGTTTTGTTGTTGTTGAATCACTCCTATTAAAATTCTTGCATCGCAAAGGAACAATGAGATGATTATAAGAGTATATATATCTAGTGAAACTGGGGCATCACAAGGGTCTTTCAAAGCTTGTGTGAGGTGGAATTTGGGAGTAAATCCCTTCCTAAGCTTAAGCCTCAAGTAACTGATGCAGGAACCAAATACATACTTTGTTACTGAGTTTGTGGATGTGGAACCTTTCTTTTGCACCAAGTATTAAATCCTTTTGTTTTCAGTTCCGCAATGAGAGAATGCAGTAATGCTTGGTGTGACAAATATTTTAACTCTTCTGGATATCATATTTACCTCGGACACACTCTACGCTTCTTGTGCTATTTGGTGAAACCCAGGAATGTAATAAAGCTGATACATTCCAATGACAGTCACTCAACTTCTCATTTATCATGAATTGTATTTGATTTGAAAGAATTACATTCCAGTGACCTGACCCACCCCCACCAACCTCCCATCACAGATGGTGTTTTTGAGGAGTCCTAAATTACAGGAACGATTGCTTTACAAACTCTAGTTCATTTCTCGAGATGTCAGTTCATTGTCAGTTGTCCAAACAAATTCTGCAGGATTTATTCCGTCGGTCATTAGCATCTGTTTTATATATTTACAGTACGTGAACCTCTGATTTGAATAGTATCATTCAGGTGTCATTACGTACATTACGGAAGGTGGACTGAAGTTATGTTTTCACCTCTCTCTGTGTCTGTGTTTGTTTGTTTGTCTGCGAGCAGGATATCTCAAAAAAGTTATGGACGGATTCGGATGAAACTTGGTGGACAGGTTTGGTGTGTGACAAGGACTAATTGTTTCGATTTTGGTGAAGATCTGAATCTGGATATGAAAATTCTTTTTTATTTTTAAAGTAATTCTTCAACATTGAGAGATGAGGCCAATAAAAAATATATAGCACGATAAAAAAGGTGTGGATGGATTATGACAAAACTTGGTGGATGATTTGGGAAGGTGACAAGAACAAGCCGATTAGATTTTGGTTCACGTCCTGATGCTGATCCAGTCTTTCAGTGGGATACAAAACGTAAACTGTTCAGCCTAGTTTGATTATGTTTGTACCTTATCCTGATGCTGTGTCGACTATGCTTCCCCGCTGACGGCCCCTGGTAGCTTGTACCTGTTGCTGTGTTTGAGCCTTTGGGGAGCAACTGCTATAATCTATCAATCCGGATTCTTTCTGACATCTTTTATCTTTCTCTTTCACATTTTTCTTTATTCATGCAAATGCTTGCGTTTTCTTTTATTTTTGTTTATTTTCCTCTCTTTCTTTATCTATCTGTCTCGGGAGAAGTGAATTCTTACAATTTGTTTTTGTAAGGCTCACTTGGTTGTTCCTTGATGAGTTTAAGGGTAGAGGAGTGGTAGCTGAAACCTGAATCCTATCGAGGTTCCTCCTGATAACTAACTTCGCTCTTTGTTTATTCGGGTTCCTTCTGATGACTCCAATGCCGTATTTGGTATTTTGTTTGATTAACCATTAAAAAAAAAACATGAAACCCTTCACTCCAATAAATAATCCTAAAGTAGTTATGGAAATGAGAATTTTTGTATTTAATTGAGGCGTTTCGATGAAAATGAGTAGAATGGTTCATGATGTACTATAATTATTACTTTGTACATTGAGACGTCAATAAGACCATTCTTAACTTTATGACAACAGCTGGCCTCTCCTTCGGTATCAGAATGACAATTGTATCCTTCCAAAACCGAGGAACCTTGCCTTTTCTTAGTGATGAGTTTCGAAAAATATCAGTTAAAGGAATTCTGAATTCACATGCAAATATCCTTTGTAACGCTACTTGCTGTGTCTTCAAGACCAATAGGTTTCCTAATATTGATCTTACTCAATTCACGATACATTTCCCAAACTTCAACTTCAGGAGGCTTTCTAGCTGGAAGGTATGCAGGAAGTCTATCTTCTATAAGGGACCGTACACAACATTTGTGATGCTTTGGGGAGTGGGGAGGAGGGGGGATGTTTCCCAGAGTGTAACAGTGCAGGAGAAGGGTGGCAGAGCCACAGTCACGTGACTTTAACTTCATGGGCATAGCCATCTTGGATTTCCCCTCACCATGATGGGACATCTCGATTTCAAATGACCTTGCCTTCAGTTGAATTCCTCCAAAAATGGCAGAGGTGCTTTAAAAAAAATCATGAATTTGAAGCTACTGGAGGGCATATTTGAAAAGGAGAGAGCAGGAAGTTCAACTAGAAGTTTGTAAAATTTGGAAGGAGCTGAAGTTCAACACTATCTAATACAACACTTTCAAAATGACACATGAATGCTCAATGAGACCTTTTGCACATGTGCTGTGTGTGTTTCCACTGATTCAGTTTAGCTTGCAGGCCACTTTTAACCTGCCATCCATCCATTGGGACTGTACTCTGTGCAGAGCGTTGGTGCTGCATAAGCAGTCTCCTTGGCTATTGGGCACAATCCTGGACGGGTCACCACTCTGACACAGGAAACCAGCAAGATGGCACTCATTTTGCCGACCTTGGAAGGATGACAGGCAGATTCAATCCCACCTGGTATTCATTCAACAGCCGAGTGGGATTGTGAACTCAGGACCCTAGGATCTCAAGACGACCACCATCCCAAGACGACCATGAAGCCAACACCCAGCATAACTGTCATTGCTTGCACTAAATCTGTCATTAAAATCATCTTTTAAACATAACTTTCAGCATTTAGATGAAAGAGTGGCAATTTCAAAATGGTTAACAACAATTGTTGTTTTCTAAAATGCAAATCCGATTCAGGGGAAATATAGGAAATATCCGTGGATGAAAGATGTTGAGTTCGTACTATTTCCTGTAAGTACAAGCAAGCAGTGGCAGTGGATATAACACACATGGACAGGCATTTTTCCTTTTACCAAATCGATGCAAAAATCGAGCATAATTACCTCTGCCATCGAAGGTGAAGGACGTTATGTTTTCTTCGCTTTCTGTTTGATTGTTTGTTTGTCTATGTACAGGATATCTCAAAAAGTCGAGAGATCTGGATGAAATTTTGTGGACAGGTTCAGTGTGGGACAAGGACGAACTGATTAGATTTTGGTGAAGATCCGGATCAGACTACGACAATTTTTTAAAGTGATTCTTCACCATTGAGAGAGAGAGCGCTAAACCAATATATAGCACGATATCTCAAAAAGTTGTGGACGGATTCGGATGAAGCTTGGTGGACACGTTGGGTGTGTGGCAAGGATGAATTGATTCGATTTTGAGGAAGATACAAATCCGGATCTGGATACGATAATTATTTAATTTGTAAAGCGATTCTTCACCATTAAGAGATAGGGCCAAAGACGATATATTGCATGATATTTCAAAAATGTATTGGGCCAGATATGTTCTCGTGGATCAGGCATTACATGGTGGAGGTAGTCTCTCTACCGAGTGCCCTTCCAGTTATGAAGTGGAACTGTCTAAGGTCAACAACAGCTCAGCCATGAAGTGGGAGGCCACACAAGCTCACAGAACGGGCTCACCGAGTGCTGAAGCACGTAGCACGGAAAAAATCATCTGTCGTCGGTCGCAATACTCACTACCAAATTCCAAACTGACTCTGAAAGCAAGGTCAGCACAAGCACTGTTCGTCAAGAGCTTCATGAAATGGGTTTCCATGGCCGATCAGCTGCACACAAGCCTAAGATCACCATGCGCAATGCCAAGCGTCGGCTGGAGTGGTGTAAAGCTCACCGTCATTGGATTCTGAAGCAGTGGAAACGTGTTCTCTGGAGTGATGAATCACGCTTCACCATCTGGCAGTCCGACGGATGAATCTGGGTTTGGCAGATGCCAGGAGAATGCTACCTGCCCGAATGCAGAGTACTAACTGTAAAGTTTGGTGGAGGAGGAATAATGGTCTGGGGCTGTTTTTCAAGGTTCGTGCTTGGCCCCTTAGTTCCAGTGAAGGGAAATCTTAACGCTACAGCATGCAATGACATTCTTGACGATGCTGTGCTTCCAACATTGTGACAAAAGTTTGGGGAAGGCACTTTCCCGTTTCAGCATGCACAAAGCAAGGTCCATACAGAGGTTTGTTGAGATCGGTGTGGAAGAACTTGACTGGCCTGAACAGAGACCTGACCTCAACCCCATCAAAACAACTTTGGGATGAATTTGAACGCCATTTGTGAGCCAGACCTAATTGCCCAACATCAGTGCTCGACCTCACTCATACTCTTGGTGACTGAATGGAAGCATATCCCAGCAGCAATGTTCCAACATCTAGTGAAAAGCCTTCCCAGAAGAGTGGAGGCTGTTGTCGCAGCTAAGGGGGGGGGGACAAACTCCATATCAATGCCCATGATTTTGGAATGAGATGATGGATGAGCAGGTGTCCACATACTTTTGGCCATGTCGTGTAGCTGCCACACAGAGGGTTCAGCACAGGGCTACTGGGTTGATTCCGGGCAGAGGTGGCGTTCGTCATTGAGGGCTCGATGCAAGATGCAATTGTGGCCAAGTGGGGCCCTGCCCTGTCGATCTATCATCACACTAAAATATACAATCTGGTGTCCGGCTGTCTGACGTCGATGTATTCGTTCGTTACTTAAGCAATCTCAACCAACTAAACTTGACAAGCGGACTAAGTACGAGATTATATATATATATATATATATATATATATATATATATATATATATATATATATATATATACATACATATATACATATATACATATGTATATATATACATATATACATATGTATATATATAGCAAAGGTTCTAGCGACTTCCCACCCCCCCCTCTCTCACCAGGAGTTCCAAAGATGGGGTGACGCAAATTCTCTTCCTCAATGTGTACCATGTCGCTCCACTCCTTGCGCTGATGGAAAAGAGTATAACAAGTGACGTTTCAGAACCCTCAAAGAAAAACGAATAAAAGAAATCCGTATTATTTTTCACACTCGCTTTGCCTATGTTGCTCTAGACTCAACTGCAAAGAAATCCCGAGGTATTCCCGTTTTATGACCCCTTTTTCCATATTGGAAAGGTGTGTATATATATATATATATATATATATATATATATATATATATATATATATAAATATATATATATATATATATATATAAATATATATATACATATTTATATATATATATATATATATATATATATATATATATATATATATATATATATATATATATATATATATATATATATATATATATATGTATATATGTATATATATATATATATATATATATATATATATATATATATATATATATATATATATATATATATATATATATATATATATATATATATATATACATATATATACATATATAGAGAACATTGTACTTTACGGTAATTCCACATATCGACGGTCCCCTGTGCCAGTGCGCATGCGCAGCCTGACCCGGAGCCAGGGATGTTGTGGGTGTTTCAACCTGTTCAATACTTGTTTGATTATTGTCGTTCCACGCTAATAAAGTGGTTGAACAAATTGAACTCTGTTCTTATTTATAATCAAACAGCTTGGTGCAGTCGAGTAAAGATCGTCGGTGCTGAGGAGGACACGACTGGGTGAAAACGGACCACGAGAACGTCGACAGTGAGTTTGGATTTCTCGGGTTCTGTACCCAATCTTCGCCCCCAGGACACTGTACACACGTGTGCATCACCGAAAATAGAACGTTTACTCCAGAATAACTGTTCCTATGGCGCCGGTGGAAGCAGAGTGCCCGATCGAGGGTTGTGACTATATGGCTACACACGCAGAGGCGGCAGTGGTGGCCGCCATGTTGAGTATACACGCCACTGTGCACGTCGCCGCCCCCAGGGCAGCGAGCTCGAATGCCAAGATGGAGAAACTCAAGCGTCCCTCCATAGCACTGGCCGGAACGGGCGAGGCCTGGTCGTACTTCATAACCCGCTGGGGCGAATACAAAACAGGTACTAAGCTTGTCGGACCCGACATAGTCGCGCAGCTACTGGAGTGCTGTGAGGAGGAGCTGAGAAAGGACCTCACTCGCGCGGCGGGTCGGAGCCTCGTGGGCAGCGATGAAGAAGACGTCCTCGCCGCCATGAAGGCGCTCGCCGTCCGGACGGAGAACACGATGGTAGCTCGAGTGGCCCTGTCTAACATGCGGCAGGGACACGAGGAGCCCGTCCGGTCGTTCCACGCCCGCATCAAGGGGCAGGCGGACACGTGCAAGTATGAAATGAAGTGCACCAAGGCGGGGTGCGATCAGGTCAACGACTTCACCGAAGAGATATTGCGCAACGTGGTTGCCCGTGGCATCGCGGACCAAGCAATACAACTTGACCTACTCGGTGAGAAGAACCAGGACATGCCATTAAAGGACATGATAGAGTATATCGAGGCCAAAGAGTCTGGAAAACGCTCGGCATCGCGCCTGCTTGACACTCAGAGCACGGACACGATCAGTAGTTCGTATCGGCGGGGAAAGCGACAGGACGTCCGCGCCAGAGTAGGAGCCAGGCCGGAAAAACGGAAGGCCAAGCCCGAAGGAGTATGCATCTACTGCGGCGAGGTGGGCCACGGCAAAACGCCTCAATGGCGCGCCAGGCGCGCCGAGTGCCCCGGATACGGTAAAAAGTGCCGGAAGTGTGACCGCCAGAATCACCTCGACAAGGCGTGCCTGGGCGGCCGATCGGCAAGACCCCCATCTAAGGAGACCGACGGGGCGTACGACGAGCAGACGGCAGCCTTCGTCGAGCTATGCACGGTCACCATGGCCAGCACAGAGGACGAAATACGCACGCTTCCCCTCGCTCACCACCTGTACGATGATATGTGCGATAAGTGGATGAAACGCATATCCGACCCGCAGCCATACGTCAACCTCACTCTCACCAACAAGCGCGAGGATTACAAAGCGCTGGGTTTTAACCTCCTGAAACACACCCGCGCGGTAACCCTACCCGCTATGGCAGACACGGGGTGCCAGAGCTGCCTGATCGGCATTAAAGTCGTCCAACAAATGGGCCTGAGTGCCGAGGACCTCATACCTGTATCCATGACCATGAAGGCCGCAAACAACAGAGGAATTCGTATCCTCGGAGCCGTGGTAGTCAGATTCGCCGGTAACAGTGACGACGCTCGGAGATTGGAGACGCGCCAAATCGCGTACGTGACGGACTCTTCAGACCGCATCTTCCTCTCCCGCGCGGCCTGCATGGACCTGGGAATGATCTCGGACAGATTCCCGACACTCGGAGAGGTGAATCTGACAACCTCGGAATTGTGCGACTGCCCGCGACGCGCGGAGCCGCCGACCAAGCCGACCGCACTCCCCATGCCAGCGACCGAGGCCAACAGAGAGGCACTACAGTCACATTTACTCAGGATGTATGCTCAGAGCACATTCAACACGTGCCCACACCAGCCACTACCGAGAATGACCGGCCCGCCACTACGTCTTATGCTCAGTGAGAACGCGACACCGGTTGCCCATCACACTCCCATCTCCGTGGCCATACATTGGCAAGATGAGGTAAAAGCAGGCCTCGACCAGGACGTTCGGCTCGGCGTGTTGGAGGAAGTACCCGTCGGCACGCCGGTGACATGGTGTCACCGCATGGTAATATGCGCGAAAAAGAATGGCAAGCCGCGACGCACCGTCGACTTTCAGGCCTTGAACAAGCATGCGTTCCGCGAGACCCACCACACCCAATCTCCGTTCCACCAGGCGAGACGCGTACCTAACGGGAAGCGCAAGACAGTATTCGACGCATGGAACGGTTACCATAGCGTCCGCCTACACGAGGACGACCGCCACAAGACGACCTTCATCACTCCATGGGGGCGCTACCGGTACCTATCTGCCCCACAAGGGTATATGGCATCGGGGGACGGTTACTCACGACGATACGATGAGATCGTCGCGGACATTGGTAACAAGACCAAGTGCGTAGATGACACGCTCCTATGGTCAGACACGATTGAGGGGAGCTACTTCCAGGCGGTCCAATGGCTGGATATATGCGGCCGGAATGGAATCATCCTCAACCCGGAGAAGTTTGTCTTCAGCGCACCCACGGTGGACTTCGCGGGCTTCACCATCACCATGACCGACGTGCGACCGTGCAGCCGCTACCTGGAAGCAATCCACGATTTCCCACAACCGCGTAACATCACCGACGTCAGATCGTGGTTCGGGCTTGTCAACCAGGTGGCATACGCCTTTAGTATGGCCGAACGAATGCAGCCATTCCGGAAGCTCCTGAAAAGTGGAGAACGCTTCCAGTGGTCCATGGAGTTAGAGGACATATTCCGCGAGTCGAAAGACGTGATCGTACAAGAAATCGAACACGGTGTCCGCATATTTGACAAAACTAAGCCAACATGCATCGCCACGGACTGGTCGAAGGAGGGAATCGGATTCTGGTTGCTTCAAAAGCACTGCCGATGAGTGCCAGTTAGACCATTCTGCTGCACTGATGGATGGAAAATAACCCTGGTCGGCAGCAGATTTACACACGCGGCAGAATCCAGATACGCGCCCATAGAGGGCGAGGCTCTCGCAGTCGCGGACGCCTTGGACAAAGCGCGCTACTTCGTACTGGGCTGCGAGAACCTGATCGTTGCGGTAGACCACAAACCACTGCTGAAACTCCTTTCGGACAGAGCACTTGACGACATACCCAACCCCCGCCTCAGGAACCTCAAGGAGAAGACCCTGCGTTATCGCTTCCGCATCATACATATCCCGGGCATGAAGAACAAGGCGGCAGATGCCATGTCGCGCAGGCCAGTTGGCACCACGCGACCTCCACTCATGAACCTTCCAGATGACAATGCCACCATAGCGACCCACCTCCAACCAAGCACGCACACCGACGTCCTGTCCCTCCTATGCCAAACTGAGCCGGAGTATGACGACGACGTCAAGGAGGACAACCTGGCATGGTGTGCCGCGGGCCTCGAATCATTGCGATCAGTAACATGGGATCGCGTCAGGGAAGTCACCAGCAGCGATGGCGATATGCACATATTGGAGGGAATGACAATGAACGGCATCCCCGACTCAAAAATCGAGATGCCAGAGACAATTCGCGACTATCACCAGTACCGCGAGAACATTACATCGACAGATGGAGTGATCCTATACAAGGACCGAGTAGTCATACCACCCTCACTCCGCGGCGATGTGCTGAGCGCCCTACACGCTGCCCACCAGGGCGTATCAATGATGACCGCCCGCGCAGAATCCTCTGTATTCTGGCCAGGCATGTCGGCCGACATCAGCGCCACTCGGAAAAACTGCGAACACTGCCACCGGATGGCACCATCACAGCCTGGAGCGCCACCAACTCCACCTATTCCGGTCGTTTACCCCTTTCAGGCAGTGTGCTCGGACTTCTTTGTACACAGGGGTGCACACTACCTTGTGACAGTGGACAGATACTCGAACTGGCCGATCATCTCAAAGTCGACGGGTGGCGCCGCCGGACTCATAAACCACTTACGTCGCGCCTTCGTGACGTACGGGACACCAGAAGAGCTCGCGTCGGATGGGGGACCGGAGTTCACCTCCACCGAGACCAGGTCATTCCTGCACAGATGGGGCGTACACCACCGCTTGTCATCGGTGGCCTTCCCTCACAGCAACTGTCACGCGGAGATTGGAGTTAAGACAATGAAACGACTTATCACGGACAACACCAGCCCGCAGGGAGAACTTGACACTGACGCTGTGCAGAGAGCGATACTACAATATCGTAACACGCCTGACCCTGACACGAAGATCTCCCCGGCAATGTGTGTCTTCGGCCGCCCGATACGCGATTTCATCCCGATTATCCCCGGGAAGTACAGACCGCACGACACTTGGCATGAGACCCTGAAAGCGAGGGAGGAGGCCCTCCGCAAACGTCATATCCGCACAGCCGACACCTGGGCAGAACACACCAAACGCCTTCCGCCACTTGCTGTAGGGGACCAAGTCCGCGTACAGAACCAGACAGGATTCCACCCAAAAAAATGGGACAAGACAGGCAGTATCGTGGAGGTACGCCAACACGACCAATACGTGATCAAGATCGATGGCTCGGGCAGAGTCACACTTCGGAACAGGAAATTCCTGCGCAAGTTTAGCCCAGTTCGCAATGACCAGCTGCCACCCCGGTCTATCTATGATGATCTAGCAACCCGCATCACTGTACCTGCACCCGTTGTAACACCGCAACTGCCTGACCTCGACAGCGAACCCGTGACATCTGCGACGCCAACGGGGCCCACGCCGGCACTGACGTCAGTATGCACACCCCGGCGCAAGACGACACCCGTTTTAGACACGCCAGCAGCACCAGGACGAGGCACACCGAGGCGCGCGATCCTTCAGACGCCACCATCGGCCCCTGAAACCCCGAGAGCGCCATCCCCACTGGGGCCCGATGTGACACCACCAGCACCAGCGATAGGTCAACGCCGATCCACCAGAGCGACCAGCGTGCCTGCCTGGCACAAGGACTACTCCATGGAATAGTCACACGATGGGCGATATAAACTTTTGTTCATTCATTAAACTTAATATTTTCTCAGCCTTTATCTATTAACATAATAAAGACTCGGAGGGAGATAGAGAACATTGTACTTTACGGTAATTCTACATATCGACGGTCCCCTGTGCCAGTGCGCATGCGCAGCCTGACCCGGAGCCAGGGATGTTGTGGGTGTTTCAACCTGTTCAATACTTGTTTGATTATTGTCGTTCCACGCTAATAAAGTGGTTGAACAAATTGAACTCTGTTCTTATTTAATATACATATATATATACATATATATACATATATATATATATATATATATATATATATATATATATATATATATACATATATATATATATATATATATATATATATATATATATATATATATATATATAGCAGCTTGAACGTCGTTCCCCCTTATCACGGCAGTTTTTTTTCCAAGGCCACCTCAAATGTCAAAATTAATAACAAGAATAATGATAATAGCATATTAGTAATAATATTAAAAACATTACCGTCGTGCAAAATAATCATATTAACAATAGTACAATAATTGGCAGGAATAACGTGATCCCCTCTGTGACTGTGTGGCCATTGCCGGCGATAAATTATTTCAAACTATTTTATGCGATTCTAATAACCGAAACGTCCTCATCTCACCGGACACCGCCAGGCGGAAACACAAACACAACGTCGCTGGAGTGCTTGCTTCCCTGGGCGCTTCACAGCGACTCGGCGAGCCCTCTGCAAGCCGATCGCTAACGGAACACCCCCAGCACATTAGCGAGACCGAAGACCCTCATGCGGTTCTGCTGCTTGTGTAATGAAGAGAGGTAATTTCGGGTGATTTTGAACCCTTTCCCCCTATTGTTGACCTATTTACGCTTTTCAGCACTGCTGGGGTCGTTTCGTTTCATCCCCCGGACAGGTGCTTTGACATATCTCTGATTGGTTCACGAGCGCCAGCCAGAGTGACCACAATATTCGTTATGTCTGTCTGTCTGTCTGTCCAGAGCATAACTCCGTGGACTTGATCCGATCTTGATGAAACTTGGTTATGTGTTCGATATCGATGTCTAGTTGTGTTTTCCTGGATGAGGGTGTGCTTGGCTCATTGTGGGCGGAGCCACGCCCCAAAAATAGCCATTTTTAGGGGGTAGTCGGATTAAAAAATCTATCTTCTCCGAGGGAATTGACTGAATGAAATGGGTTCTTCAGTATTTGAATAGTAAAATGAATTATCTAAAACTTGTCCGATTTTTTCATTTTCATCCCAAGATCAAAAACTTAGAAAATTGCAGATTTTGACATAAAAATCACACGACCGCCCAAACTTTGAGAGCTAGGATGACAATATTTTTTATGCATAATCTTGAGGTCATTCCCCACCTAAAGTCTTGAAACTATTTTGCTCTATCTCGAACACCTTGCCCGTGGCGCCCCCTTCAAGTTTGTTTTTACGCTGATTTCATCAAAGTATGGATAATCCGAGGAGTGTGAAATGCCATATCGCCAATATGACGTTATATTGTTCCTGGAATGTTCCAGAGGAAGTTTTGCACCTAAGGTCATAATCCTTGACCTTTGACCTTTAAAGGCCACAAAGGTCAAATTTTCAAAGTTGTGGGAATCGAACCGGGTTTTCGACCTTCTTCGACGAACTAACTCCAATAAGCTATAGCACATATCCTGTTTCCTTATTTTAATGTCCACAACATTGTTTTGTGACCTTTAAAAGTTATGCAAAGGTCAAATTTTGAAAGTTGTTGAACGAAACCGGGTTTTCGACATTTTGCAGCTGTTGATTGAAGACCACTATAATTAATTAGAACTTGGTCAAAAATTATCACATTGTCTCATCCTTGACTTCTGAAACAATCTACATCGTCAAATACCGCTCGTGAACCATTGTCGTCTTCAGACTTGTTTTGCTTTTTGATCGCAACGTTCTGCCCTGTGCATGGGTTCGTCCATTTACTAATAACGGGTTGTTTTGTGATCGTAAAATAAATTGTAGTGTGGATTTGCTGAACAATGTCGCTATGTATCAACATCAGGAATTATACAAATTTTATTGTTGCATTTGTCGGCATCAAACATTGTTATTATTCTATTTACTTTCTCTGCTAACCTAACCTCACCCCCTAATTTTCGAGTAGTCCTGTCCAGTTATACATCAGGGAAAACATTTTTAATAGATTCATTACGTCACAATGCTTTCTTTCCTCGAGATGGAGCATTCCCTTTGCACTGTATTTATCACCACTCACAAGGTGATATTTTTTGTCGGCAAAGTGAAACCACACTTTCAGGAGCCCCATCTCGAAAAATTGTGCATCCATGTTATCTGGGGGTGCTTCGTTCTCTCGGGGCCCTGTGGAATTGCATGGGATGCATGCCCCTAACGCCGCCTCTGATCCCAGGCCGAGCTAGACTTAGCTATGAGGAGCTGCTGAAGGAGACAGGGCTTTATACACTAGAACGGAGGCGGTTACAAGGAGATATGATAGAGATGCTGAAGATAATTAAAGGGATAGACATAATAAGTGCAGATTAATTATTCAACAGAGTAGACAGTGATAGAATTAGGGGGCATAGGCTGAGAGTAAAGAAGTGGAGAGTTAAGACAGTAGTAAGGCAGGGAGGGGACTTTTACTCAGAGAATAGTTAATGCATGGAATGGACTCCCTGGAAAGGTAGTGACAGCAGAAACAGTAGATAAGTTTAAATTGGAATTAGATCGGTACCTGGAGGGTATGGGGATGTTGGTATGACTGTTTGGTAGCTTGAGTATTCATGGGTGATTGTGTGCATGTGTACGGAGTGCTGTTGGTGGGGTTCTCGCCAAGGGGTGTTGTGTGGTTGATGTGTGTGTTTTTAACCCAAATTCAGGCCCCCTCCCCTTGGAGGGTGGGGGGTGGGGGGAGAGAGAACCCCACAAATCTTCAAAAACTACAAAAATCAAAAAATTAAAATAAAAAAAAACATTTTGCATTTTCTTATCTTGATCTTGTGTTGATAAATTGGTGTGGTGTTGATGTGGTGCAGTCATGATGGGCTGAATGGTCTCCACCTGTGTTTAATTTCCTTGTGTTTACTTCCTGTTATGTATTGACGTCATACGTTTCAGTGTTCCTTTTCCATGTTTAGCCGAGACGCCGAGTGTACCCTGATGTTAATACATAGTATTTTTTAAATCGTGCAGGGTGTTCAAAGATTGTAAACAACCTTCTTCAATTTGTTGGTGATATGCTGGGTTTTTTTGTCATGTCAATTTTTTTTAGGTTTACCGGAACATTCAGAATTCCAAGACCGGTATATCAATATGAAAAATTATTTCAATACAACCAGTGTATCAATACATCGCCAGATCCTTTAAAACTCATTAAGATTGTGTATCGGGAAAGAATTCCTTTGAGCTCTTCAATCATCCTAGACAGACCAGCGTATGAGAGAGAACGATGCGACAAGACTCGATTGTTCGACAGCCTCGGAGGACGTGGTGAACATGCTTGAGTTGAGCCAGCAGGACAGGGACACTGGGAGGAAACAACTCGATGCGGGAATTGGAGTTGGACATTGTATGTAACGATGAACTTCCTCATTTGACTTTGTATCTGTTTATTTGAAATACAAGTTTCAAAAACGTCATGCGGTTGATGTGATCACTGTAACGTCACTCGTCACAGACCCCAACTGACAAAGATCCATTTGATTGGTAGCCGACCGGTACGATCGTTCATACTCATGAAGTGCAAACCTTGGATTGCAGTTGTTAGAGAACGAGCTTGGTTAGGCACCGCGAACAATATACGTAAACCAAAGGAAGGAAGCCCAAAGGTGCATGTATTCACACAAGGTAATCCACCACCCACCGACCTGACAAGAGAGACCACCAACCTGTCTGACAAGAGAGACCACCGACCTATCTGACAGAGAGACCACCGACCTGTCTGCAACGGGAAATTGAAAGGCCCATGGATTCAACTTCAACATGGGAGATTCCAATGATCTTGAAAAGCCTTGTTTCTATGACGACAAGCTGAGCAGGGTGTGAGGCAGGAGAGCCAGCCCAGAGGGGACAGCAGTATGACATAAAACTGCAGATGAAGGCATTGTAGGTGGACAGTAGAATTAAGGCGTGCCAAGGAAGGACATTGTACGATGGAAGATGCACAGTTGGCAACTGGCTTTGGAAGCCATCTTGGAAATATGATCTGCCCAAGAAAGATTATGAGTGACAACTTTGAGTGACTTAACTTCTTCAAGTGGTTTGTATTGGAAGTTACATGGGTGAAACTCCTACCGTATTTTACGGAAATCCGTATTTTTGTAACGACCCATACGGAGGATTCCATGTTCATCATCAGAAAGGCATGCTGTGATTATGGAGAATTGAGGTACTACTCTGATATGCCAATTCTTTTATTTAGCCATTTCATCCATATAGGGTGAAATGCTAACACAATAATGCATCATGACCACGATTATGTGAATTCCTCCCATCGTAGTTTTTATTGTGAGCTATTTTTGTAGAAGTTAGCCTGAAGCCGGGTACAAAAGCTTGCAAGCACATTACCGTGATTGGATGTCTGCCAGGCAGGAAACCGTGTGTATATGTCGGTGTTGCGTATCCACCTTTCCTCGCTGGCAGAGTCGTCTGTACTGGTTATCATGTTGGAATGGCATTTATATTCGTTTACATCACGAGTGTTTAACATTTGATTTTGTTATATTAATGGTGTAGTATTAATTTGTGATTGGAATGATGCTGTTTGGAATGAAAATATAGAGATTGAGCTTATAAGGTGACAGAGGAAAATATAAAAGGGGGACAGGGAAAAGGAAAAAGCAGGGTTTCCCTGATCAGAATGGAAGACTGTGACGTTCATTCACAATTATAAATCTAATATCTGGCTGGAGGAAATTGTTTGAGTTATCACGGAGACTAGACTTATTATTTATCCTTTGGAAGAATTCTTCTTCAATCGTCTCACAAGAGGTCGAGGAGAACTTGCGTGCCATTATGATCTGTTGCGGCATCATTTTCATCTTATAATATGTAAATATTCTCGAGCTCGGGTTGATCGGAACCAGTTGCAACCGGAAGAGAGAAGAGCAGGTTGTTGGTTCGCGAGTAGCATAAAGGATCAACTCGGATTCCGAACGCCTCTGGACGCATTTTTTTTCCATGCTAAAGATCTGTCTGCTTGGCGTTTTAGGCACGAACGATTTTCATTCAGACACATTCCACTCTACAGAGATCAGTGCCTGGTGTTGTGTGTAAAGTGTGTAAAGGACTCTTCTTTGCTTTTGTGGCACCTTGCACATCTCTCATTGCCTTACGTGGGTTGGTGAAGTTCGTCTGAAGAGTCCGAAGTCAATTTCTAATTGGATCTTTCAGTAACATTCCTGCCTTCGGCCCTGCCTGGTGCCAGATGGCGATTCAGCTACGTTGAGTACCTCAGTAACTTACCATTCCCTTATGGCATTTTTACTCCTTTCAGACGTATTCCCATCACTTATACATTCACGACTCCAACCGCTGGCCAACGCTGATGCAATGCCCCCTGTTACTCGTTTGGCTAACCTCGGAAAGATGATGGACTGAGTCAACCCACCTGGTGTGAATTCAACAGTGGGAGAGGGACTCAAACACAAGGTCCTTCGATCTTAAGCCAGCCACTCTCACCGTTAAGCCAGCACCAGTCTCCAGCAATGAATAACAGCCTTTTTACAGCTATTTTTGCCTGCTGAGCAGAGGTTAGCTTTTTGCGGGCTCCATGCAATCATGGTTCCCTTCTTGAGGCAATGTTTTTTTCTTCCTGACACCAACCCTGGTCGCCTCTTACGACACACAAGGATATGGTACACCTTCTCTAACCGGGGCATACAACGGGACCAGTACACTGGTACTCATTTCGCCGACCTCGGAAGGATGACAGGCTGAGTCAAACACCCTGGTGTTAATTCCGTGGCCACTGGGGCTCGAACTCAGGACCCTTGGATTCTGAGCCAGCCACCCTAACCGTTAAGCCAGCACCATGCTCTCGCAATGAATGTTCAGGTGAAATTAAAAAAAAATTATTCCCCAAATATTACTTTCATTTGCATAGTTTGTTATTTTTTTTTGTTGCAAAATGGACAGAATCACCCCCAAAATGCACATTTTGACATCAATTTTTCAAAATTTCCCCGAAGAGCATACCCCCTACCCTCGGAAAATCTCCTTTTTCACTTTTTAAAAAGCTCTGCAGTTTCACTCATAGAAGTAGATGGGAGGGTTTTGCAGACTCCTTTCAGAGAGATAGGATGAAAGTGTGGGATTTGTCAGGATTGAAAGACATATTCCAAGTGTTTGACCAGTCTCAAGGGTTTGTGATCAGTCTCAATGGTAATATGTCTTCCAAAGACATATTAGTGCATCTTTAAGGTGCCCCAGACACACGCTAATGCCTCTCGTTCTACTTGAGCATAGCGACGTTCAGTGTCAGATGTGGTTTGTGATGCATACGCAACAGGCTGGAGATTACCGGTTCTATTTGTTTGCAAGAACACACACCCAATGCCATATGAAGAGCTATCACAACTGAGAATAAGTTCCTTGGATGGGTCGTAATGGATAAGTAACGGCGAGGAGGACAGCATGGTTTTAGTGGCCATGAACGCTCTTGTTTGGGCAGATTCCCATTTCCAGTTAACGCCTTTCCTGAGGAGAAGATGCAGAGGCTCGACAGTTGTGTTTAGTTGAGGCAGGAAATTTCCAAAGTCTGTCAACATACCCAGGAATGCACGAAGTTCTGAAATGTGTTGTGGCATTGGTGCATTCACAATTGCTTCAACTTTGCTCGGAGAGGGCAAAATGCCTTGACGAGATTTGATGACCCAGGTATTCAACTTCACGCGCCGTAAAGGTACACTTCTCATGCCTTAGGTGTAACCCAGCTTGTAACAACCGATTGAGGACTTCGCTTAGGTTCTCGAGGTGTTCATGTTGTGACTTGCTAGTTGCTAGTATGTCGTCCTGAAATACGACTGTCTTTGGTACAGTTTTCAATAATGTTTCCATCTTGCATTGGAAGATTGGTGCAGCAGAGTGTATGCCAAATGGGCAACTGTTGTACATATAGAGTCCTCCATGAGTGTTGATGCATGTATAGGGCTTGGAATCATCATGCAGTTCCATTTGAGCATAGGCATTCATCAAGTCAAGCTTAGTGAATGTCTGGCCACCCATGAGAGTGATGAACAGATCCTCTGCTTTGGGCAAAGGGTAGCCATCCAGCTTTGAATCGAGGTTGATCGTCATTTTGTCGTCCCCACAAATGCGCACTGTTCCATCTGCTTTGAGTGTTGGAATGATAGGTGCTGCCCAGTCGGAGTACTCGACTGGTGAGATGATGCCCTTTCTCTGCAGGCAGTCAAGCTCACATTCGACCATTGATCGCATCATGTAGGGCACAGGTCTAGCTTTTTGGAACAATGGCTGAGCATCTGCAAAACATGAATCCTCACTTTGGGCCCTGCAAAGGTGCAAACACCATTGCTGAACAGGCCAGGGTACTTGTTGAGCATGGTGTCGTGTCCAGCATCAGAGTTGGAGACTCTGTTTAAGTCGCTCCAATTAAGTCTGATTATTCGTAACCAATCTCGGCCTAAGAGGGTTGGTCCTTCTCCTCGCACTATCAGTAGTGGTAGGACATGAGTGCTGTTTCCATATCCTACAGTTATGTTGGCTGAGCCAACTACAGGAAACACCTCGTTGGTGTATGTTCTCAAGTCAGTGGAAACAGGCCAGAGTGCAGGAGCTGTTCTCGGAGGGTAGATGGAGGTGAACTTGCTCTCGCTCATAATTGATCTGGAAGTGCCGTTATCAATTTCTATCCTCACTGGGATCTTATCGATTGTTATATCAACTATAATTGGAGCATCGGAGCTCTTTCTTCCAACAGAGAAAACCTCATTAAGTTCCTCACTTGACTCTTGGCTGCAGACTGTGCTCTGTGACCTATTGACCGCTACATCAGGGTTCACCCCAATGTGATGAGCAGTTCACAAGTTCTTCGACTTGGATCGAGAACAATGACGCGTCAAGTGTCCCCACATACCACAGTTGTCACAGGTATAATTCCTGTAGTAATATTGGAAAGCTTGATGATTACCACTACAACGCCAACAAGTTACCCCAACCTTCTGGGTAGATTCAGAAAGGTCAGGAGGTGGAGGTGAATTTGGTGGCTTGCTAAAACACTTTTGACTGTCGCCAAAGGTTACCTTGTTACCCGATGGGTCCTGCTGGATAACTTTTGACTTGTTAGAGATCACACACAGGCTCTCAGCAGTTTTCATACATGCATTAGCTATTTCCATGACTTTAGCCAAATTGGGGTCGGATTCAGGAAGGAATTTCCGCAGAATTGAGTCGTTATTGATGCCTATTGTAAAGAAATCATGAAACATCTCTTCGAGTTTATCTGTAAGCTCACAATGTTCGGCGAGTCGGTGTAAATCAGCCATGAACTCAGATGCTGACTGACCATCTTGACAATGGAGGGTATAAAATTTATATCTCGAGACGATCTTACCCGGCTTCGGGTGAAAATGTCTTTCCACGAGAATGACGAGCTCTTCATATGACTTGTCAGAATTGTTTGGCTGAGACAAGAAGATCTTTGATGAGGCTGTACGTCGGGGTGCCGCATACGGTCAGTAATACAGCTCTCCGCCTTTCAGCGTCCTCATCGGTGTCCATTTTGTTTGCTACGAAGTACTGCTTCAGACGAGTATGTATTCATTATGTATAAACTTCTGATACATCACAGTATCAAAACCGCAAGATATGTCCAGAGAGACATATGCCCATAACTTTGTGAGATATGCTCTATATCGTTTTTCGCCCCATTTCTCAATGGTGAAGAGTCACTTGTAAAAATTCTCTTAACCAAATTCGGATTTTCACCAGAATCGAAATCGAAACATTCTCAAAAGTAAACCTTGGGGCAAGACCTTCATGTCCATTTGTAGTTTAGATCATCCATGTTCATTCGACCAAAAGCAATTACAGTCTCTGTGGACCTGTTGGACTAAAACCATATCAGGTCAGGTATGGGAGCATGTGCCGGAGCAGCGCGGGCTAAAACCCTGTTAGTCAAACTCGAAACGCTTTTTTACTTATTCAAGCTCGTAAGCAGAACGACGGAGTTTGGGTGAGTCACCGTGGGAATCTCCAAATTCTTATCGTTTTTGCGAGCTGTGGGATGGTGCTCTGATTCGGAGGTTACACTGGTGCAGCATCTTTCGAAGTGGGTGAAGGAAAGGGAAGTTTGCAGAATTAGAATGTCGTTGGAAGAATCATTCATGATTAAAAAGTTGCCTGGCTCGTCAATGACGAAGAATCGTTCTCACCATCATCATCATCATCATCATCATCATCATCATCATCATCATCATCATCAAGGTACCTTCCTTACGTCACGTGTGATATGACGCTGTAATCAATGACGTCCAATGAAGAATAATCTCTCACCAGAATGGTTTTCTTTACGTCACGTGTGATATGACGCTGTAATCAATGTCTTCTAATGAAGAAGAATCTCTCACCATTATCATCATCATCATCATCATCATCATCATCATCATCATCATCATCATCAAGGTACCTTCCTTATGTCACGTGTGATATAACTGTAATCAATGTCTTCCAGTGAAGAAGAATGTCTCACCATCATCATCATCATCATCATCATCAAGGTACCTTCCTTATGTCACGTGTGATATGACTCTGTAATCAATGACTTCCAATGAAGAAGAATGTCTCACCATCATCATCATCATCATCATCAAGGTACCTTCCTTATGTCACGTGTGATATGACTCTGTAATCAATGTCTTCCAATGAAGAAGAATGTCTCACCAGCATGGTTTTCTTTACATCACGTGTGATATGACGCTGTGATCAATGTCTTCCAATGAAGAAGAATCTCTCACCATCATCATCATCATCATCATCATCATCATCAAGGTACCTTCCTTATGTCACGTGTGATATGACTCTGTAATCAATGACTTCCAATGAAGAAGAATCTCTCACCATAATCATCATCATCATCATCATCAAGGTACCTTCCTTATGTCACGTGTGATATGACTCTGTAATCAATGACTTCCAATGAAGAAGAATCTCTCACCATAATCATCATCATCATCATCAAGGTACCTTCCTTATGTCATGTGTGATATGACGCTGTAATCAATGACTTCCAATGAAGAAGAATCTCTTACCATCATCATCATCAAGGTACCTTCCTGAAGTCACGTGTGATATGACTCTGTAATCAATGTCTTCCAGTGAAGAAGAATCTCTCACCAGAATGGTTTTCTTTATGTTACGTGTGATATGACTCTAATCAATGACTTCCAATGAAGAAGAATCTCTCATCATCATCATCATCATCATCATAAAGGTACCTTCCTTACGTCACGTGTGATATGATGCTGTATCAATGACTTCCAATGAAGAAGAATCTCTTACCATCATCATCATCATCATCATCATGGTACCTTCCTTATGTCACGTGTGATAAGACTCTGTAATCAATGTCTTCCAATGAAGAAGAATCTCTCACCAGAAAGGTTTTCTTTACGTCACATGTGATATGACTCTGTAATCAATGACTTCCAATGAAGAAGAATCTCTCACCATAATCATCATCATCATCATCAAGGTACCTTCCTTACGTCATGTGTGATATGACGCTGTAATCAACGACTTCCAATGAAGAAGAATCTCTCACCATCATCATCATCATCATCATGGTACCTTCCTTATGTCACGTGTGATAAGACTCTGTAATCAATGTCTTCCAATGAAGAAGAATCTCTCA
>NC_140977.1:26417775-26462775 GCF_056783735.1 Eptatretus burgeri
ATAGGACGCTGTAATCAATGTCTTCCAGTGAAGAAGAATCTCTCACCAGTATGGTTTTCTTTACGTCACGTGTGATATGACTCTAATCAATGTCTTCCAGTGAAGAAGAATCTCTCACCAGCATGGTTTTCCTTACGTCACGTGTGATATGACTCTGTAATCAATGTCTTCCAGTGAAGAAGAATCTCTCACCAGAATGGTTTTCCTTACGTCACGTGTGATAGGACGCTGTAATCAATGTCTTCCAGTGAAGAAGAATCTCTCACCAGCATGGTTTTCTTTACGTCACGTGTGATATGACTCCAATCAATGTCTTCCAGTGAAGAAGAATCTCTCACCAGAATGGTTTTCCTTACGTCACGTGTGCTGCCAATATCATTTTGCATTTTCCCTCCTTTTTCTTTTCCTGAGAATGAATTAATTAATCCACAATTTAGCAACGAATATAACTTCGGTCCAGCCACTTCTGTGAACAGGGTAAAAAAATCAAGTGTTTGTTCAGATTGGTCACTGTGTCAATGATTCTGCACCGACCGATCCGTCGCTCTTCACACGGTTAACCAGAACATTGACATAACGAAAATGGTCATTTTTTCATGAATGGAACAAGTTGACGTCATGATTCCGTTAAATATACGATGTTACCTCATAATTGAGCAGTACAGGATCGGTGTTCGATTACCAAGCAGGTTTTAATTGTTTTATTAATTTATTCTGGAGTTCTTCTCATCCCGCGCCCTCCACCTCCCCTCACCCTCGTCCTACGGACGTCCAACGCGTTGCACGACGCGCGCTTTCGGGAGGGGCGGAGCCAAACCGAATACATGTTTATTGTAATTATATAAATTCCTGATAATTCGTGTCACGAAGGATTTATCGATAACTGATTTAATCGAGCTTCTCCCGACGGAGCCGCATCGTTGGAGAAATTCAAAGTCTTGAGTTCGAGTCGCCTCACCACCTGAGAGTCCGCCAGTCCTGAGGTAGGGACTGCATTTGGCGATTGTGAACAATTCAGAACCTGCGTGTAAATAACCCACTTGGAGGAAATGATGTGTAAATAACCCACTTGAAGTAAACGATGTGTGTAAAAAAAAAAAAACCCCCACTTGAAGTAAATGGTGTATGTAAATAACCTACTTGAAGTAAATCGTGTGTAAAAAACTCACTTGAAGTAAATGGTGTATGTAAATAACCCACTTGAAGTAAATCGTGTGTAAAAAACTCACTTGAAGTAAATCGTGTGTAAATAACCTACTTGAAGTAAATGGTGTGTGTAAATAACCTACTTGAAGTAAATGGTGCGTGTAAATAACCCACTTGAAGTAAATCGTGTGTAAAAAACTCACTTGAAGTAAATCGTGTGTAAATAACTCACTTGAACTAAATCGTGTGTAAATAACCTACTTGAAGTAAATGGTGTGTAAATAACCTACTTGAAGTAAATCGTGTGTAAATAACTCACTTGAACTAAATCGTGTGTAAATAACCTACTTGAAGTAAATGGTGTGTAAATAACCTACTTGAAGTAAATCGTGTGTAAATAACCTACTTGAAGTAAATCGTGTGTAAATAACCTACTTGAAGTAAATGGTGTGTGTAAATAACCTACTTGAAGTAAATGGTGTGTGTAAATAACCCACTTGAAGTAAATCGTGTGTAAATAACCCACTTGAAGTAAATCGTGTGTAAATAACCTACTTGAAGTAAATGGTGTGTGTAAAAAAAACTCACTTGAAGTAAATCGTGTGTAAATAACTCACTTGAAGTAAATCGTGTGTAAATAACCCACTTGAAGTAAATCGTGTGTAAATAACCTACTTGAAGTAAATGGTGTGTAAATAACCTACTTGAAGTAAATCGTGTGTAAATAACCTACTTGAAGTAAATCGTGTGTAAATAACCTACTTGAAGTAAATGGTGTGTGTAAATAACCCACTTGAAGTAAATCGTGTGTAAATAACCCACTTGAAGTAAATCGTGTGTAAATAACCTACTTGAAGTAAATGGTGTGTGTAAAAATACTCACTTGAAGTAAATCGTGTGTAAATAACCCACTTGAAGTAAATCGGTGTGTAAAAAGCTCACTTGAAGTAAATCGTGTGTAAATAACCCACTTGAAGTAAATGGTGTGTAAATAACCCACTTGAAGTAAATGGTGTGTAAATAACCCACTTGAAGTAAATCGTGTGTAAAAAGCTCACTTGAAGTAAATCGTGTGTAAATAACCCACTTGAAGTAAATGGTGTGTAAATAACCCACTTGAAGTAAATCGTGTATAAAAAGCTCACTTGAAGTAAATCGTGTGTAAATAACCCACTTAAAGTAAATCGTGTGTAAATAACCCACTTGAAGTAAATCGTGTGTAAAAACTCACTTGAATTAAATCGTGTGTAAATAACCTACTTGAAGTAAATGGTGTGTAAATAACCTACTTGAAGTAAATCGTGTGTAAATAACGCACTTGAAGTAAATCGTGTGTAAATAACCTACTTGAAGTAAATCGTGTGTAAAAAAACTCACTTGAAGTAAATTGTGTGTAAATAACCCACTTGAAGTAAATCGTGTGTAAATAACCTACTTGAAGTAAATGGTGTGTAAATAACCTACTTGAAGTAAATCGTGTGTAAATAACCCACTTGAAGTAAATCGTGTGTAAAAAACTCACTTGAAGTAAATCGCGTGTAAATAACCCACTTGAAGTAAATCGTGTGTAAATAACCTACTTGAAGTAAATGGTGTGTAAATAACCTACTTGAAGTAAATCGTGTGTAAATAACCCACTTGAAGTAAATCGTGTGTAAATAACCCACTTGAAGTAAATCGTGTGTAAATAACCCACTTGAAGTAAATCGTGTGTAAAAAAAACTCACTTGAAGTAAATCGTGTGTAAATAACCCACTTGAAGTAAATCGTGTGTAAATAACCTACTTGAAGTAAATGGTGTGTGTAAATAACCTACTTGAAGTAAATGGTGTGTGTAAAAAAACTCACTTGAAGTAAATCGTGTGTAAATAACCCACTTGAAGTAAATCGTGTGTAAAAAGCTCACTTGAAGTAAATCGTGTGTAAATAACCCACTTGAAGTAAATGGTGTGTAAATAACCCACTTGAAGTAAATCGTGTGTAAATAACCCACTTGAAGTAAATCGTGTGTAAAAAACTCACTTGAAGTAAATCGTGTGTAAATAACCCACTTGAAGTAAATCGTGTGTAAATAACCTACTTGAAGTAAATGGTGTGTAAATAACCTACTTGAAGTAAATCGTGTGTAAATAACCCACTTGAAGTAAATCGTGTGTAAATAACCTACTTGAAGTAAATGGTGTGTAAATAACCTACTTGAAGTAAATGGTGTGTAAATAACCTACTTGAAGTAAATCGTGTGTAAATAACCCACTTGAAGTAAATCGTGTGTAAATAACCCACTTGAAGTAAATCGTGTGTAAAAAACTCACTTGAAGTAAATCGTGTGTAAATAACCTACTTGAAGTAAATGGTGTATGTAAATAACCCACTTGAAGTAAATCGTGTGTAAATAACCCACTTGAAGTAAATCGTGTGGAAAAAGCTCACTTGAAGTAAATCGTTTGTAAATAACCCACTTGAAGTAAATGGTGTGTAAATAACCCACTTGAAGTAAATCGTGTGTAAATAACCCACTTGAAGTAAATCGTGTGTAAAAAACTCACTTGAAGTAAATCGTGTGTAAATAACCCACTTGAAGTAAATCGTGTGTAAATAACCTACTTGAAGTAAATGGTGTGTAAATAACCTACTTGAAGTAAATCGTGTGTAAATAACCCACTTGAAGTAAATCGTGTGTAAATAACCTACTTGAAGTAAATGGTGTGTAAATAACCTACTTGAAGTAAATCGTGTGTAAATAACCCACTTGAAGTAAATCGTGTGTAAATAACCCACTTGAAGTAAATCGTGTGTAAAAAAACTCACTTGAAGTAAATCGTGTGTAAATAACCTACTTGAAGTAAATGGTGTATGTAAATAACCCACTTGAAGTAAATCGTGTGGAAAAAGCTCACTTGAAGTAAATGGTGTGTAAATAACCCACTTGAAGTAAATGGTGTGTAAATAACCCACTTGAAGTAAATCGTGTGTAAATAACCCACTTGAAGTAAATCGTGTGTAAAAAACTCACTTGAAGTAAATGGTGTGTAAATAACCCACTTGAAGTAAATCGTGTGTAAATAACCTACTTGAAGTAAATCGTGTGTAAATAACCTACTTGAAGTAAATCGTGTGTAAATAACCCACTTGAAGTAAATCGTGTGTAAATAACCCACTTGAAGTAAATCGTGTGTTAAAAGCTCACTTGAAGTAAATCGTGTGTAAATAACCCACTTGAAGTAAATGGTGTGTAAGTATCCCATTTTGAAGTAAATGGTGTGTAAATAACCCACTTGAAGTAAATCGTGTGTAAATAACCCATTGAAGTAAATCGTGTGTAAAAAACTCACTTGAAGTAAATCGTGTGTAATTAACCCACTTGAAGTAAATCGTGTGTAAATAACCCATTGAAGTAAATCGTGTGTAAAAAACTCACTTGAAGTAAATCGTGTGTAATTAACCCACTTGAAGTAAATCGTGTGTAAATAACCTACTTGAAGTAAATGGTGTGTGTAAATAACCCACTTGAAGTAAATCGTGTGTAAATAACCCACTTGAAGTAAATCGTGTGTAAATAACCTACTTGAAGTAAATGGTGTGTGTAAAAAAACTCACTTGAAGTAAATCGTGTGTAAATAACCCACTTGAAGTAAATCGTGTGTTAAAAGCTCACTTGAAGTAAATCGTGTGTAAATAACCCACTTGAAGTAAATGGTGTGTAAGTATCCCATTTTGAAGTAAATGGTGTGTGTAAATAACCCACTTGAAGTAAATGGTGTGGAAATAACCTACTTGAAGTAAATGGTGTGTGTAAATAACCCACTTGAAGTAAATGGTGTGTAAATATCCCATTTGAAGTAAATGGTGTGTGTAAATAACCCATTTTGAAGTAAATGGTGTGTGTAAATAACCCATTTTGAAGTAAATGGTGTGTGTAAATAACCTACTTGAAGTAAATGGTGTGTGTAAATAACCCACTTGAAGTAAATGGTGTGTAAATATCCCATTTGAAGTTAATGGTGTGTGTAAATAACCCATTTTGAAGTAAATGGTGTATGTCAATAACCTACTTGAAGTAAATGGTGTGTAAATAACTCATTTGAAGTAAATGGTGTTTGTAAATAACCCATTTGAAGTAAATGGGGTGTGTAAATAACCCACTTGAAGTAAATCGTGTGTAAATAACCCACTTGAAGTAAATCGTGTGTAAATAACCCACTTGAAGTAAATCGTGTGTAAAAAAACTCACTTGAAGTAAATCGTGTGTAAATAACCCACTTGAAGTAAATCGTGTGTAAATAACCCACTTGAAGTAAATCGTGTGTAAATAACCCACTTGAAGTAAATCGTGTGTAAATAACCCACTTGAAGTAAATCGTGTGTAAACAACCCACTTGAAGTAAATCGTGTGTAAATAACCTACTTGAAGTAAATGGTGTGTGTAAATAACCCACTTGAAGTAAATCGTGTGTAAAAAACTCACTTGAAGTAAATCGTGTGTAAAAAACTCACTTGAAGTAAATCGTGTGTAAATAACCTACTTGAAGTAAATGGTGTGTAAAAAACCTACTTGAAGTAAATGGTGTGTAAATAACCTACTTGAAGTAAATGGTGTGTGTAAATAACCTACTTGAAGTAAATGGTGTGTGTAAATAACCCACTTGAAGTTAATGGTGTGTAAATAACCCACTTGAAGTAAATCGTGTGTGTAAATAACCCATTTTGAAGTAAATGGTGTGTGTAAATAACCCATTTTGAAGTAAATGGTGTGTGTAAGTAACCTACTTGAAGTAAATGGTGTGTGTAAATAACCCACTTGAAGTAAATGGTGTGTAAGTATCCCATTTTGAAGTAAATGGTGTGTGTAAATAACCCATTTTGAAGTAAATGGTGTGTAAGTAACCTACTTGAAGTAAATGGTGTGTGTAAATAACCCACTTGAAGTAAATGGTGTGTAAATATCCCATTTGAAGTTAATGGTGTGTGTAAATAACCCATTTTGAAGTAAATGGTGTGTAAATAACTCATTTGAAGTAAATGGTGTTTGTAAATAACCCACTTGAAGTACATTGTGTGTAAATAACCCACTTGAAGTAAATTATGTGTGTGTGTGTAAATAACCTACTTCCCACTGTGTGTAAATAACCCACTTGAAGTAAATGGTGTGTGTGTAAATAACCAACTTCCCACTGTGTGTAAATAACCCATTTTGAAGTAAATGGTGTATGTAAATAACCTACTTGAAGTAAATGGTGTGTAAATAACTCATTTGAAGTAAATGGTGTTTGTAAATATCCCATTTGAAGTAAATGGTGTTTGTAAATAACCCATTTGAAGTAAATGGGGTGTGTAAATAACCCACTTGAAGTAAATTGTGTGTGTGTAAATAACCCACTTGAAGTAAATGGTGTGTGTGTAAATAACCCACTTGAAGTAAATGGGTTGTGTGTAAATAACCCACTTGAAGTAAATGGGTTGTGTGTAAATAACCCACTTGAAGTAAATGGTGTGTGTGTAAATAACCTACTTCCCACTGTGTGTAAATAACCCACTTGAAGTAAATGGTGTGTGTGTAAATAACCTACTTCCCACTGTGTGTAAATAACCCACTTGAAGTAAATGGGGTGTGTGTAAATAACCCACTTGAAGTAAATGGTGTGTGAGTAAATAACCCACTTGAAATAAATAACGGTTCAGGTCCAAAAATAAATGTCGGGTAAATAACTCGGTATGATGTAAATATAAATTTAGAATGTGAGGTAAATATAAATTTATAATGTGAGGTAAATGTAATTTTAGAATTTTATAGGCATGTTTATTTATTTATGGAGGAAAATCAAACGTGTTGCAAATAAATGAAAACCCGTTCATTTTATGAATGTAATTAACCTCCACCATCGAAGGTGGACGGAGGTTAGTTTTCACCCGTCTGTTTGTTACTTACGAAATCTAAAGATTTCGTAAGTATATTGATGCCTTCCGTTTCTGTTTGTTTGTTTGTTTGTTTGTTTGTTTGTAGGCACGATAACTCGAGAACGGAAGAAGCTACCAATGTAAAATTACACCACGTGATTCAGGAGGGTGATGGCTAGTGCTGATTAGATTTTGGTCAAAATCGGTCAAAGGTCAAGGTCACAGTGAGGTCAAATATTCGATTTTTGATGGTTTGGTACAGATAACTCGAGAACGGAAGAAGCTACCAATGTCACATTACACCACGTGATTCAGGGGGGTGATGGCTAGCGCTGATTAGATTTTGGTCAAAATCGGTCAAAGGTCAAGGTCACAGTGAGGTCAAACATCCAAAACATTCGATTTTTGATGGTTTGGTACAGAATCATCGTAGAAACTTCTGGTGTGCGTTGCTACCTTCTCTCGAGACAGCTTTTATTAGACAAGGTCAGAGGTCAAGTTGACGATTTCGTAAGTACCAGTCTATGACTGCTTGTTTGTTTGTTTGTTTGTTTGTAGGCACGATAACTCGAGAACAGAAGAAGCTACCAATGTCAAATTACACCACGTGATTCAGGAGGGTGATGGCTAGTGCTGATTAGATTTTGGTCAAAATCAGTCAAAGGTCAAGGTCACGGTGAGGTCAAATATTTGATTTTTGATGGTTTGGTACAGATAACTCGAGAACGGAAGAAGCTTCCAATGTCAAATTACACCACGTGATTCAGGAGGGTGGTGGCTAGCACTGATTAGATTTTGGTCAAAATCGGTCAAAGGTCAAGGTCACGGTGAGGTCAAATATTTGATTTTTGATGGTTTGGTACAGATAACTCGAGAACGGAAGAAGCTTCCAATGTCAAATTACACCACGTGATTCAGGAGGGTGGTGGCTCGCACTGATTAGATTTTGGTCAAAATCGGTCAAAGGTCAAGGTCACAGTGAGGTCAAACATCCAAAACATTCGATTTTTGATGGTTTGGTACAGAATCATCATAGAAACTTCTGGTTTGTGTCGCTACCTTCTCAAGAGACAGCTTTTATTAGACAAGGTCAGAGGTCAAGTTGACGATTTCGTAAGTACCAGTCTATGACTGCTTGTTTGTTTGTTTGTGAACAGTATTACGGAAAAACTCCTGGACGGATTTCGTCAAAACTTGGTGGGGGAATTAGGTATGGTCCAAGGATTATGCCATTAGATTTTGGAGTTGGTCAAAAGTCCAATATGGCCGCAATGGCGGCCATTTTGAAAAAATTATTTGAATTTTTTTTGCCTTTCTACATGTTTTAAGTGATTTCCAACCCCCCCCCCCAAAAAAAAATTGTTGGAGGAAAAAAAAAACATTTTGCAGCTTTTTTTTTCAAAAAAAATTTCGATTTTTTTTTGGCATTTCTACATGCGCGTCAATCTAGTTTAGTTTATTCAATCGTGGTTCAGTAGAGTCTTATCTGTTTTGACCTACAATGAATAGGATATCAGGTTCACTTAAGTGACCCAGCAGTATTGGCGGCAGAGGTTTTGCACTCTACCGAGTGCTCCCCCTCTAGTTCTTGTATATGGCGTCATTTCTTGGAAGTGTGGCTGTGCTGCTGATGCTGTGCCTCTCTACCAGTACATTGGTACTCATTTTGCAGACCTTAGAAGGATCACAGGCCGAGTCAACCCCACCTGGTGTTAGTTTATTCAGTGCCAATGGGGCTCAAACTCAGGACGCAAAGATCCTAAGCGAGCCACGCTAACCACGAAGCTAACACCAGGCTGGGAATGTAATTAAATAATATATAGTCATCAGCTTTTTATAAACACAGTATGATGACAAAATATTTTTTATTAATAGTGGGTCTGACTGTCTGTGAGGATGCAGTTGATGAGAAAAAAAAATCGAAATGGTTATTATATATCGCTAACACCCTTATTCGTGCAGAAATTGGAACTTATCGAAAATGAGTACCCCCCAAGATATTTAAATGTTTCAAAAGTATACCTCCAACTAATTAAGGATGACGACACATTTTTTTTTACCCTCGCCGAAGAAGAGGGTATTGCATTTGGCTCTGTTTGTTTGTCCGCACAGAACTTTAGTGTTTTTCTTCACAACCATTTGTTGGATTGAGACGAAATTTTCAGTGTTGAGCATACACAATAAACTGTGGAATGTTTTTAATGATAATTATGATATCATAGGTCACGTGGTGTGGCAGCCATGTTGGAAAAAACAAAAAAATTGGACCTCTGTATCTCTGAAACCGCACCAAGGAAAAAATTGAAACTTGGCACGGGGCAAGTACTCCTTATCGGGAATGTGATTTTTTTATGACATCATAATTGCTTATGTAAAACACTACATCTGATCGGTATGAAAATTTTTGAGATCCATCTCGGGTTAAAATGGTCTACAGAAAAAAAAATAAGATGACGTCTTCAGGCATGATTTGGCAGCCATATTTTTTTAATTATTTTTTTTAACCTTCAAAAATCTTCTTCTTTTAAGTGGCTGAACAGATCAAGGCAAGACTTTACAGTCTAAAACGTGTAAAGTTTACACGTATGACCGCCTAGCCATGTGGAACAAAGGGTTGTCACATATGACGTCATAGTCACATGGTTTGGCAGACATATTGGATTTGAATTGAATATATTTTAATCCCATTCGAAGTTCAATTGAATAATGATTAAAAATATCATGGGTCAGGGTCAGGTGTCCAATCAAAGTGGGGTTGCATCAAAGCAGGACGTCTTGGTACCCGGTCATCACTGCCAACAGTTATAAAGTGGCAGTCCTCATTATGTTTCATGAATTAACACACCAGGACACAAACACCACACAAATTCTGTCCATATTGTAACACCACACAAAACTATGATTGGGATCTCCCCCATACCAACCACCCCCCCACCCCCCCTCTTTTCCCTCCACCATTTTGTTACATAATATACTGTTCCGAGTTACAGAGCTCTTTTAAATATGAGCTCAAACAGCCAAACATTAGGACAAGCACAAACCGGTTTTCTTACCTCCCTCCACAATATTTTAGCTTAGAGTTTAATTTCAGGAAAGAAGGAAAAAGTAACACCATCTCGAATGTACACAAAGTGGTTTAGTCAAGGCATTCAAAAACATAAACGAAATGACAGAGAAATATACAACAATAATTACAAATTACTTCCGATGGACCAGCATGGTACCTTCAATCATTCATTCATTCATTCATTTCATGTGCAGACTGTGGCTTTTCGTTTGCATCATTGCTGGGAGTATGGCTGTGCTACTGATGCAGTGCCTCCTGTAGGTTAAGGTAGGAATTTGTAATTTGTCGCAGTGCCGGCAATATAACTTGCCTCCTTTTTGCAAAAAAAAACACCGTAGGATCTTTAATGTCCATGAGACGCCCAGTTTAACGTCCATCCGAGGGACGATACACACATTTATGAATCACCCTGCTTGTGAAACACCAGGATGACAGTTTATAGCTGGGTGGGGATTCGAACCCAGGATAGACAGATAAGAGGCGAGTGTGTGTATCTCGACATTGTATACAAAAATAGACCTCCTTCAGGCACTTCAGCTTACCAGAAGTGGCATTCGTCATTTGGGGGCCCTGTGCAAAACACAATAATGGCCCATTGGTGCCCCTGTCAACCTGTCATCACACAAATATATGTATTCTGACGTCAAAGTAGTCAGTCGTTACTTACACACATCTCAATCAATTAAACTTGCCAAGGGGACTTCAAATCATATGGCAAAGGTTGTAATGACTTGATTTTGCCTCCTCACCAGAAATTCTGAAGGTGGTGCGATGCAAATTATCTTCATAAATGTATACCGTGTAGCGCTGCTCCCGGTGGTGGTGACAGAGGTTATTACGAGTGACGCCTCAGAACCCCCAATTGTGTCATGACTCATGAGTAAGAGGACTCAGTGTTATTGTACACCGCTCCATCCCAATTCCAAATCCAGGCAATGTATAACGTCATCGCCGGGCACGAAGAAAGGGAGTACTCAGTTTTTACTCCGTTTGTTTGTTTGTTTGTTTGGGTGATATCTCAGAAGCTGAAATTTGGGGTCAAAAGTGAAGATATGCTTTGCAAAAACGATATATATATATATATATATATATATATATATATATATATATATATATATATATATATATATATATATATATATATATATATATATATATATATATATATATATGAAGACCACAAGGGGAAAACCATAGATGTCACTTTTTATAAATCTCAGGGTTATTGCACCTGCCAATAGTTGGCAACATGAGGTTTCCTCTCACAATATTACTTTAACAAATAACCAGGGGTGTCACATAATTTATATGGTATAAAGTTTAGCCGCGCAATGAAAAAACAAGTGTTGTCAAAGCTGAACAAGTAGAAACCCAGAGTTGTCAGTACTTTACTCCTGGTTATCTCCCTTTCATTCATGTTAACTGTTCCACCATAATATTCAGAGTTGAGAAACTAAAAAATGAGAGGTTGTAAAACTTTATATGTATATATATATATATATATATATATACAGTCAAAGCTCGTTACTATGCCACCTCGCTTCTATGCCACTCTCGCTATTATACCACTTTTGCTCGGTCCCGACAAAATTCAATACAAAATAAATTTACTATGCCACCCCCTACTCTCGCTACCATGCCACTACTGTGTGACTGTTAAAAGGCACGAGTCGTGAAAAAGTCTGTATTGCGCAGTGCTCGATTATCACACTCACGTCCAAAGGCGAAGCGACGAACTACACTCCAGCTGCGCACAACATAACTCAATACGTACGCGCATAGTCAGACTGTGTCAAAACACGCGATTCTTCTCCCCGATGCCAGCCACAACAAGCCAATCACAACACGCACAACGAGACACAAAAAAGCGCGAGCACACACACAGACACCGCAGGCACATGTACAACAGTGACATCATTTTTTTTCACATTCAGCCCATAATGTCAGCTCAGAAACGCAAGCGAACCGACTTTACGCTGAAGGAGAAGAAGGAGATCATCGATGCCGCGAAGAAGGAGCCGAATCAGTCCAAGTTGGCCAGGGAGATTAGTAAGAAATGGGGCGTCGAAGTTAAGAGAACCACCATGAAGGGCATTCTCACCAAGAAGGATGCAATCGAGGCTGCAATCAAAGCTGGATTTCCATCGAAGCGCATGAAGTTGACGCAGGCTCACGACCCGAAGCTTGATGAGGGAGTGCTCATGTGGCTGAAGCAATCAAGAGGACAGAATGTGCCTGTCAGCGGCGATCTGATCAAGGAGAAGGCGATGAAACTGGCCGAGCTGATGCACATCCCAGACTTCATGCCGAGCGACGGTTGGTTGGGCAATTTCAAGAAGCGCCACGGCATCACGTTCAAGACAGTGCAGGGTGAAGCTGGAGCGGTGGATTCGCAATCCCTTCTTGAGTGGCAACAACAGGTTCTCCGGCCCTTACTCAGGCAGTTCTCCGCAGACGACGTCTTCAACCTGCCAGAGACTGGACTCTTCTGGCAGCTGCTTCCAAACAAGACCATGGCTTTCAGGGGAGAGCGGTGTACTGGTGGAAAGAAAAGCAGGCAAAGGATCACTCTTCTGGTTGGGGCAAACATGAGCGGCAGCGAGAAGTTCCCTCTTCTGGTGATTGGCAATTCCAAGAAACCCCGTGCCTTCAAGAACAAAGAGATCCCGGTCAAGTACAAGGCGAACTCGAAGGCGTGGATGACGGCGGAGCTTTTCGAGGAGATGTTGCGTGCGTGGGACGGACGACTCGGCCAGCAGGGACGCAGAGTGCTGGTCTGTCTCGATAACTTCTCTGGCCACCTCCCGAGCTCGAGCTGAACAACATCCAACTGGTCTTCTTCCCACCCAACACGACAGCCAATTCGCAACCAATGGATCAGGGAATCATAGAGAACCTCAAGCGCCACTACAAGAAGCTCCTGCTATGCCGCCGGCTTGAGGCCATAGACGAGAGAAAGGAGTTCAAGTTCACGTTGCTCGACGCTCTACACGTCGCCCGGCGTGCTTGGGAGCAGGTCGGCAAGTCGACGATCAGGAACTGTTTCGCGAAGGCCAAGTTCATCGAAGAGGAGATCCAAACTGAGCCACAGGATGCGGAGCTGCCCGACATCTGGGAAGCTCTGCCTGCCGAGGAAAAGATGCACGAGAACGAGGAGATCGAGCTGTCTGACTTTCTCGAAGCCGACGAGCGCCTCGCGACTGGCGGGTATTTCACGCTGGAGGAGATTGCGGAGGAGATTCTGTGCAGTGAGGAGCCGGTGGAAAGCGAAGATGACGAGGTAACTGTCGAGGAGGAAATCGTTCCGTTCGAGGAAGCCCAGCGCGCTTGTAGCACCATCCGGAAGTTCATGCAGCAGAGAAGCGGGAAGCCCGGTGTGATGCAAGCGTGCAATCGGCTAGACAACGAGATGCACGAGATCCGCCGAAAGAAGATGCGCCAGCTGACAATTCTTGAAAGCTTTGTGTGTCATGAATTTCTCGCCATGCCATATGTTAGTGTGTGAACTCTGTTAGTGTGTGTATGTTCTCCGTTCGCTTAGCTTATACAACAGTCGTGCCTGTTACTTGCTGGAATAAATTTTGTCTAAAGATTAACTACAGATGGGTAACTTGAGAAAATAAGGCCGTTTTTACAAAATCTCGTTACTATGCCACTCTCGCTACTATGCCACTTTTGCTCGGTCCCGACGGGTGGCATAATGCGAGCTTTGACTGTATATATATATATATATATATATATATATATATATATATATATATATATATATATATATATATATATATATATATATATATATATGTATATATATATATATTTTTTTTTTTTGATTAATCAATTCATTGATTAGTTACTTAATTGTTATTGATTTATTAATTACTTATTTGTTTTATTTCTCATCTTGGCAATATCTCAGGCACCTTTTGAGCTAGGAAGCAGATATTTGGAAACAACAGTGAACAAGTGATTTGGCTGTAAAGGGTTTTTTGATTTTTTTTGATTAATCAATTAATTATTTAATTTTTCGATTAATTACTTAATTTCCAAAAAGTTACAGATTCAGATGAAACAGTGGTGGGTAAGGTATGCTTTTAGCCAATTGATTAAGAAATTAATTATTTGACGATTATTATTTATTTATTTTAATTATTTAATTAATTAATCAATCAATTATTGTACACCGCTCCCTCTCAATTCCGACTCCATGTGCTGCAAAGTGGCATCTCCGCGTGCCGAAGGTGCCCCGACGATGTCGTGCGCTGGAGGATTTGTTATTTATTTATTTGACATAGAGGTGGTGTACTTTGTACTGCTACTTGTTTTCACACCTGTTTAGTCTGTGTTGCTTTCGACTCGATTGCAAAAAAGATCCAGAGGAATTCCCATTTTATTGCCTTTTCCGCATTGGAAATGTCTATATGCCTGGTGTTGGCTTAATGGGTAGGGTGGTGGGCTTGGGATCCTAGGATCCTGAGTTCAAATCCCCCTCAGCTGTTGAATTAATACCAGGTGGGGTTGACTCTGCCTGTCATCCTTCCGAGGTTGGAAAAACGATAGCCAGCTTGCTGGTATCCTGTGTCGGAGTGGCGACCTGTCCAGGATTGTACCCAATAGCCAAGGAGACTGCTGAGGCAGCACCAACTCTCTGCACAGTCTGGTCCTGATGGATGGATGGATGATGGAAAGATCTATATACAGCAGCTTGAGCATCGTTCCACCTTTATCGTGCCATTTTTACAAGGATATCTCAGAATAATGATAATGTAGCATATTGTTATGTTTGTGGGGGTAGGTCAAATGACTTAAGCTGAGATAGGAATGCATAGTTCAGCATGGGCCGTGTGACTTGGTTAGGAGCGATAATGACGTCACTTTGTCAGGGAACCTGTAGTGTGAAGGTGTATTTTGGTCTGCCCATCCAAGGGGTGGGGGGGTTGTGATAATTAGCGTAGGGATTATGGTTAAGATCCCTGTTTGTAACAATCCCTTGTAGCCATCCCTGTGTTTGGGAAATGACGATGAGGCTTTTGTGGTATTGTAGCAGGCCATGATGGAAATGGAAGCTGTAGTGAGCGCAGGATATCACACAAGAAAAATGCACCAGGGTAGGAGGAAGGGAGCTTTGGTGCTGAGAGAATCAGGCTGGGAGAACGGTGTTGCAGAATGTCGGGACCAGGGAGATAATGGGTGTCTTGTATTTCCCCCTTTGTCGAGTGCATCTGTGTGTGGGAGCGCTCCATTTCGGCCTTCATTTATTTGTTCCTTGGTGCCTTATATTTGCTTTTGCTTGATTCCTTTCCTTGTGTATAATTGTTGAACATTTGATTGTTTTATCTATCATTGCATTACCTGCTTTATTGTACATTTTCTTGGTTCAGGTGATTAAACCCACAAAATCCCCAAAGGTCAAGTCTCCCGTTGCTTTGCATTTCCAACGTGCGCCAAAGGTTCCCGCCAAGAACTCAAACGTTTCAGCTGTGAGCCTGTGACCGTTTGGCCAGCTGTGCACGGTCGGTTTTAACTGGCCGTACACGTGACGATATTATTAATAATATTAAATATGACATTGTTTCAAAATAATAATATTCACAATAATAATAATAGGACAATAATTGGCAGTAATATGACCGTTTTTACAGCCATTTTTCCCTGCTGTGCAGGGGTTTGGCTTTTTCTTGAGGCAATGTTTTATATGGCCGGATGCCCTTCCTGACGCCAACCCTGGTCGCCTCTTACGACACACAGGGATATGGTACACCTATTCTAACTGGGGCATACACCGGGACCAGTACACTGGCACTCATTTCGCCGACCTCGGAAGGATGACAGGCTGAGTCAACCCCCTGGTGTTAATTCAGCAGCCAACGGGGCTTGAACTCAGGACCCTGGGATCCCAAGCCACCATCCTAACCACTAAGCCAACACCAGGCTAATAATTGGCAGTAATAATAATGATAATAATAATAATATGATACCCCCCCCCCCACAGCCGCTCCCGTAAGATAAATTTCAAATTATTTTGTGTGATTAGAATGACGGTAATCTCACCGCCAGCCGTAAGCACAAACTCACGTAAAAATCTGATCCACAACAGGGTGTTCCATTACCAATCAGATAGCTATCACTTGCCTAGCCAGCCGTTCCTTATCAATTGTTTCATTGGAGTGCTTAAGCCACTTGGCGAGCACTCTACAAGCTGATTGGTAATGGACACACCTCAGCACGTGCTCGGCCGAGAACCCGTTTTCTATTTCAGTCGCTTGTGTGATGAAAAAAGTTAATTTCGGGTGAATTTCACACTTTTCCCCTTGCCTGTTGTTGAGCTTTTTTTTTCTTCTTTTTAGCACCGCTGGGGTAGTTTTTTTTCATCTTTCAGACAGACGTTCTTATTTTAAACAGACGTTCGTCCATTTACGAAAGTGGAGGTGTTTTGTGATTATTGTTGTATTTGTTTGTACACATTAAACGTAGTTATTATTCCACTTACTTTATCCACTAATACTAACCTCACCCCTTGATTTTATATTGGTCCTGTCGAGTTAAACATCAGGGAAAACATGTTTTTAATCCATCATCGGGTCCTATCGGGTTGTTTTTTTTCTTTTCCTTGAGATGGAGCGGTCCCGTTGTGCTATGTTTATCACTACTCACACGGTGATTGATGGGGGCGGTGAGATACGACACGCCCCCTTATGGGATTCCCTTCTCTTTGGTGTGCGTATGCTGTTTGTGGTGCTGCATTCAGTGTGTCTTTTAACGACTACAACCAAGCTTTGAGCTGCACGAACGTAAAGGTAAGTTACCACTCAAAAAGGATATTTGTCAGTTGGTGTCTTTGACTTCTGGGTGGCGTCACAATGACCACATCAATAGAACATTTTTGAAACTTGAATTTCAAACAAACGGATACAAAGTCAAATGAGGAAGTTCACCGTTGCACGCAATGTCCAACTCCGGTTTCCGCCACCCAGTGGCTCAGTCCTGCCGGCTCAACTCACGCGTCTTCTCCTCGTCCTTTGGGACTGTCGATTCTTCAATTCCCGTCACGGTGTCCTCTCATACAATTGCCCGTCCAGATGATTAAAGAGCTCAAAGGAATTCTTTCCCGAAATACAATCTTTAATGAGTTTAAATCAACCTGGTTATAATCGGCTCCACGCGTTAACAACCGCTCAGGACACTAAGACTTCGTTCACTCGGTTAAATGATGGAATGATCTGGGATGATGGAAACAGCTTGTCACATATAGCTTGTCTCGACACCTCGATCTCGTGGGTTTATATAGTAACAGAATAATTCCGTGTCTTCCTGCAAATGCGATTCCAGCCTATACTGGAAAATTTCGCCTGAGAACATTCCAGCATCTTCACGAATCTTACCAGGCAGTTTATAGTACAATACTGCAATCTCCGGTCAAAATTAGCTCATTACATCAAGCAGTTTATATTGGAATTTACCGATTCGTGCTGCACGAAATGTAAAACGTGTAACCATCAATTTTAATCGTTCATTTACAGGCATTTAATCATGCAAAAAATTTATCAGATCTACCTTTTAACTGACGGTGATATGTTTTTGTCCGCAAAATGAGACATCACCCTCGTGCACCTCGTCTTGAAAGATTGTGAACCGCGATCGGCGTGTGTGCCCCCTTGTCATCTCGGGGCCTCGTGCAATTGCCCCCTTAACGCCGCCTCGGAAGCTTACACTGAGAGAGGAATTCAACATATTGACTGCACAAGTGGAGGAAGTCAGAAAGGCAGGTATGAAGGCGGCCATGTATCTGAATGCCCAGTCCAGGTAGTAAGCTTGATAAGTTTGTGAGACTGTGCACGATGCCAGATATATATTTGGTGGAGTAGCTCTGCCTTGTTGGATTTTATCTGCTTGGACAATCCTCACTATAATTCACAGACCGGTGTGTGTGTGTGTGTGTGTGTGTGTGTGTGTGTGTGTGTGTGTGTGTGTGTGTGTGTGTGTGTGTGTGTGTGTGTGTGTGTGTGTGTGTGTGTGTGTGTGTGTGTGTGTGTGTGTGTGTGTGTGTGTGTGTGTGTGTGTGTGTGTGTGTGTGTGTGTTTGCTTGTCGTGCTGCTCCTCCAACAGTTCTGGGCCAAATACATCAAGACTTGCTACAGATGATCAACATGACCCCAATTAATGTATGGGGGTGTTTTTATCTTGGCCGGTGGTCTTGGTGGGGGTGAGGAGGTGGGGAAGTAAATTCTCTCTGTGAATGTGTATGGGGAAGCAAATTCTCTCTGTGAATGTGTATCGTGTAGCGCCACCTCCAGGTGGGGAGGGTATTACAAGTATCCACCATTTACAGTAAAGTATTCCTGTTCCTACGTTTTACAGTGCAGTGAGGTGTTTTGAATTATAAGCAGGTTTCTTTGGGGGTTTTTTTGCTTCATGTACGTAACCTGGGTTCTTTTGTTTTTTTTCTGCCTATACACCACTTAAATAAAGGTATGTGTCAGAAGAACGCAACACCACCCAAATAAAGGTATGCGTCAGAAGAATGCGTTGCATGCTTGGAACAAAATCGTCCGTAGGGCGGGTACTCTGCTTTTAAATAGAAGGACACAGCATGTTTATTCTCCTGGGATAAGTTTGGGTTCCAGAAGCCTCAAATACATAATGTTGCCTAAAGCTGCACTTGAATGTACAACTTCTGAGATGTTAGTTCAGTGTTCTCATCTTGAGGCAATGACCATACCTGGTTGCTTTTTTTACATCAGCAGATTATTTTTTTCAGCAGCAGAATTATACTGTTGCTGTTGTGGGCCCCCCTTTTTTTTTGCCAAAACCAGTATTTTTGCTTTTTTTGTATTCTGGTCTGTATTGGGTCTGTTTTGACTGCATAATCCCAAATAATCAAACATTTATTGTTAATTGTTCTTTCCCTCTTAGAATATAGCTAAAGTTGCACTCTCCTTTTTGACATTCTTTCTACCAAAAAGGAGGCAACAATAACGATGGAAGATCAAGAACGGTCTATTCTTCGAATGAAGGATGGAAGAGAAAATGGTACAAACACAGAACAAAAGGTAGGCACAGCAGATGTGATGGACATGGATGGCAATGATACTGGTTTGATGTTTCCTCTGAGCAGAACTCTGGAGCTGCCCATGGAGTTGGTACGGAAATTAAATTACTTATTCCTACCACTTAGTGATGTAGAACTTCAGTCTAGAATTTAAACTCAGTGTTGGAGTTAACACTTTGTGACTTAGATGATGTATTGTAATTCATCCAAAAGGATCTTCTTTTCATTTTATTTACCTACTGCTACTTAACACGTGTTCTGCTCAGGTTATCCTGCTGGTAAATAATTCATTGATAAATGTGGTTTTTATATCCGTACTCATTTAATAAACTGCTACATGATGAATTTCCTGTTTTGTAAGTAGCTTTCTACGTAAAATGTACCAGTAGATTGACCACTGATGTATTTTACGTTCAAACCTACATGGACAGATAAGCAAAAGATTAAAGGATGTCAAAGTGAGACTTTTTGTTGTTTAAATAAGCTCTGGGTCCAAGGTTTTTGAAAGCAGGAAGCTTACCATGATCGTTTTCTCTTGTGTGAATAGAACACAAAAAAGTGTCAAAGCTGTTGTAAGAAAGTTACAAAGCGCCGTGCTACAGCAAGACACTGGACAAAGAAGGAAGATGCAAAAGTAAGGTGTGTGTGTGTGTGTGTGTGTGTGTGTGTGTGTGTGTGTGTGTGTGTGTGTGTGTGTGTGTGTGTGTGTGTGTGTGTGTGTGTGTGTGTGTGTGTGTGTGTGTGTGTGTGTGTGTGTGTGTGTGTGTTCAAAATCGCCTCCATGAAATTTTGAATCAAACATTTTCTCAAGACTTATTGGCCACTCCTTGTAAGCAAAGTGTAGCATCATGGAGCATTCAAAGGAACATGTTTGATACATTGTTCCAAATGCACTTGCCCATTTATGTGAACAATTCCAACGGTATATTTTGAACAGGAAATTGAGTCACCCTTTGTGTTGGTTTGATAGGCATTTCAGAGTAGGTGCTGAACAATTTTTCTCAGGTGAGACAACAGTAGGTGGGTTGTCATTGCCTTTCCAGCAGACATGCAGTAATATGCAAAGGTTTGGGTTATTTTCATTTGAGTGATGCTATTCTCCATTAAACATATGTGGGAAGTTAGAAGTGTGCAATATAGGTAGATAATTCAAATTTATGTGAAAGTAAATTTAAAATCGGTTTCCTTTAAGTATACAGAATAAATTAGGAAAATGAAAAGGTTTTAGATTTTCTATACATATACTGAAACGCAAAAGAAACTTACCACTTGTTTGAAATGTAATAAAATGGTAACAGTTCAAAATAAAACAAACCAACAATTGCTAATTGAAACATTGGCATTTTATTGATGACATGTCAAGTTTTTGACCAAGATGCACCATCTCATAAGTTTGTTCTACAGTACAGAACAGCACAGGGTGCAATGTCAGTCCCCTTTCAATAGCGTGTGTGGCCACCATTGTTTTGGATACAGGCAGTGCTTCGTCGGCGCATACTGCCTACCAGTCTTTGGATGGATTGCTGCTGGATTCTGTCCCACTCAGTCCTCAATGTCTGAAGCCATCTGACTTAGGGTCATCTGCCTGTCCTGCCTTGCAGTGGTGACTCTTGGCCTCCCTGATCGAGGTCTGTCATCTGCAGAGTTGTGGAGGGTGTCTCTGTCCACCAGGGCCGATATCGTCTGGTGTGAACAGCCAAGGCGACGTGCCTCCTCACAGTAGCTCAATCCGCCTTGCAGTATGCCCAAGGCACACTGCCGTTGATCCCTTGACAATCGTGGCATGTTGATTGAAATGCCCATTTTGCACTGGCCTTTTTAAAGCCAATATCAAGACATCATGCGCAACTCATTAAAATCATCCCGTACTCCTTGGCTAATTACTGACAGTCAAAACGGCTGTTCAACAGCTGTGCTATGAAGTGACTATTGGAGGTTCAAGTGACCATCCGTGACCATTTTGTCTGACAGTTAGGACACTATTGTCCACAAATAAGTTCACACATTTACTACACGCAGTGTTATTGTTGATATTTGAAGGTTTAAAAGGTGGTAAGTTTCTTTTGCGTTTCAGTATATATTATCACGTGTTAGTAATATCCACTTACCACAAAGAAAATATGCAGGAAACAGTTTGTGGATTTTTCTTTAGTAAATAATAATAATAAACTAAAGTAATCAGCACCAGTTACAATACATCACAATAAAAGTTACAAATTGGTGAATATGTGAAATTGGTTTTCATCAGCTTGGTCCCTTGTTTGAAAGTCTGAGTATGTTCAGAATGATGCCAACCATCATCATCATTCAACATAGGCATAAACCCATTGTTGCCTCCTCAAATTATGCACCACCGAAACCACTGCTGCCACTTTTGGCATCCCGTCTTTCCAGCGCTGCCACTTTGAGTTCAGTGATATTGTCATCATTGTTCAGTGATACCACTCTTGGATGTTGTCAACCCAACGCATCTTTGGTCGACCTATCGAATGACGACATCCCTCTGGGAAAACCATCCACAACAGCAACTGCCAGTCCAAGCCTCATGCTGGCTTAGTGGCTAGGGTGGCTGGCTTAGGATCTTAGGGTCCTGAGTTTGAGCCCCATTGGCTGCTTAATTAACACCAGGTGAGATTGACTCAGTCTGTCATCCGTCTGCGGTCTGCGAAATGAGTACCAGTGTATTGGTAGAGGGGCACAGCATCAGTGGGCACAACTGTGCTTTCGAGAAATGATAGCTACCCGGCAGCCAACCTGCCATACGCAGGAACAGAACTTCAGTCCACCATGCCAAATCACATGGCCCAGCTATGCTGCCTTGGCTCCATCACATTGCTACTGCTGAGGCACCATCGGTCGCTGATCATCTCCATTATACTCTCGTTTGCAACATGGTCGTGCCACTTGATGTTGAGCAGTTGTTGCCAGATGGTTCAGCCGAGGTTTTCTCGTCGCCTGATATCGGTTGCCTTTAATGACGAGGTGTTGGCACCCTACAGTACCTTGATATGATTAGTGCCTGAGCAAGCTGTGCCTTTGTTTCTCGGCCTACATAGGTAGAACACAGGTATTTACACTGCTGAAGGGTGGATTTGCCCATACCTGTCTGCATTTGCACCTCCTTGCTGTCATCTAGAGTGTGGTTGATCATCACGCCCAGGTACTTGAAAGATGTGATGCGGGGTATTGTTATGAAGTGGTATGTGATGGTGCTGTCATCCATTACTGGCTGGACAACCATGTATTCCGTCTTTCCAGGATGGATGACTAGCCTATACCCATCTGATATGTCACCCCGGATAGCAAGCATCTCTTCTGTGTCAGCTCTGCCTTGCGCCATCATCACTAGGTCATCGCCATATCTGATCTCCTTTATTGTGATACCACTTTCATTTGGTGCCCTTATGTGATGTGCATTCCTACCACTCACACATATACCATTCGGTGTAGAGGCTGAAGAGTATCAGGGACAATGGACAGCCTAGTTGTAATCTGACTGGTGTCTCAAACGTGTCTCTCATTTGGCCTTTCCAACAAAGCTGCCCATTTGCCATGATAGAGAGATCCTCAAGCAGTCACATGACATCCTCTTCTTTACCAACATCCTGCAGTTTTGCAAGCAGTAGTGCCTGGTTGACAGAGGCAAATGCCTTCTTAAAGTCAACAAAGGCCAGGTGAAGAGGGCGTTTGCCTGCACAGTAAAATTTGGCCATACCTTTCAGAAGATAGATCTCATCAGTTGTGCTCTCACTGCGTGCAAACCACATTGGATGTCTCACTTTGACGTAGCAACTTTCAACAGAACATTGTGTGAAGACACAAACTCTGTGAGAAGGGCACACTTTGAAGAAAATAGCATAAAAGCTGAAGACCTGCAATGATGTGAGGTACACTTTGCAATGCCTGAAATAAACTGGGTTTGTGTAAGACAAGAAAAGTCCAGGATGACCCAGAACAACTTCCCCAAGGCAGGATGAGCACTTGAAGTTCAGCTTGCGTGATAGAAGAAAATCAAGTCACAAACTGACAAATTAAATGAGAGTGGGTGTGAGTATTAACATCTCATCCAACACTATGCACAGAAGGCTGATTGCAGTGGGTCTCCATGGCAGAGTTGCAGCAAAGAAACCACTGCTAAGACCACAGAATACGGTGAAAAGATTGAAATTTGCATGTGAACACCAAGATTGGGTGACTGAACAATGCAATCGGATATTTTAGTCTGAAACGAAGTTTGAACTTTTTGGATCTCAGAGACGCCAGTGTGTACGCCAAAGAACTGGAGATAATTTGTTAAAATCTGGTAGGCGGTGGCTGCGGAGACGGGCGCCGGGTAGGCGGTGGCCGCGGAGACGGGCGCCAGGTAGGCGGTGTCTGTGGAGACGGGCGCTGGGTAGGCGGTGGCCGCGGAGACGGGCGCCGGGTAGGCGGATCCAAAGACCTGGAAAACTTGTTAAAATCAATGGGATGCTAACAAAAGTGAAGTACAAGAAGATACTGCAGCAGCATGCAGTTATTAATGGAAATTGTTTCATTGGCAGAGGATTCATTTCCCAACAAAATAGATCGAAAAAAAACACTTCAATATCGTTAAACTATTTGGAGAATCCTTCTGTTCATTACAGCTGGTGTGTTCCAAGTGTTAAAAGAAGCCAGCTCAGAGTCAGGATGTGAGTCCCATCAAGGTGTATGGGATTACATCGAAACGGAGAAAAACAAGAGCAACCCAACTAACCCTAAAAAACTGGAATGTGGGACAGGATATGTGGCACAATATTCCTGTGAGTGATTCAGTTGTATACAGGAAGCATGGTACTCAGGAAGGCAAAGGGCCGACATACGAAGTATTAACTGATACTGTAAAATGACAATTTTCTTGTTGGTCGGCTGAAGCCAAGCAAAGCAAGGTGGGGGGCCATTTATTCCTGATATGTGAAACACCCTGCAACCCACACCTCCAGAAAACACGTTTTTTTGAAATGATGGCCATTCTCCACTCATCATCATATAACTTTGTTTAAAAAAAGCTTTCCATGGGAAGGTGCTCTCGTTGAAAGTTGTGTCAATTGCTCATGTGGTTTTGGAGAAAACTAATGTAAAAGGGGAAAAAGGTGGTGAGGGCGAAATAAAAAAGTGATTTCCTTGGTTGACGTACCACAACATGGTCAAGGGTGAAGGTTGTAGACGCCAATTACTGGTTTACTTCAGCAGTTTGTTTCACGCACATTTATAAGGGCTGTTATTTTACAATAACTGGTACATTTCCAATGGGAATGGCAGGAAGGGTCATGTTATTTTCCTGTCTGGGGTATTCAGATTACAGTAGATCTCGACTCAGGCCTCAAGAACATTGGGTTTCCTCCCTTTCAGTTTGGTGTTAAGCAGTAGTAGCGACTGTTTAAAAAGGTAATCATACATGTTTGTGTTATATAATATTTTTAATTCCAGTAGAGGTACTCCACGAAATGCCGCAATGAGCTATGTATAAATGTTAACAGTGTTTGTCCAAGGATGGAAAAACTACTTGGGAAGAGGGGATATTATTGTTATTAACATTGTTTTGTAATAACATTAATATTACTAGTACGTTCGTTGCCATACGTGCAAAAAGAAAAAGATAAAAGGAAGAAGAATTGTGACGTCAATCGTGATGTCATAGCACCATGTCCTATCATTGGTTTGGTAAATAAATGGCCATAACTTGGGAACCACTTGTCCGATTAATATCAAACCTTGAAAAGGCACATACTCAGGTCCCCAGCAATATACCTGGAAAGTTTCAATTAGATCGGACCAGTACTTGTCAACAAACAACGGGGACACACACACACACACACACACACACACACACACACACACACACACACACACACACACACACACACACACAGATTGCTGGAATTATAGATAGATACTATTATGATTTGTATTGCTATTACTTTTGTAATGAGAAGCTGTCTTGGAATAACACCATGATAAGCTATCTTAACACAGATATACACTTCAACATGTATTTCACCCAAGGTGGAAAACCCCCTTGCTGAGAGGATGGTTAGGTGAGGGGGGAGGCAAATGATGTCGCTACAACCTCCATTGTGTGACCCTTACTCCTCTGGTAAGGTTTGGTTGAGATTGGATAAGTAGCGACCAAATGTATCGGGGTCAAAACACACACACAGAGACACCAAATTGGGCATTTAGTATCGTGATTAACCCATATGACTCTTATCAATGATAGTTTGATGAATTTTCCCAGGGGTATGAATACCATTGGAATAACCCAAGCTTTTGTACATTACTGTACTTGACAGGAATCTTTCAAGGTTATGAACACACATTTACCTACTCTTTCAAAACAACTTATGCAATTTTAACATCTGTGCTGACAGACAAGAAAGACAGCTTAACACGCCCCCCTCAAGAATAACATTCGGTTATGCAAATTGGGGAGCATTAAGATGGGGAGCTCCCCATCTTAATGCTCCCCTGCTTGGGGAGCATTAAGATGACCGTTTTTTTCATTGGATATAATTTTGCTAGGAATCATATACAAATTATGGTAGATGTGAATCTGATTCCATATACTTTGTGATTGCTGATTGTTGGAAATATGTAGAGAAAGGTGGGGAAACTTGCTTTAAGTTTATTGATCTATCATGCAAATATTATTCAAAATGTCAACCAGTGTGGAATTTAATTTGATGTTAAAATTAATAACCACAGCATTCATCGTACTTGTTCAGCTATTATTTGGCTATGATGCAGTGTGTTGTACAGTGTGAAGTAGATGTGCAAATCATTAGATAATTATTAATCTTTGTTCAAAACTGACTTCTGTTAAATACAGTATAATTGAAAATACTTGCCTGCTTAATTTCATGAAAATATATCGATTTTCAACTCGTGTATGTAGTAATGTGTGAGAAGTTATATTTTTTTAACTCCAACATGTAATATATGTTATTGAATCTTGAAGAAACAGAATAGCAAGAGTTTGGAGGAACTTGAAATGTGATTGCTTCAAAGAATGCAAAGGATTTGCTTGGTAGAGAGGAAAACGTGTAAAGAGGTGCTGCACAGCCACAAGCAAGTTGCTTGTGAAACATTTAGTATAGTCAGTCGCAATAACAAAAGGCAAAAAATTATGGTTGGGACACATAATGAGGTGAAGGTCTATAAAATATGTAATCAAAGGGAAACGACTGGGGAAGATCTGGAAGAATGCTGGACAGCCTGAGCGAAAGAAAAACACCTGTGGAGGATTAAAGAGAAACACAGGAACAGAAGAGATGGTGAAGGAGGTAGCTAAGGAACTGCTGTAAGGCAGAACACCAAGAAGACAAAAACACAAGATAATGGGTGAATAAAATCCACATGTTTTTTTTTTAATCACAAGAATGGAGACATTCTCACCTTCATCCCCCCCCCCCTGAAGGTTTGTCAACTTTTTACTTCATTGCATCTTTATGACAACTCGGTTTCAATACCTCTTGCATACCTTTACAAAGCACATTCTACTTTGCAGTGTGTGGAAAATACATATACATGCAGTTTGGGAGTATTCATATTATGTTCAGATGTTGCAAAATATTGTAAGTCCCAACACTTACAATAATGCAATATATTCTCGATTTACGTTTGAGAGGCATTCCTGCAAACCTGAGTGTAAATCGAAAACTTTTTTCTCAATGGAATTATCTTAAAAACTGAGGATGCATTCTTGGGCTGTAATTTTCAGTTATCCCAAGCAAACTAAAGTGAATACTGAAGACTTATCTGATATTTTGAGGATTACGAAAACAGGAGCAAAGAGGTTACGGCGTAGTTTATCTCTGGGCAAAGTTTAATTAATTTACCTTCCTGAAAAAGCATTAACACGAAAATTATAAAGCGTAAATTGGAAAGTCTCCATACTTTATCAATGGCGTTAAGTTGAAAGAAACGTTATATTAATATAATGAACATATATAGAACTAGAAGGGCACTCGGAAGATCGCATACCTCCGCCAAGTAATGCCTGATCCACGAGAACATACCAGGTCAATACATTTAAAAAATATCATTCTATATTTTGTTTTTGGCCTGATTTCTCAATGGTGAAGAATCACTGAAAAAAAAATTCTCAGATCCGGATTTGGATCCTCACCAAAATTGAACCAATTCTTCCTTGTCACACACCCAACATGTTCACCAAGTTTCGTCCGAATCCGTCCACAACTTTTTGCGATATCGTGCTATATATCATTTTAGCTCTTTCTCTCAATGGTGAAGAATCACTTCAAAAAATTGTAGAATCCAGATCTTCACAAAAATATAATCAGTTCGTCCTTGTCACACACACGACCTGTCCACAAAATTTCATCCAGATCTATCCACGACTTTTTGCGTTATCTCCTACACACACACAGACAGACAGACAAATAAATGAAAAAAAATCACTTGTAGAGTGACAACTTGGCAAAACAGCACAAAGTGGAATGGCACTTGGGAGAGTGCATACCTCTGCCAGGTGGAACAGTTCATGTTTTATATCCCACTGATGGGCTAGATCTGAACCAAAATCCAATCCGCTTGTTCTTGTCATCCTTTCAACTCATCCACCTTGTTTTGTCATAACTCATCAACAACTTTTTGAGATATAGTGATATATTTAGTTTTTGGCCCTATCTATAATTTTTTGAAATTAGGCTTGTGTTGACCTTTAAAATTAATTAGTAGTTGAATTCAGTGACCTGACATGAAAATGCTCTTCAAATTTCAAGTCAATCGGATGAATATTGAGGATTTTAGAAAATGTGGTCTATGTTGATCTTTTGGCCTATGTTTACCTCAACATTAATAGGTGGTTGAATTCGGTGACATGATATGCAAATGTTCTTCAAATTTCAAGTCAATCGGATGAAAATTGACAATTTCAGAAACAATTTTAATACTTGGCCTATTTTTGGTTGACCTTTTGACCTATGATAACCTCAAAAGTAATAGGTGGTTGAATTCACTGACCTGATATCCAAATCCTGTTCAAATTTCAAGTCGATCGGATGAAATTTGGTGATTTTGGAATATTTAGCTCAAATTGGCCTATGTAGACCTTTTTGATCGACCAAATTTTACAAAACTACAATACGAGACCGTCGCAGGGTCGGTGTCATTCATCTCTAAAATTTTCAGAACGATCTGTTGAGCGGTTTGGGCTGATAGCGAGTGGACAGAGACAAACACACACACACACACACACACACACACACACACACACACACACACACACACACACACACACATACACATACACATACACACACACATACACATACACATACACATACACATACACATACACATACACATACACATACACATACACATACACATACACATACACATACACATACACACACACAAATTGCCAAGTAATAAACAAACAGAAATGGCTGAAAACATAATCTCCTTCACCTTTGGTGGCAGAGGTAATAAACTCCCTGTACAGTGCATTGTTCTGCTAAGCAGAATATTTAACTGGATGACAAAAGTTATGTTGTACTTTTTTCTTTTATTCTCATTCACTCTGCCTTACCAGCTATTGGAACTTGTGGAAGAATATGGCACCAGAAAATGGAAACTGGTGGCAACTGCACTTGGTAGCCGTCAAGCAAAGCAATGTCGTGAACGCTGGTTAAACCAGCTGAACCCATCCATTAACAAGGGAGTGTGGAGCCAGCAAGAGGAACGTATCATCTTTAAGGCACAACAGCATCTGGGCAACTGCTGGTCTCAGATTTCCAAACTTCTTCCAGGACGGTGAGTGGTACATTTTAGAGTACCAGATACATTTATCTGTTTTTCAAAACGATCTCCTTTATACTGAAGCACCTCTCGCATTCCTTTGTTTTTTAATCCCTTGGTTTTTGTGAGGGCCATTTCTGCTGTATTCCTCCTCCTCCTCCTTCCCCTCCTCCTCCTTTTGTATGCTGCACATGGCTGTGTTCAACACAAAGTCTGACCAAAGGGCGTTAAGAGCTCCTTGTGAAAAATGGCCATCCATATCTAGTGCCCAACTTTGTCTGTGGACGTCATCCTGCAGTTGGGTTACTTTTTTTTTTTTAGGAGGTCGGTGGCATGATTTGCATTCCGGCCACTGCAAAACACTTCATTCCACAAAACTCATGAACTCAAAGAAAACTGAAAACCCACTCCGTGAGAGTACCTCCTGTGCTGCTGCCTTTGCAGGACAGCTCACCGAATGATGGGATTGGTGCAAAGTTTTTGAGACCCCCATTCTTTGATGATGGGAGGAAAAGCACAGGGTAAAATTCCTGGGTCAGATTGTGGTGGTGTGTGGCAGAGTGGTGCTGAAGTGTTGTCCATAAGATGGCGGTCTCCTTTGGTCATCAATGACCATGTGCTTATTGATGGTCACTGGAGCGTCTACCGGAGTGCTCAGTTCCTCGATACCAACCACAGGCTTGTTGTAGCAACTCTGAAGTTGCAGCTTAAATGTGGGAGAATGATACCATCCCAGCCGAGGCTGGATGTTGGCAAGCTTAAGGATGAGAGGGAAGCTGAGGAGTTTGTGAACAGGCTGAGAGGGAATTTGGGGGGTCTCACTGCTTTGGGGAATCCTGAAGAGTTGTGGAGTTCCTTCAAGACTACCATCCTTGATGTTGCAGGTGGATGTGTTGGAACTCACCGTAGGGCAAAGAAAAATTTTGTTTCTCAAAGGATAATGAATACCATTGACCAGAGTCGCAAGGCCAGGCTGAATGGCAGATCTGAGCTGTTCATGGAGCTGAGGCATAAAATTGTACATGTGCTAAGGGTGGACAAGGAGGTCTACGTGTGAGAAATCTGTAAGGGGGTAAAGCATCACCTGTGTTCAAGTGATTCTCGTTCTGCTTACAGGGAAATTTGTGCATTGCATTGCTCAAAGCCGGACCTTCAGTGTACTGCAATTTTAGCGGAGGGTGGTGGGTTCTTGACAGAGGAGTCCGAAGTGAAGGCCAGCTGGGCTGGTTACTTTGAGTGGTTGTACCAGGCTGACCCACCAACTGTTGAGTTGGATGTCAGGGGTGTTACTATTGTTATTGCTGGCCCTCCAATCAACTGTGTTCCACCTTCGCTTGTGGAAATGCAGGCTGTGCTGAACCAGTAAAAAAAAGGGTAAAGCTTCTGGGATATGTGGCATCCATGCTGAACTTCTCAAGGCTGGTGTAAATGCTGTAGTCATGTCATTGCAGGCAGTTCTGCGCTCTGTTTGGAGCGCGGGCATCATCCCAATTGACTGGAAGTGGGGCCTTGTTGTCACTCTCTGAAAAGAGAAGGGTGATCGCCAGGATGGCAACAACTACTGAGGGGTAACGATGTTGCCAGGCAACGTCTTTGCTCAGATAATTCTTTATGGTGATCGCCACCATCTGCTTGAGCACCAGCACCCAAAGTGATTAGGCTTTACATCAAAGAGGTCAACAGTTGACCGTGTCATAGAAATTTTGGATATTTATAAATCAGAAGGGACTTTATCGTACACTTTGTTTCATGTATACACACGTTCGGAGCGAGTGCTGTTTACAAAATCTCCAAGCACTCTCTGCTATAGACAGAGTATTGCTGCATTTTATATTGTTACAAGAAAGGCATGGTCTATACCAAAAGCAATACTCGAGGTTAAACTACAAATGAACTTTGCAAATCAGGAATCGTGAGAACAGGGAGAAAATCAAGTCCATGCATGGTCATAATTATCACCAGGTTAAAGGAGATAGAAGGACTCTGATCAGAAATTTGCGTGAGCCATTGGAATTCCTTTTCATATAGATAAGACAATCAAAGGCATGCTGTGCTGTGTCTGCCAGAGTCCTTGGTGACTATGGCCAAATCTCTGCTCCAGCATTTCTCAGCTCCATTGATTAATTCTATCCAGGCACACAAGTTTAATTTTTATTTAATTTCCTACAACTGTATCCTTGCTCTTCGGGTTGTCACTGAATGCGGATGAGAGTTTCGGCAGGGGCTGCTTGCAGATTGTTGATCTTTTTAAAGCGTTCTACTCGGTGAATCGGGATGCCCTCTGGAGGATTCGTGGTCTTTGCGGGGTGCCACCAAAACTGATCAATTTGATTTCTGAACTATATTCTGGTACTGGCAGTGCTTTGAGATGTGGTGGTTCCATCTCTGACTTATTTCCCAGTTGTTACTGGAGTTTGTCAGGGTTTTTACTGGCTCCCACTCTTTTCAGGGATTCTAGGGAGGATGTCGGAGAGATCAAGCTGCAGAGCATCATTTGGGAGTGTCAAGATCTGAACTTGATTTTGCAGAGACTTTAGATATCCTTTTGGGGGCCCTTGAGGCACTGAATGAGGAGTATGAGCTGCTGCTATTATGGGTTTCCGTGGTCAAAACTAAGATCCAGGCTTTCAATGACATATTGGGTAGTGCTGTCTTGCCTGTACCTGTTTGTGGTGAGGATGTTGAGGTCACGGAGAGATTCACTTACCTTGGCAGTGATATTCATGTCTCCGCTGGCTGTGAGCCATAGGTCAACAGACATCTGGGTTGGGCCTGGGGAGTCATGGATTCACTGGATTATGGGGTGTGGTACCATTGGTGCCTGTGCAAGAGGATGAAAATCTGAGTTTTCAAATCCTTGGTACTTTCAGTCTTCCTCTATGGATGTGAGACTTTGACTCTGACCAGGGATCTGAGATGGAGACTTTGACTCTGACCAGGGATCTGAGATGGAGACTTTGACTCTGACCAGGGATCTGAGATGGAGACTTGACTCCTTCGGTAACAGATTTCTTCAGAGAATCCTTTGCTATCCCTGGTCGAACTTTGTGTTCAACGAGCGGTTGCTGAGAGAAACTCAGATGATATTTGTTACCTGTAGAGTCTGTCTGTGTGAGCTGCGGCTGTATGGACATGTAGCTCATTTTCCTGACTGATCCTGCCCACTAGATTTTCCCAGCGAAGGAGCCTCGTGAAAGAAAAAGGCCAATGGGCGGACCAACCATATGCCTTGTGGTTACAGTAGGTTGAATCGGCATTTGAAGGAGATGGGGATGGGCCAGGCATCTGCCTGGAGGATGGCCAGATGGAGACCCCCGGGAGTACCCCTGGAGGAAAGTGGACTCTGTAACATACCATTCAAAAACTACATAATGCTCAGCATGGGGTGGGGGGGTGGTGGTGTTTCCAATGGCATTACATAATGCTATTTACCAATGACTATTTTGTTTACCTCTATAATAGTCACAGTTTTTGCATCCCCATCTCACATAATAAAATAGGAATCCCCCCCCCCCCCGTACACCCCCTTAATGAGCGCAGACTTTCATGCGGTCAATACACCTTCGTTGGCCACAAGCTTCATATCTGATGCCTAAGTTTCATCAACATCATGTGTTTGGTTCAAGTAAAAATGAAAAGCGTTAATAGACTGACTTACTTGCTCACCTACGTACACTGCTCAATCACATAAGCTCATCTGACTTAAGTCCAGGTGAGCTAAAAACTGGAAGTTATTGGAAGTATTTAGAAGGCGATTTGTGTTCTATAATGTTCAAGTATATAATTCAATTTAAATAAAATAAATAGTGTAAAAGTCGTACAAATAAATTAATTTTGGGTTTTATGCAGTCTAGTACATCACCATAAAAATACACGCACAACACAACAGGCATTTTTAATGCCATTTTCCCTGCTAGAGACCAGGGCTTAGCCTACCACTGTAATGATACATTAGTTATTTATGCCTGTTTGTTTGTGTCCTTCATGATGTTCTTTAAAAATAAACAGTAAGTGTCCTGCTTGGAATGATATTCAATTTTGTTTGACCGCCAGGCAGGCAGACAATAAATATATTATCTCCCACTTTGTGCATGTGTGATTGGTACAAGTTCAGAGACAAAGTATTGTTAAACAGACTTCCTATTAATGTTCCGATTTGTGATCAAAATATAACATTCAATTTAAATAAGTTGTTCCTTGATCACTAGCTGACGATCATAAAGTGATAAGAAGGACATAAACTTTTCACTTCACATGCGCTGGGTAATAATGCAGTGGCCAGTGCTGAATTTTCTTGGATGTGTTGTGTGGTGCATTGGCTTCATGGAGGTGTAAAACGGATTAACACCGGCCTACTCATCGTTTTCTTGTTTAAGAGGGAAAGGGGACAAAAAGAGGCTGGGATTCAGGGATTTGTGTTGCATGCACAATCCTTGCTTTTGAGCTTGTCGTGTTTACTTACTACCCTATCATTGTGCACCTCAAATTATTACTTGGAAAACGCAATTGTTTATATTCCCAAAGAACCACGAACAAATATGTAGGGCCATGTACAAAGTGCACATTTAATGGATAAGAGATGACGCTCTATGCATTTGTGCCAGACCTCAGATGCTTGTGATTACTTGCTGTTCATTACGCGTACTTATTTTATGTTTAAGAATTGTTGAACCTATACCCACCATTAGAGTAATGATTACCCCCATCTCCTTTTTTCTAAATTGATGACCGACACCCGGTTGTCTTTTCAGTTTCTAGTAGCCTCAACCAAGATACATACCATCACCTCGCCTATAATCCAGTGGTGAAAGGAACATCCCGTCTTTTGCAATTCTTTTATATTTCTTCAACTCTTGCTTCCTTACAATAACCATTGTTATATTTAATTTTTGTAAAATTTCACATAAGTGAATTCTAATGGAAATGATTGCTCCATTAATGGAAATCATGCGATCATCTTGGTCAGTGAGTCTAAAATTTAATCTGTATATCGTTTTTCCTGACACCGGATACACAAGATTTTTGGGTTCCATATTGCATTTATACTCAATTGGGATTGAGTATGTGCTGAATGAAAATATTGTATTTCTTCTTATACCATCATTATAAGCACCATAAATCAAATAGCAGTGAATTAATACTGAGTTTATACCTGAAAATATTTGAGGAACATTATCGCTGTAAAACATCCCATTGGTTTCAATCTTTTTTTTGAGGAGATACCCAATAACTCTCAAAATGAATTAACAAAACAATTGTGAAATCGACTTTAAAATATTTTAAGCCGAATAAGTGATTTTGAAGTATGTTTTTGAATACATTGTTATGGTTCTAGGAACCGTATGCGTTCAAACATACAGCTGACCCAAAGTTTGTTATGCTGTTAAGTATATGTGTAGACAAATTCCCTCCTCGTGTTTAGTGGGAAATCGAAGGGGTGCGTTGCAATGTTTTTTTAGGTAGGGTAATAAATCTTTATATTCCATCCCCCCATCCCAATCCACTGTCCACCTGCTGTATCCGAAGGCCCATTTGCCGGGGCAAAATCTTTGTGTTGTGGCTTCTTGATGAGTCCAGACACGCGTGGAGGGGGGGGGGGGGTTCTCCCGGCATGGCTGAAACGATGCCCAGAATGGGCGGACCCATGAGGCCCTGTCTAATCAGGGCGGACAGTGGCGTCAGCTCCACCAAGACCCCTCCCCGCTGAGAGAGATCTATAAATTACGAAGCGATCCTCAGCATAGAGTCCTTGGCTGGGAGAAAATTATGGCACCATCCTGATAGGGTAGAGAGAGAATTCTGTGTGGGTCGGCCATGTTAGCTGAAGTCTGAGGTTGGAGAGAAACAGCGTTGGAGCAAGACAGTGGTTGGAGTGAGACGGTTGGAGTCGTGGGTTGCCAAAGAAAGAAGGAGGGTCATGATGCGGAGGGTCTGCCCGCGTCTTGCCTCGGTGGCTCATCTGTTGCGCTGGTTCGAGGGCGCCCGATCTTGACCGGGTCTCTCGTGGGTCCTGTCGGCGGCCCTGATCCCCGTTTCGGACTCCGCTCTGCTCCACCCGGGCTCCTTCGCGGACACAGTCTCCGCGCACGTGGCTGTGGGCCGAGCTGCACGACCACTGACAGGTGCCGCACCATGGAGCATTAATTCCCTCCAATGTGCAGGTACCCCAAAAAAACTGCGACCTCAGCTCACCTCCCTCTTTGGCTGCGGGCGTCCTTTGCAATACACCTGGGTTTATTTTCATCTGAGTATGTGATGCTGTCTCTAAGTAGAACTGTTTAAGTGTTTGTTCATTGAAAATCTTGCCTGTATATCCCGCGACAAGTCTGCTCTGAGTCCTTTTGTAAGTTGATTGTAAATAAACCATTATTAGAAATGTTCCCAGTTCGTTTTCGTCTTTTCCTTCATTGGTCCAGCATGGTTCGGATCTGAGTTTAGCCGGGTTTTTATACCCGATAATCTGTTCATCCGAGCCGGTATGTTCTTGGCTGGTCCGCTCTGCTGCATCCGAACCGGAAAGGTAGTTGGTAGTTGGTAGAGTGATCCGGTTCGGGGAAGACGTACCGAGGGCGTGGTTCCCCGGTAGACGACACAGCGTAGTTAATTAGGTAAATTGGTTCAAGACAAAAAGACCCTACGCTACGCGGTGGAGGTATTGGCGTTCACGGTCGGTTAAGCGACCCGCCGCCTCACGGAATTATCCGTGAGCGACGGCCTACAATTCTGGGAGTCTGGTGGGAGACGATGTAACTTTCCCACTTAGCGGTCATTCTCGCCACCGGACCCCGGCGCGCAACAATGTATAATATTTTTTTGGTTCCTCTCCTAGTTCTTTCATAAGGCGAGTAATTTCTAAAGATATTTGAGAAATCTCTTATGCTCCAGGTGGGATTATTGTTTTTTATCTGCTTCCTAGATTATAACTAAACTCATCATTTTCTTTTGTGCTATTAAAAAGGGTATTATAAGTTTCCATAGACAATAAAGATGCTTCATATTCTTTTGTGGGTTTAAGTTGTAGTGGGTATGGGAATGAAGCCGTGTCATAACCCATCGTGAAATTGCAGCAAAGGATTGTGCTTCTTGTCTTATTTAACATCGGTTCAAATATCTTTGTATTGACATTTATTAATTATTTTTATATTCCTTAACTGGTTGAAAATGGCCGATGCTTCATCTATCTATAATTCCAGCAATCTCTGTGTGTCTGTCTGTCTGTTTGTTTGTCTGCGACCGCCGTTTCTCGACGACCGCCAGTCCGATCTGATTTAAACTTGCCAGGAATATTGCCGGGGCCCTGCAGATGTGCTTTTTCGAGGTTTGCTGTCAATCGGATGAGCGGTTCCCAAGTTACGGCCATTTTATTGATTTTTTCAGTGTTGAAAAGGTGTATATATGGCAGCTGAAGTGTCGTTCTACCTTATCAGCTTATCATGCCATTTTTTCTCAGAATAATGAAAACAGCATCTTAATAATAATAATAACAATAGCACAATAATTGGCAGTACACAAGAATAGCACAATAATTGAATAAAAAGAATAACGTGATACAATGACCAATGTCTGTCAATCAATAATGACCTATATATTGTCTGTCAATCAGACAGGACACGGTGCTATGACGTCACGAATGACGTCACAATGCTTCCTCTTCGGATTGAAATTTGCCAGGAATATTGCCGGGGCCCTGCGGATGTGCCTTTTCGAGGTTTGATATCAATCGGACGAGCAGTTCCCAAGTTATGGCCATTTATCTGTCGACCAATGACAAGACACGGTGCTATGACATCACGAATGACGTCACAATTAATATTTATTTATTTATTATTTATTTGATTTTTTTGCACGATTGACGGTCCGATCTGATTGAAACTTGCCAGGAATATTGCTGTGGACCCGCGGATGTGCCTTTTCAAGGTTTGATATTAATCAGACGAGTGGTTCCCAAGTTACGGCCATTTATCTGTGGACCAATATCTGCGAGAGAGGAGGGGCGAGAGAGGAGGGGGGAGAGATGAAGGGCGAGACTAGGGGGGAGAGAGGGGGGTGGGAGTGGGGACGAGAGAGGGGGACGGGAGAGGAGTGTGAGAGGGGGTGGGAGTAGGGGCGAGAGAGAGGGGCGAGAGAGAGGGGTGAGAGAGGGGGGAGAGAGAGGGGGAATAGAGGAGGGGTGAGACGAGGGGTGAGAGAGAGGGGGCGAGAGAGGGGAGGGAGAGAGGGGGTTGAGAGAGAGGGGGCGAGAGAGGAGGGGCGGAGAGAGAAGGGGCGAGACTAAGGGGGAGCGAGGGGGGGCAAGAGAGAGGGGGCATCACAATTCTTCGTCATTTGATATGACATCACAATTGACACTGGGGACCTGAGTATGTTTCCCTGGTGTTTCCCAAGTTATGGCCATTTCTGATACGGTTGGTCCGATCTAATTGAAATAATGCCCCAATCCAGTCATCGTTTACGCACCTACAGGCCCGCCCCTCCGGGCCCATACTAGTTAAAACAATTGTTGTTTCCAGCCTTCTTACTTCCTCAGAGTAATAACAGTCTATTAACCAATTGTGATGAGTTATTTGGAAGAAAGCTAACAATGAGCCCATCTCCTTACTTTCTTAAAGCCTGCAAGATATGTTTTTCCTTCATTGCTCTTTCCAGTGTGAGAACCAAGAACACCTAGATAATCAAGCATATTCAACAAATAAATATGTACTCTATCATTCTCCTTTTTCATATCTTAGGGTGGCTGGCTTTAGATCTTGAGGTCCTGAGTTTTGAGCCCCTGTCGGCCATTGGATTAAAACCAGGTTGCGTTTACTCTGCCTGTCATCCTTCCAAGGTCAGCAAATTGAGTACCAGTGTAGAGGTAACGGGGGCACTGGATCAGCGGCACAGCCATGCCCTCAACCAATGATGCAACCAGCAGCCATAGGCTGCACATGACGCAGAAAAGAAGACGCAGCCAAGATGGTGGAAATTTTGAATCCTGTTCCTCTTGTACACATTCACTTTCATTACACTCCCGAGTCACCCCTCATGGATGTTTTGCAGTTACTGGGGTGATGGAGCCGCAGGTGTCTTAATAAGTGTTTTGATCTTCGTGCCCTATTATGGTTTTCACAGGGAGGCATTAAGTGTTTTGTCTTGGTTGTTTCGCTTTTTGAAGAATTTTTACATTATTTAATTTTTTTCCCCCTTTTACATGATTTAAATTATTTTTTAATGCTCAATTGTTTTTTTTATTTGTTCTCTTTTTTTTCTATTTTCAATTACTTCAATTTTCCAATTTTAAACTTTCTTTTTTAACTTTTTTTCAAAAAAAATTTTATTTAAATATTTTCCTTTTCCATTATTTCATGTTGAAATTAGGCATTGTGTTTTGTCTTTGTTGTGTCCCACTTTTTGAAAGAAAAAAAAGTTTTTCATTACAAGGCAGAATTTCAAGTGCTACCATTTGGCTAATACTCATGCATGCCCGTACGTGCGTAGCCGTACGTGCAAAAAAAAAAATTGTGATGTCATAGCACAGTGTCCTGTCATTGGTTTGGTAAATAAATGGCCATAACTTGGGAACCATTTGTCTGATTAGTATCAAACCTTGAAAAGGCACATCCACGGGGCCCCAGCAATATACCTGGCAAGTTTCAATTAGATCGGACCAGTGGTTGTCAAGAAACAGCGGTCACAGACACACACAGATTGCTGGAATTATAGACAGTCCTATTAATATCAAACCTTGAAAAGGTACATCCACAGGGCCCCAGCCATATACTTGGCAAGTTGCAATTAGATTGGACTAGTGGTTGTCGAGAAACAGCGGTCACAGACAGACAGACACACTGACACACAGAGATTGCTGGAATTATAAATAGATTACGAGTTGGATATCCCGGGAACCATCAGCAATCTCCAATTGCAGCGTTGTTTGGAAGATTGTTCCTGGCTTTTTGGTATGCTTTTAAGAAAGTATATCATGGTGTACTTTGTGCCAGGTTCAGATGTTGCTCGAAAAATATCACATTGAAGGAACCTTAAAGTGCATACTTCAATTGTCTCCATTTCAAAGCACAACCAGTAGAAAAGGTTTTTTTTTCTTAAGTGCCCTTTTCAGAAAAATAACATCTCACTTTTAAGTTGTATTTTATTTCTTACACAATTCTTATGTTTGGTAGAGGATGCTGTAGCATTATCATGGAGTACGGTAGCATCCATATACACTATAGAGTGTAGAGGGATGATGCAGGAATAAAATGGCTGCCCATTCAAATGTGGACACAAATATATGCTCACAAACTCTTAGAGTGAAGTCAAAAGCATTTAATAGCCATAACTTTTATTTTCAAGTGTCTTCTCAACTACCAAGACTTAAAAAGACACCAGAATACATCGCTAAAGTAACTAATCGGGAAATCGCCAATTTGTTGTTCTTCCCCTCTCAAAACTATGCAAAGCAATATAAAGCTAGCCCGACCTACCTCAATAACTGCTGAAACTATGATGGTGATTCCAATGCAAAGAGGTTACTTTTGTCTCTGGGCTTGTGCACACATCCCAAAATTTGAAAATATATCAAGCATTAATCATTTTATTAGGAAAATAAATCAAACATAAATGTGGACTCAACCAAAGCATGCTGTTTGGGGGGGGGTGGGGGTGGGGTGAAATGGACAGTGAACCATTTCAAGAGTGATGCATATCCAAATCAACTAAAACAAGTATTAAGACAGTTTAATAACATGGATCCCGCCTTGCTCTCTAAACTGTCTACCTATGTAATCCAAGACCAACTTTCCTCTTGGGTTACTGATTTCCTCTACCCTCGTAGCCAACGTGTAGCTCTCAAAAGAATCCTTTCATCTCCTCTCAGTCAAAGCTAGAGTGCCACGAGCCAGTGTTCTGGGCCCTGTTCTATTCCTAATCTTCAACGATCTACTGTATTTTACTCTAAGGTGCTGAAGATCATTGGAATCTCCTACAATGAAGTTGTCTATGGGCCTATCACTTTCCCATCACAGACATGTCACTGGTTACTCTGTCTTCTCCCACTTCCTTTCTGGTCTTGCACCCTCTGCTCTTTCCATATTTTGTCTCCTCCCCCCACCCATCCAACCCCCAAATTTCTACAGAGCTCATGTCCACCACCAACCCCTTCTGGTGAAGTTCCCAAAATTACTGTTCCCACCTACTTATTCTTCCCTCCAGATTGTCAAGACAGCTGTTCACCATCATCTCAGATCCCCCCCCCATCTAAAACCATGACCCTTTCTACCTCCATTAACCCCCCACCCCCAGACCCACCCACCTTTAAAATCTTCAATTTTTCCTTCCTGACAATTTGCTTCTGTAACCATCTTGTCCAGCCCATGCATACTTCCTTATCCCTCATTCCTCCCCACATTCCTTATTTGTCCAAGTCTTCTTCTATTTTGCCCCTCAACCCTGCTGTTGGTGTTCCCCCCTCTTTCTACTGTTCCTTTTGTTCTGTTGCATCGTGATCCGTTCTGTGTTCTCACTCTTCCATAAGCCTTGACTTTTTTTGATTTTTAAAAAAATATCCTCCTTCCCCCAAAAAAGGAGTTGCACATAGGTTCTGAATGGCATGGCCACACAAAGAGCATGTTGATGGCCAACATTCCTTGAGGGAGCAGTAATGCCAGAGATCAATTCAAAGCTGCCACGAAGGTACAGTTGTGCAGGCAATGTAGAGACATAGAGGATGTGCTTTGAGATTTTACTTGCAATGAAAAGTGCTGTAAGAAATGAATGGAATTGAACAATGTCCTCCAACACAAAATAACAACAATGCTCGTACTGAATAATGAATTGATATTGTGTTGTAGTTCAAATCCATACACTGCAAAGTATAATCATGGTGATTTTTCCATAGTTGTGCGGTTTTGTTTCTCATAATTCAATATGCCAAAAAATAATACTTAGTTATTTCCAATAAAAGCACAAGTTAAAGTCAATAAACAATAGATATGAGTTCCCTTACAAGAAACTTCAATGCAGGATGCCATTCAGCCCATTAAAGCATGCACTATGGTTGCTAACTTATGGTTGTTTATCTCGGCTCTATTCTTTTTGAATGTTGAATGTCAAGCAAGGCAGCAGCACGGACCATTTTTTTGAAGTCTTTGCTCTTTGGTATCACTCAGCCAGGGTTTGAACCACTAACCCCCCAGTCTCACAGGGGACACTTTAACCATTATCATCACAGAAACTGATTGACTGATCTAAGCATTGTCCATGTTTTTGTGAAATGGAGGGTCAAGCATGGGGTGTGTGATAGAGAAGTTTCCATTTGGTGCGTCACAATGTGACATGCTCAATAAACATGAAAAACAAATGATCTATTATCATCCAATAATTAATCAATACAAAATCTTCTAAATTATGACCTCATGGACAATACTCTAAGCTGTTCGAAATATTCAATGTTGAGAAAAAAAAAATTTAAACTCATTTCCATGGTAAATTGGCTCGAGATCAAGCGTGTTATATTTCAACATAGACAAATAGGAAATGTACTGTATTCCTTTAGTTTGGTGTATAGATATACTTGGTTAACTATTCTGATCTTCCATTTGTGGCTCCTCATTCATGAGGCCTGCGATGTGGCAGGTTATCCTGGGAAAGGATTCAAATGAGATCATCCATGGCAGTCGAGCCTGAATGGAGAATTAGTTTTACTCATTAAGGCTAGTGTTGATCTGCCAGTGAACAGGTGGAACAATGCATGACATCACCAGGATGTTTATTGAGGTGTGCTCACCGCTGTGGGAAGCAAGAAGAAGCTGACGTTTCAGGTATTGACCCTTCGTCCATTCTGTTTTTGCTCTGAAAAATAGTGAACACCAAAAAATCAGCTTCTCCTTACATCCCATGTCGAGATTAACATACTTCAATCGACCTTCTGTTGATTCCATCCATTGTTCCTCCTGTCTGCCAATGTAGAATAACAGCAGATGAGTTCTTCATTTCACTTTGTATTTTAATTTCATGATTTTACGACATCCTTGTTCTTTTCATTAATGCCTCTTTATTTTGCATCCTTGCCTGTTTCCTCAGGACAGAGAATGCCATCAAAAACTACTGGAATCGCCTCAATCACCGCAAGGTTTGCCATGGCACGTAGTACAGATTATAGAGTTACAGACTGCTTGCTGTAAAACTGAACATGATATACATACATATACATATACATATACAGTAAAACCCTCTTAATTGGTGGCCTTTTTAACCGCGAAATCGGCTAATCTGCGGGTCCACCATGGACCCCAAAATTTACACATGAAATAGTAGTATTTTTTGGGTGGAATGTGGGTCTTTGATCTCAACCGCGGTCTGAACCGTTGTACAAGTGTGAATGCGCAGATGTTGGTGTAAAACACACAATGGCTTGTCAAATCATTGACATAATATGTTCGCTAACCGCCGACACCTGCTATAATCCACGGTTTAAGCCCTTAATCCGCCGTTTAACCCAACAATTGAGTCCTTTTTGACACGCGGTGAGCGAATCTGAGGTGGCGAAGTGTCATAAACTCGCTCTCACCTCTTCTGTATAAAACCTCAGGCAAAATCCATCTCAATCATAACTTTAGACGACTGACTACAGACCACACATTGATTATCCGTGATTCTACGACCATTCTACAGCTTTCTATAGCCTTTCTACAGCTTTATACAGCCTTTATACATGCTGGGGGGTGGGGGGGGGGGGGAGAGGAAGCACACATCCAGAATTGTTTCCGAAAAACTTTTGTTAGTTTTACCTTAAAAAAACAGTCTTTGACTGGTTCACTTGTACTCCCTATCCGCGGTCCGTTGATACAAGATTATATTTTATTAATATTATTCGCGGTTTTCTTAATATTATTGACGGATCCGCGGATCGTCGAAACTGCGGATTTTTATTTTATGGACCCCAACGGCCGCGATTTAAAAGAGTTTTACTGTACTATATATATATATATATATATATATATATATATATATATATATATATATATATATATATATATATATATATATATATATATATATATAGAAAGACCCACCCACATCTCTCACCTGTGAATGGAGGGAATAGCCAATCAGCTCACACCTAATTAACTAAACCCAGGTGGCTAGGATTTTATAAATTATTAACAGAATGGTATGGTACTCGGAGGATACCCAATCTTGAAGAAAAAGTGCCAAGAGATCTTGGTCAGCAATGTCAATACTGAATGTCTTGCGTTACACTGACTGTATCTTGCAGCTCTGTCTTATTGCTTGTTTCTCAAATAACTGGATGGTTTTCATAGAATACATACCCTGTGCAGTCTTGAGGACTTGATATGAGCCAACTTGTTTTTTTTTTAAGGTTTTTTTTTTTTTTTGATCCAATATGGTTGTCAGACCACATGGCCAATGATGTCATCTTCATCAAACCATATTTCCCATGAGTAGTTGATCAAGTAGTTAAATTTTGCATTGATCGGTTAAGCGGTTTCTCCGATGAGGTTTTTAAAAGATTTTTCCTTTGATCCAATATGGCTGCCGGACCACGTGACACATGATGGTCAGTTTTTGTGAAATCCTGTTCAAATTTTAAGTAAATTGGATGAAAATTGAGGATTTCAGAAATATGGCCGATGTTGACCTCAAAAGTAATTGGTAGTTGAATTCAACGACCAAATGTGCAAATCCTCTTCAAATTTCAAGTCAATCAAATTAAAATTGACAATTTTAGAAATCTGGTCAATGTTGACCTCAAAAATAGTTGGTGGTTGAATTTAGTGACTTGATATGCAAATCCTCTTCAAATTGGATGGATGAAATTAGTCAAATGGATGAAAATTGAGGATTTTAGAAAATTGGCCTATGTTGGTTGACCTCTAAAGAGTGACTGCTATATCACATGGTCATACAACATATGGTAAAGTTTCAATTTCCTCCGCTGAATGGTTTTCGATGTATGCTCTTAACAAAATGCAGAAACGGACAACATACATACATACGCTACCAATCGCTTAACCCTGCTTTTCACTTCACAAGCGCAGGGTAATAATGTCTTCATCCAGCCTCAGGGCACACAATGACCTGCACTTAGAAATGTTCAAAATAATTACTGTAGATTAACAGTGGAGAGAACAACATCAAAGTGATCATGCTGAAGCCTGATGTACATCGCCATCTGCGTGACATTATCAGGCAAATTTTCATCAACATGTTTAGGGGAGCACCTTACCCAATCCTTACTCTCACTGTTGTATACATACACTGGGGTATTCAGCAAATGTGCTCGAGAAAGAATTACATTTTCTGTACCCCAAGTACCTGCCCAATCCATACGAGAAGCTCTAATGTAGGATTCAACACTGGACACATAAGTGGAAAGTAGGTATGGCTCTATCTGACATGTGTGTTTCATTTGCAGAATGCACACATCTGTGTTGTGAGCCAGTGATGATATGTGCACATGAGCGAAATAAACAATTACCCCTGATTAATTGAACATTGATCACTTAACTCCACTCGATGTAGTATTCCTAAACAAAGATGAAAGGAACACAAAATTTCAGTTCAAATATTTATTCAATTCAGAGTTAGAGTGGATAACCACTGTTCAGCCTGTTTTGGAGGATGCCAGATGCACCGACATAGCAAATCTGACACTGCAAAGCCATGACTCGAGAAGGTTCTTGATCATGTTGTTCGCTTTTATCTTGATACAGTGACTGGAGGAGGGTTTGTGATCATGTGTGTCCCATGTGAAGAAACCTCGCTTTTATTTTCATAAATATAACACTGAAAAACCAGGTATTTCCCAAGGCATGATATTTCTGCTGATATTATTCGATGTCCATATGTACGACATTGAGGAAAATACATAGCGGCCCTGTCAGTCTGATTGACAGTCGTACAGTCCTGCCTTCCCTCAGATCCTACCTATTCTTTTACAAAGGAATGTTGCTTTTCATATGTTTCATGGAATCCTTTCAAACCTTTAAAATTACAATATCAAAGAATGATGCACAAGGTAAAACTCTGTCAGTTGGGACCAGAATCATTGCCATTGATAGAG